>NC_142886.1:1096250-1427500 GCF_051225735.1 Oryctolagus cuniculus | reverse complement strand
GAAGTTGTAGGCATCAAACAAGAATAGTATCATGAAATAGTGAATTCCCTTGTCCTTTCTAAAAATTATTGCTCCCCACAGTGGTAGCCACACACTTCTGACAGCAGGAGTTGCTGATTTTAGAATTATGCTGGAAAATTCTGTGGGGATTCCTGAGAAGAAAGTGGGAAGGCAGCATGCAACACTCAATTGTTGTTGATTGATCTTTTACAATTCATTTTCTCTCACTGATTTTAAATACACCTTTGTTTTTATTTGACAGGTAGAGTTACAGACAGAGAGAGACAGAAAGGTCTTCCTTGTGTTGGTTCACTCCCCAAATGGCCGCTGTCACCAGTGCTGCATTGATCCAAAGCCAGGAGCCAGGTGCATCTTCCTGGTCTCTCATGGGGGTGCAGGGGTCCACGCACTTGGGCCATCCTCCACTGCCTTCCCTGGCCACAGCACAGAGCTGGACTGGAAGAGGAGTAACCAGGACTAGAACCTGGTGCCCATATGGGACGCCAGTGCCACAGGTGGAGGATTAACCAAGTGAGCCATGGCACCAAACCCTAAATACACCTTCTGACCAGCATTTATAATTTCAAGCACTTAGAAATAGGAGCTCTAACACTTGATTTTACTGAATCAATAATGAAAAATATAGTCCCTAAGATATAAAGAGAGTGAGGATCACAGACTGAAACTAATTCAGGATCCTACAAGGACTAAATTTGAGGTCAAGCTTGAGCTACTTATCACTAATAGAAGCAACCAGTGTTATCTGATCAAGTTTTACTAGATGGGAATGGTATCCCATAGTTGTGCCAGTTTGTGTCCCAGTCTCTCCACTCCTGATCCAGCTCCCTGCTATTGAACCTGGGAAAATAGCAGCAAAAGATGGCCCAAGTGTGTGGGCCTCTGCCCACACCAAGTGCCAGCCCTAAGAAGTCTTAAAAACCTAAAGAAAGAAAATGTATAATATAAAGTACATTTCATCCTTTTTGTCGTCTAAAACTTATTTGTAATTATATAATTTAAAAAAGATAAAAAGACATTGATTCTTATGTCTCTTCAACATAAGACATCAACTTTTCCAGGTTCTAGATGCACTTATTCACAGATTTTCATAGAAGTAATCAGTAATGTGGCTCAAATAACAGTCTTACCCAGGGAATCCCCCTAAATTTAAACAGGGTGCTCAATACCATTTTAGAAAAGTTCCAAAATATGTATCAGAAGAAAAAAATTATTTATTTGGTACATCTCATTTTAATTATAGTATTACCTAAATTTCCAATAGTCAGTTGTACTCAAAAATTCCCACAGGTGGGAGAGATGGCCTAACACAGCAAGTAATTATTAAAATACAAATGTTAAGCTACAACTTAACTAGGGAAAATAACACTCCACAGGTCCCAAACTAAAATAATTAAGATGACATAATAAAAGGAAACTCAATGTCTTCATGCATTAAAATGTATTACATTAAACTTAATAAACAAAAAGGTGATTATTCCAGCTGTTTCCCACTTGGCAGCCCAATTTTACCTGTTGAATCTGGAAAAAAGTAAATGGCATCTCATGGTAGATTACTAAAATCTTAATGCTATATGCCATCGATTATGTCCACCATACTTTATATCTAATATTAACATATCTGATGCCTCTTAGTAGATAAATGACCTGTCTTAACTATTACAAAAGTGGCAAATGTGTTTTTGCTCAAAGCTTTTCCAACAGCTCCTCAGTCTAGTTTGCCTTCACTTTGGAAAGACACTTTTTCTAGGGTATACATGAGCATCTCATTGACTTGGCCATCAAACATAATTTTTGCAAAGAATTTAACTGTACCCAGCTTTTATCAGGAGCACAAGAATATATCACATTGATGACTTCCTCCCTTCATGAGACTATTTGACACACTTGTGAAGAACATACAATGCTAATACCTTTTAGTCCTTCCTGGGTTTTGGTGCAATGCATGTCTCATTTAAAAAATTAATTGTCATGGATGCTACAAATCAGTCCAGCTTATATGGCCCCCCTTCCAATGAAAAGTCAAATTGAATTCTGTAGGCACTATCCTTAGTGCTCTCAGTGACTTCTTCACTCGTGGAGCTCATATGCCTTCTAAATTCTCTGGATCATTTGTGATATCCACTGCTTCTCAAGGGCTATGATGCAAGGAATAACCTCTCTTGGAACCTTGCTATGTGCCAGTAAAATTAAATTAGATTTCTATTAATTGTGCTATACTGGAAAAACAGTCACCTACACACCTTGAGCCTGTGATTCTCCAAACCTTGTTATCTAGTAGGACTTTGGCCATGGATATAGAACAGTAAAACATGAGAATGGCTACTAAGGCCTCCTTAATAGATGATGGACCCAAACTTGGCATACTCCATTTGGCAAAGGGGATGGCTTCCAATGTCTGCTGTCTATGTCCAGATGCCAGGGTACAGCAGGAGGTCACTATTCTAACAATAATAAAGAAAAACCATTTAAGTTCAGCTGGACACCATTCTGCTGACTGTTGATTTCATTACTATTAATCTGGATGCCTTCACTGGTGACAATCCAGAGACCCAAAGTAGTCACAGCATAATCTGCTAACAAAAGCTTAAACCAGGAGTTATGGATTAATATCTGTTATAACACGATTCCTCAGAACCCATCTAGTCCAAACCTTGAGAGTTGGAAGCTGTTATACTTGGCCCACCCATATATAGGACGTAAATTGTGCCAGATGGGCTCTATATCCTTGTACTGCAAGGAAGATGTCATAGATATTGATGCTCCAAACTTATCCAGCTCCCTGCTAATGTGTCTGGGAAAGCAGCAAAGGCTTGCCCAAATGCTTGGGCCCCTGAACCCATGTGATATCTGGAAGAAGCTCCTATCTCATGAGATCAGCCTGGTCTAGCCCCAGTCATTGCAGCCACTTTGGAGAACAAACCAGAAGGAAGATCAGTCTCTCCCTTTCTCACTCTAACACTGCCTTTCAAATATATAAATAAATCTTTTAAAATGTAATCATTTCAATAGATTCCTCAGTGCTCAATCATGATGACTTTTACTATCTTAAGGACATTTTCATTTCTTTTTTAAAGATTTGTTTATTTGAAAGGCAGAGAGGAGGACGGTGTGCTGCAGTATGCAAAGCTGCCATCTGTTATACTGGCATCCTATATAGGCACCAGTTCAAGTCACACTTGTTCCACTTCTGATTTAGCTTCATGCTAATGGCCTGATAGAGTGGAAGATGGCCCAAGGACTTGGGCTCCTGCCACCCCCATGGGTGACTCAAAAGATGCTCCTGGTTTCAACCTGGCCCTACACCGGCCATTGGAGAAACCAGGGGTGTGAAACAGATGATGGAAGATCTCTCTCTGTCTCTCTGTCTCTCTCTCTCTCTCTCTCTGTGACTTTCAAATAAAGAAGTAAATAACTTTTAAAAGGATTTTAGAAAGGGCAGAGAAACACACAGAAAGTGGGTGAAGAGAGAGAGGAAGAGAGGTCTTGCATATGTTGGTTCACTCTCTAAATGTCTGCAACAGCTATGGCTGGACCAGGCTCTCAGGTCCCCTAATAAGTAGTAGATCTTGCATTTAGGTGAAAGGAACTTAAGAATTTGAGCCACTACCCCATGCTTCTCAGAGATATTAAGCAGGAAACTAGTTTGGAAGTGAAACACTGAAAACTTAGATTAGCACTGCAATATAGAATGTGGGCATCACATGCAATGACCAACAAATTAGAAAACCTGGAAGAAATCAAGACACATGCTAGGTAAAAAAATTGAGCCATGAAGACATATAGAAAACCTAAACAAACCAAAAACCAAAACAGATATTGAATCAGTAACAAAAACCCTCCAAAGAAAAGCCCAAGACCAGAAAGCTTCACTGCTAAATTCTACCAGACTTTTAAAAATAGAACTAATTGGCCAGCGCCGTGGCTCAATAGGCTAATCCTCTGCCTTGTGGCACCGGCACAACGGGTTCTAGTCCCAGTTGGGGTGCCGGATTCTGTCCCAGTTGCCCCTCTTCCAGGCCAGCTCTCTGCTGTGGCCAGGGAGTGCAGTGGAGGATGGCCCATGTGCTTGGGCCCTGCACCCCATGGGAAACCAGAAGAGGCACCTGGCTGTCGCTCCCCCTCTTTGTGGAGGAACGACACTGAACCCTGCCTAGGCTTCATATCCTAGTCACGGCACCATTATGTCGCTCCCCCTCTTCGTGGAGGAGCAACACAGGACCCTGCGCTGTTCTTTCGTCTGCTCGGCCCTCCCCGGGTTTGCTGCTGGTTCTTCCCGGGTTGGCTACTATCCCTTCCACCTCCGTGGAAGGGCAGTTCCCCCTGGCCGCATTCCCCACTTCCGCAGGGGAGCGGCACACCGCCGGCCGGCTTTCTCGGGGGCTGCACGGGTTCCCTTAGATGTTCCCCATAGATGTTCCTGGTGCATGCCGTCTCTCTCCTCCTTTACAGTCCTCCTCCGCCAATCCTAACTCGGCTGCCCACACGCCGAGTACGCTGCTCTCCAATCAGGAGCAAGTCCTACAGTTTATTGGTTGAACTGGAGGCAGCTGTGCGGAAGCTGTTTACTTCTCTCCCAGTGCCATATTGTGGGAGAGCAGATGCATAGAATAAGTCTTAATTCCAGTAACAGTATAGTCCGAATTGCTCCCCACACCTGGCTCCCAGCTTCAGCATGCCAGCTGCGGCGGCCATTGGAGGGTGAACGAATGGCAAAGGAAGACCTTTCTCTCTGTCTCTCTCTCACTGTCCATGCTACCTGTCCAAAAAAAAAAAAAAAAAAAAAGACTAATTCCAATTCTCCTTAAGCTATTCAAAGCAATTGAAAGAGAAGAGTATTCCCAAACTCCTTCTGTTTGATAAGTGTCACCTTATTTTCTAAACCAGAAAATGATACAATAGAGAAAGAGAATTAAAGAACAATATCTCTGATAACCACAGATCCCAAAATTCTCAACAAAATACTAGCTAATAAAATCCAACAACAGATCATAAAGATAATTTACCTGGACCAAGTGGAATGTACCTATGGTATGCAGGGATAGTTCAACATATGCAAATCAATAAATGTGATATGTGACACTGGCAAACTAAAGAATAAAAACCACATGATGATCAATAGATGAAGAGAAAGTATTTGATAAAAAACAGCCTTTCATTATAAAAACCTTAAGCAAGTTGGGAATAGAAGGAACATTCCTTATCACAATCAAGGCAATATATGACAAATCTTCAACCAACATCATATTGAATGGGAAATCGTGGAAGCATTTCCACTAAGATCTGAAACCAAAGTTGCTCTCCCTCACTACTGCTGTTCAATACACTACTGACAGTTTTAGCCATGGCAATAATGCAAGAAAAAGAAATCAAAGGAAAACAAATTAGAAAGGAGAAAGTCCAATAATTTGTTTGCAGATGGCATGATCCTAAATATTGGGAAACCAAAAGACTCCACCAAGAGATTATTGAAACTCACAAGAAAGTTTGGCAAAGTTGTAAAATATGAAATCAACACACAAAAATCAATAACCTTTATATACACAAAAATGCCATGGCTGAAAAATAACTTATCAGATCAGTGCCATTCTCGATAACCATAAAATTTTTTATTACCTTGGAATAAAATTTAGTCAAGGGTGTGAAAGATCTCTATAAGAAAAATTACAAAACATTAAAGAAAAAAAGAAAACACAAAAAAAGGAAAAATCTTTGATGTTCATAAATTGGAAGAACAAATATCATCAAAATTCCCATTCTACCAATAGAAATTATTTTTAATTTTACTTTTACTATCATTTATTTATTTGAGAAGAAGTTATAGACAGAGAGACGGAGAGACAAAAAGCGATGCCTTCTAACTGTTGGTTAATTCTCCAAATAGCTGTAATGGCTGGTGCTGGGCTGATCTGAACCCAGGAGCTAGGAGCTTCCTCCTCATCTCCTATGTGGATACAGGAGCCCAAGCACTTGGGCCATCTTCCACTGCCTTCCTAGGCCATGAGCAGAGAGCTGCATCATAGGACCAGCTGGGACCCAAACTGGCATCCATATGAGATGCCAATGCCACAGACAGAGGCTCAAACTACTATTCCACAGTGCCAGCCCCTCAAAAGCAATTTACAGATTCAACATGATCTCAATCAAAATACCAACAACATTCAGAAGGAAGACCTTTTTCTCTCTCTCTCTCTCTGCCTATAACTCTGTCAAAATAAAAAAATAAAATAAAAAAATTTAAAAAATAAAAGAACATACAGCATCACCTGATGGTTCAGGAGCATGACAAGTAGGGCCCTGTGGTGGCCTATTACTGAATAGTTGCTCAAGAATTGATCTAAGGGTGTTTGTTGTCAGCCATTGTTTGATCATTATGTATTTCACCAAGGGGGTCATTTATATGCCATGCAAACTAGAATGAAGATTCATAATAAAACTCATGAGTGTCATAAATTTTTTATCAAAATTAACAGGTCAGTTAGGAGCTCTTAATAAATAGTTGGGGGGCTGGCACTGTGGTGCAGCAGGTTAAAGCCCTGGCCTACAGTGCTGACACACCATATGTGCTCCAGTTCAAGTCCCAGCTGCTCACTTCTGACTCAGCTCTCTGCTCTGGCCTGGGAAAGAAGTAGAAAGATGGCCCAAGTCCTTAGGCCCCTGCACACATGTGGGAGACCTGGAAGAATTTCCTGGCTCCTGGCTTCAGATCAGCACAGCTCTGGCCACTGTGGCCATTTGGGGAGTGAACTAGCGAATGGCAGAGGCCGACTCTCTTTCTGTTAGACCGAACTTGGATGGGACTCAATTATCCCAATGAGAGACTTCAATGATGCAAAAGCAAAGAGGTTTATTGTTCTAGCTTGATCTAGGGTCCACTCCAATCATCACAGTGGTCATCTGATGAGGACCCATCCCATATACTTTGTGGGGTTTATATAGAGTTTTCAGAAACATTCTACATATTATAGCACCATTCAGTAAATCATCTCATTCTGCAGGAATTTAAAGAACATCTCTTAAAATTGATTAGTAAATCCAGTGGTGGGAATAGACCTAGTAAAGGTGGTTAGATGGCTTTGGGGGTGATGCTTTTTAAAATGATTGGCTAAAGTGTAGGGTCCAAACTGCTAAGGTGTATGTTCCAAACTACAGAGTTTTGGGATGTTATCAATCGCCTTAATGGCCTAAAAAGACACCTGAAAAAGATTCAGATTCCTTTTGAAGCATTCATCAGTAGCCTCAACCAGTTTTTATTGTCCATTTAATGGCTCCAATAATTTATGGGTACATAGGGCTGATGTTGGCAAGATCCTAAAAACACCCTTTGAACCCTGCTTCAGCAAATGAAAATACAGAAAATATATATTGGAAATAAGCTTTATTAATTTACATACATGAAGAGAAGTTTTTAAAAGGCATACTATTTGGACAGATCATATTACTTTGCTGTAAAACTCTAAATCTAATGAAAGAGTCCAGAATTGTCTAGATTAGAGATTATCTTTTTGTTTTCCTTAAGGCTTATAAAACAAATACAAATGTCCTAAAGTGCTAGATTAACCTGAAAAAATTATGTTCAAAACACAATTTTTATTCATTAGAGTTTAACACTGACAGAAGGGAAAGTCATTCAGTAAAGAGGTAGAAATGCTTTCAGACTTAATATTAAGAATGTTGGTTTCCCAAATGCTTTTTCTTATCCATTCAGCTTAAGGTGAATTGGTATTTGCTGCATCAGCAGTCTGACTGCATGTCTTAGGGAATGAAAAATAGAAGTCTGTAGAGATGCCTGAAGAGTTGGTGCTTTTAAGTTAAGATTCTTCTCAGCTGCTGAGGAGTACGTTCCATCGAGTGCATAACTATGAATAATTCAGAAGATTTATAAGACTTAAGATACTCAGTTGTTAACTTTATGAATTCTGTGGGAAATTATGGACTTACTGTGTCACCTGAGTTTCCTGTGTTAAAAAATAAATACAAAGATTCTTTTTAAATAAAACTTAAAAAAAGTATAGGCTTGTATTGAACAAGGTGTATCTAAACTTCATAAAATGCTGTTATTTTAATACAAAATATACATAAGCATATGTTTTAAACATAAATAATTGATTATAAAAGCTTGTGTTTCTACTCAAATACACTTGTGAAAAGAAATTACAATTTATCCCCAAAATAATCTAGAATTTCTAACAGTATCTAACTTAAATAATGAAGGAAAACATCCTAAAACATCTTTTGTTTGTGTGAACTTAATTACAGTACCTTAAATTAGCATTCTCCATCCCAAAGGCTATTAAAAGTTTTGAAAGGGAGATAAACTCCATGAGTTTGGTAGATTTTCTGTTCTAAATTCTTCATGTACTTGGGGCTGGTGATGCGGTGCAGAGGTTAATCCTCTGCCTGTGGTGCCAGCATCCAGTATGAGTACCAGTTCTAGTCCCAGCTGCCGCTCTTCCAGTCCAGTTCTCTGCTATGGCCTGGGAAAGCAGTGGAAGATGGCCCAAGTGCTTGGGCCCCTGCACCTGCATGGGAGACCAGGAAGAAGCAGCTGGCTCCTGGCTTTAGATCCATGTAGCTCTGGCCATTGCAGCCATCTGGGGAGTGAACCAATGGAAGGAAGACCTTTCTCTCTGTCTCTCATTCTCCCTCTGTCTGTAATTCTACCCCTCAAATTAATAAATAAAATCTTAAAAAATATATTCTTTAAATATTCATATTAATTACAACCTCTTATTTTAGAAAAATGAGGGTTAATAGTTTATGACTTCTGCTAGTCTGTGATTACTACAAAGTAAAACTCTAGTCAAGGTATGAATTTGTAAATTCCTTATTGGCAATCAAATTATTATAACAAAAATTGTCATACTGAGTTAATAGTCTTTAAATAAATACAAATTAGGAGAATATTCAGCAACTTAAAAACACCTGGCGGCTGGCGCCACGGCTCACTAGGATAATCCTCCACCTTGCGGCACTGGCACACTGGGTTCTAGTCCCGGTCGGGGCACCGGATTCCGTCCCGGTTGCCCCTCTTCCAGGCCAGCTCTCTGCTGTGGCCAGGGAGTGCAGTGGAGGATGGCCCAAGTGCTTGGGCCCTGCACCCCATGGGAGACCAGGAGAAGCACCTGGCTCCTGCCATCGGATCACCATGGTGCGCCAGCTGCTGCATGCCAGCTGCGGCGGCCATTGGATGGTGAACCAATGGCAAAAGGAAGACCTTTCTCTCTGTCTCTGTCTCTCACTCATTGCCCACTCTGCCTGTCCAAAAAAAAAAAAAAAAAAAAAACCACACCTGGCTATCAAAATTATTCAGATGCAGACAAGATAAGACTCCTTGTGGGGTAACCACATGCTGAATATCTGCTTTTTTATTTACATGTCACTGTCACAGGCTGAACAGCAACAGAACACAGTATGAGAATGATGAGCGCTCCTCTAATTCTAGAGACA
Source organism: Oryctolagus cuniculus (assembly GCF_051225735.1). NCBI lineage: Eukaryota > Metazoa > Chordata > Mammalia > Lagomorpha > Leporidae > Oryctolagus > Oryctolagus cuniculus. Next base: position 1,418,032 of record NC_142886.1, on the reverse strand, counting down.
TATGTGCCTTGTCAGGACTTCATTGGCCTAGCTCATCAAAAGACTCAGGAATAAATGTTTCTGTTTTGAAGAGAATTGTGGGGCCGGTGCCATGGCACAGTAGGTTAATCTTCCACCTGTGGCACTGGCATCCCATATAGGCACTGGTTCTAGTCCCAGCTACTCCTCTTTCACTACAGCTCTCTGCTATGGCCTGGGAAAGCAGTAAAATGTGGCCCAAGTGCTTGGGCCCCTGCACCCATGGGCAACTAGGAAGAGGCACTGGCTCCTGGCATTGGATCAAGCAGCTCTGGCTGTTGTGGCCATTTGGGGAGTGAACCAGTGGATGGAAGACCTTTCTCTCTGTCTCTACCTCTCACTGTCTGTAACTCTGCCTCTCAAAGAAATAAACAAAATCCTTCAAAAAGTCTGTTAAAGTGAATTACAACCACCATTGTATGTTTTCTTTCACAACTTCAAGTGGACATAGCTCATAAAATAAAATAAATCATAGGCTGATGCCATGGCTCACTTGGCTAATCCTTCACTTGTGGCACCAGCACCCCAGGTTCTAGTCCCAGTTGGGGTGCTGGGTACTAGTCCCATTTGCTCCTCTTCCTGGGCCCAGGAGGGCAGTGGAGGGTGGCCCAAGTGCTTGGTTCTCTGCACCTGCACAGGATAACTGGAGGAAGTACTTGACTTTGGCCCTGGATCGGCAGAGCACTGGCCATAGTGGCCATTAGGGGAGTGAACCAACGGAAGGAAGACCCTTCTCTGTCTCTCTCACTGTCTATAACTCTCTCAAATATAAATAAATAAACAAATAAATAAATAAATCATTGTTTCATAAACACTAAAGCTTAGACAATTGGTACCAATGAATAGCTTCTTTCATAGTCTCTCTTTATAAATAATTAATAAACCAATTATTTTCTTCCTACTCTGCAAAGCCAGTCAATGTAATTGATTTCAAATTTAGAGTTTCCAAATCACCCAGAAATGCACAATGTTAATGCTTTTGCAGCGTTATAAGAGTATAAAATAATAGCAATTTTTAATTCTTGCACTTTTTAACATTAGAGAGTTCTAAGACATTAAATGGCATTTTTTTCTAACCCATGTAAGACTAACAATGTGCAGAAAAACATGAGGATTTTTGTTATGCAGATAAATAACTGTGCTTTGCCTAGAATCATGCTTCAACTGTGGTTATTTTTCCCCTCCACTGAAGCCAGGAAGAAGAGAGTCCTGTGAAACTAATGAAATGCCCCTGGTGTTCTTAAATGATTACTTTTTGGCAGGAACTTCCAAGGAACAACACCACAGTCATAGTGAACTTCTTCTATGGTTGGAATCTTCTCTTTGCTTCCAGGAGACTAAGAGAAGCCACCTGGAGATCTCAGGGGAAGGTCACGTGGGAATGGAGAGTCATTCATCTCCTCTGGAAGCAGTTGTGTCTGTGAAATTTTTTGCTCATAGTAAATTTGACAGGTCTCTATCCAGTGATAAAGAAGAGACTCATCATAAAAATTAGTATTACAGAAAAAAAAAATCATTGAAATCTCATTTTTTTCTGCCACAGGCAAGTGCAACAACATCTCTCACAGTAAAACAGACTGTAAAGAGTCTATCCAATATCTCTGGCTCTCCTCACATTCTAAGGCCAGACCTCGGAGAACTTCCAGCTGCCTCTTCCAGAAAGGTAAATCAATACATAAATTGTTAATAAAAAGAAAAAGGAAGTAACTTTTTTCTGTATTTCTGGATAGGATTCCTGTCTTTGAATCAGTATGTCATGATTTTTATTCATTTTTCCTTCTTTGGAATTGGGGTAGGAGTAGGCAAAAACATGCATGAAAGAAGGGGGAAAAAAGCTTAAAGTACTAGATTATAAAGTAAGAACAAATGGACAGGAAGGCTGGAGGTGAAGGGGTAAAGACTAGGTTAGGGAAAAAAAGCCAGCTTATTAAATCCTTAAAAAGAGAAAGGAAGAAAGGAGGGGGCAATAGAGAAGTATGGTTATGTTCTTCTGGAATTACCATCTTATGCAATCTGTTCTCTTTGTATTAATAAAAATAAAAATGTTTAACAACTGAAAGTTCATTCCTTTATTGCATCATTACTGCCTCATTCCAACACTCTATAAAAGCAGAAACCAAAGGCAGGCATGGGTTGCAGGGTGGAAGTGACAGTGCTAGCTTTATTTCTGTAATGTCAACCTCTGCACCCCAACTTCTGATCCAGCAAAGTTCTATACAGTACCCAGAATCAGCTTCATAAAATAAACCACTTAGGGCAAAAGCTCAGAAAAAATCAATGTCCCCATTATTCTTTGCCTATGAAGCACTCATAAAAATTAGCATGCTGCTAAAGAAAATGAGATTGTGGCCCAGCTATGTATAAAGAATGTAGGGATGTAAAGTCAGGAGGCAGTTTGGTGTTTTATGAGCACCCAAAGTGAACTGCAGATGATGGAAGGGGGTGCATTACAGAATGGGAGCTGAGTAGGCAGCACAGCCAGTAGTGACCACCAAGCCTTTAACCTGAGATTTGTGAGTATTTGTGAAGTGTACAAATGAGTTCTACCTATAACAACAGTAATTACTTTTGCCTTAGGACACAAGGCAAAGCACACTTTTTCCAATTTTTATCTGTTTTTCATTTTATTTGAAAGGTAGAGGGAGATGGAGAGGGAGAGAGATTTCTTCCATTTTCTGGTACACACCCAAATGCTCACAACAGCAGGCAATGTTCAGCCTGAAGCCAGGATCCCAGAACTCCATGCAGGCCTGGGTGAGTTCAGTTGATTCTGAGGACACACAGTCTTCAGTGACACCTGTCTTTATAAAGACACATCTCAATACAAAATAAAACTCCCTACTCAGGACTCTTGAGATCCAAGAGAAAACTCAAATATTTTCCAGATGAATGCAAAACAGAAATCTGGAGCCAACAAGTTCCCTGCCTACCTGAGAATCAGCCTGGTCACCAGGGAGATCTAGGGAAGAGGACCAAGCAAAGCCACTTGGGACCTGTGCCCAGAGTCTTATCTCTTGAGTGAGCATAAAGGCAGCATTGGGCACTGGCAGTTTTGGACCACCTTAATCCTGAAGTGGCTACACAAACTAGTCAACTCCAGTTTGGGCTGAGTTATCAGACTGGCAGTCTGGCCAAAGATTGTCACCCATTAAGGAATCTGGACACAGGAATGGCCAAAAAAGAACCATCAGGAGATGCGCACATTAGCAGTCAGAGTACTAAGTGGGTAATAAATGCACAGATCCTAGACCAAGGCAACAGGCAATGCCAACCTTCTCTTTTGTTGCAAAGTTTTCTTATTTTATCTTAAAGGCCTTGAGAAACAGATCTGTAGACATCTCATGTGTAAGACAAACATGCATCATTCCTAATTGGCCTATAAATATTAGCATTCTTGGCCTGATCAATCAGCCTCAGGAACTAGCTCAGGGAGGGGCAAGTAAAGGGAATCACTTCTGTCTCATTTCTAGGGAAGTACACTTCCTCCATGAACTGCTTCTTACAAAATATTTCTCCAATTTTCCAGGAGAAATACATCAACTCTGAAGAGGCTACTTTTTTTTTTCCATAGAGCCCAACACCTGTCTTGGGAATCACCTGTGATGCCTGGTAGATGGATAAGAAAGCCAATTGGAATCATCTACTAGAAGACAAGATACTTTACCCAAATCACTATATTTTACTCTACAGAAAAATGCAAACTGAATCACAAAGAACTCCAGTTGATCAATCCCCTGGTTTAAGCAAAGGGCATATTTGCATTACTCCAGATATGCAGGCCTCTCTTTCTGCTGTACCTTCATGTGGACTATCTGCATAGGGATACAGAGTGAGGGGGAGGCTGCAGCAGTAAAAATCGTCAATGTGTCAATTATGAAACTGATTTTTAATTATCTCAAATTCAGTCATAAAAATTCTGCTCTAAGCAAGACACACATAAAGCCAAGCGCATCCCTTTCTCAACAAAAATTTAATGCTAACTGCATATTTAGGAGTGTACTATTGCATTTAATTCCAGTACTTCTCTACATCTTATTTTTTAAGATTTTATTTATTTGAGAGGTTGAATTATAGACAGTGAGAGGAAGAGACAGAGATAAAAGTCTTCCATCTGCTGGTTCATTCCCCAAATGACTATAACTGATGGAGCTGCACTGATCTGAAACCAGGAGCCAGGAGCTTCTTCTCTGTTCCTCCTTGGGTACAGGGGCCTAAGCACTTGAGCCATCTTCTACTACTTTCCCATGTGATAGCAGAGAGCTGGATCAGAAGAGGAGAATCTGGGACTAGAATGGTGCCCATATAGGATGCCAGTGCCACAGGCAGAGGATTAAACTACAAAGCCACAGTACCAGCCCCTCTACATCTTATAAGCACATCTTATCTGTAAGAAGAAAACTGAAAAGTGAGTCCAATATATCACAAATTATGTTAGAAATTATCTCTAATTTAAAAAAAAAAAAAAAAGGAAAACCCTATAATAGAAACCTGCACAAATGACCTGTGTCCTATTACTTTATCCTTTGGAATACTTTTCAAGATTTCTTCTGGCCTTCCCATCTTCCCTTGTTCCTCACACCCTTTCAATATCACTGCCTCTCTGTCCCTGCTGCTCTCTCCCTTTGGAAGCAGTCTTGTGGACTGTCAATCATTATTTCAAAATGTTTTGTAGGGAGGGCCTGAATGGCCTTCTAACATCCCTTAAATACATATTTCCATAAAACAGATGATAGAGGGGCTGGTACTGTGTCCCAGCAGGGAAAGCTGCTGCCTGCACTGCTGGCATCCCATGTGGGCGCTGCTTTGAGTCTCAGCTGCTCCATTTCTGATCCAGCTCTCTTCTAAGGTCTGGGGAAGCAGAAGATGACCCAAGACCTTGGGCCCCTGCACCCATGTGGGATAACTGGAAGAGGCTCCTGGCTCTTGGCTTCAGTTCAGGGTAGCTCCAGCCATTGCAGCCATCTGGGAGTAAACAAGAAGATGGAAGGCCTTTCTCCCTCTCTCTCTCTCTCAAATAATAATAATAATAATAATAATAATAATAAACAGACAGTAGAGCATAGTGGGAAAGCTGTTGCCTGTGATGCTGGTATTTCATGTTGTGCACGAGTTCATGTCCCAGCTGCTCTACTTCTGATCCAGCTCTCTCATGTGCCTAGGAAAGCTACAAAGTTTGCTGCCTATGCTCCTACTCCCACATGGGAAATGTGGAAGAAGATACTGGCTCCTGACTTTAATCCAGTTCCAACCCCAGGTGCTGTGGCCATTAAGGGTGTGAAACAGTGGATAAATGATTTACATCTCTCTTTCTCTCTTTGTAACTCTGCCTTTCAAATAAATGAATATTTTTAATTTTTTAAAAAATTTAACAAATGGCCCTAAATATTCTGACTCATCTTGACATGTAACAAGAGCCAAGAAAGTCACTGCTGACTTTATGTAGTGCCTCCTCAATCCATTCTATAAGGAAAAAAACATGTATTTCTTTTGCTCTCCAAGCACTCAAATCCAAAAGAAATAATACTACCCAGTACGGCTCTCTTTAAGGCTGCTCTTGCACTGAAGAAAAGTAAAGGAGCAAGGGACCCAAACCCTGTGTGGCAGGCTGGCAGTCCCCTCCTCACTCTGCATCTGAGTTTCTGGTTAGAGATGGAGACAAAGGCAACTCCAGATGCTGCAGTGGTTCACAAACAGCCTCAATCACAGACATGACTTGTGTGTGTGCATCAGAAGGAGAGCACAGAGCACTATGTAAGGGAGGAATACAATGATCAAAAAGGAAAGGATGTGAATGGACATAGCCAAGAATTTCCCCCACTCTGCTGATCATGATCTCGAGGATGTCCAGGCCAGAATTCCATTTCACTTTGGAAAACCCACTCCTTGAAGTTTTCTCCTCCTAGGTGTATTCTTCTGTGAGGACTCTGTCCTCCTGTGAGAGAGGGCACCACCACAAATTGAAAACCAGTCAAAAAGCAGAGTGATGGCTTTAATTCTCAGAGGTGAATGGACAACCACATCTATGAATTCTGCATTAAAAAATAAGCTTCCTTCTGCTCTAGGAATCTGATGTAGGTTTGGGCTAAAATGAGAAACACAGAGACCAGCTGGGTCTGTTAGGTGGGAAGAAAGGAAGCTTGATTTCCAGTTGTTACTTGTAGCATGTTAGTTTTGAGAGGATTTCATTTTCCACTTCTACTTGAAGAAATGGAAAGGTAGAATCAGTGCCAGCCTAACACACAGCAGCTTTAGCCACTGATGACATCACAGCTTGCTCCCCAAAAGTGGCAGCCAAAATAAACTCAACAAATGAGAACCAAAATAAAACAGAAGAGTCTACCATAATACCAACAGTTGTTCAGCAGATATTACCCAGATCTTGACACACAAGTCACCAGGATAAAGGGTAGGGCTGGCTTTGTGGCACAGTGGATTAAACCACCACCAAATAAAATGCTGGGATCCAATATGTGTGTCCATCCTTTAAAAAAGATTTATTTATTTGAAAGTCAGAGTTTTGGGGGCCAGTGCTGTGGCACAGCTGGTTGAGATACTGGCCTGCATCCCATATGGTCCCTGGTTCAGGTCTTGGCTGCTCCACTTCCAATCCAGCTGCCTGCTAATGTGCTTGGGAAAGTGGCACAGTATGGCCCAAGTCCTTGGTCCCCTATATCCATGTGGGAAATCCAGAAGAAGCTACTGGCTCCTGGTTTCAGATCAGCTCAGATCTGGTCACTGTGGCCATTTGGGGAGTGAACCAGCAGACTAAAGACCTCTCTATCTGTCTCTATCTCTATCAGTAACTCTGTCAAATAAATAAAATAAATCTTAAAAAAATGTCAGAGTTATGGAGAGGAGGGAGAGTCAGATGGGATGGCATTGTGGACTAGCAGGTAAAGCTGCTGCCTGCAGTGCTGGCATCTGGTATAGGCACCAGTTCATGTCCTGGCTGCTCCACTTCTGATCCAGTTCTCTGCTAGTGGCCCTGGAAAAGTAGAAGATGGCCCAATACCTGGGTCCTTGACAGCCAAGTGGGAGACCTGGATGAAGCTCTTGGTGCCTGGCTTGGGCCTGGCCCAGTCTTGGCCATTGCAGCCATCTAGGAAGTAGACCAGCAGATGGAAAATCTCTTTCTCATTCTCTCCCTTTCTCTATCTCTGCCTTGTAAATAAATAAATAAATGCTAAAAAAGAGAGAGATCTTCCATCTGAGATGGCTGCCATGGCCAGGGCTGAAGCACACAGAAACCAGGAGCCAGGCACTTCATCTGGGTCTCCCACATGGGTTACAATGGCCCCAACACTTGAGTCATCTGCTGCTGCTTTTCTCAGACCATCAGCAGGGAGCTAGGTTAGAAGTGGAGCAACTGGGACATGAACGGCTGTTCATCTGGGAAGCTAGCATTGCAGATGGTAGCTTTCCCCATTGTGCCACAATGCCAGCCCCATGAGTGCCAGTTTAAGTCACAGCTGTTCCACTTCTGATCCAGCTCCCTGTAATGCAACTAGGGAAGCAGAAACAGATGGCACAAGTACTTGGGTCCTTGCACCAATGTGGGACACTGGGTTGGACTTCCAGGCTGGGCCAGCATTATTCATTGCAGTCTCTTGAGTGAACCAGCAGATGCAAGATCCCCATCCTTCTGTCTCTGCCTCTTTCTCTGTAACTCTGCTTTAAAATAAAATTTTTAAATCTTAATAAAATAGGGTGAGAGAGTAGCCACAGTAAAGCAACAGAGCAAAGCTACAGTTGTGCTGTCCCTCAGCAGCCTTCTGCCTTAAGTGGGAAGTCTCCGGCTTACAGACACTGACATAAAAGACACATTCACAACACATTCCAAAACAAGAGATGAGAGGTTTACAAGGCATATTGATTTTATGATGACTTTCATTCATTAGGTACACTGGGTTTAGATATATGCCTTTTGTGCAGCCAAGTTAACCCAGGGTCTAATTCAAAGAGACGTACTGAGGAAGATGTGCTGCCAGGGGAGAGAGCTGCAATATCCCACTGCTCTTGTAACATCATAAAGAGAAGGAAAAGAAACGGCGCCATGGCTCACTAGGCTAATCCTCCACCTTGCGGCACCGGAACACTGGGTTCTAGTCCCGGTCGGGGTGTCGGATTCTATCCCTGTTGCCCCTCTTCCAGGCCAGGTCTCTGCTGTGGCCCAGGAGTGCAGTGGAGGATGGCCCAAGTGCTTGGGCCCTGCACCCCATGGGAGACCAGAAGCACCTGCCTCCTGCCTTTGGATCAGCGTGGTGTGCCGGCCACGGTGGCCACTGGAGGGTGAAGCAATGGCAAAGGAAGACCTTTCTCTCTGTCTCTTTCTCACTGTCCACTCTGCCTGTTTAAAAAAAAAAAAGAGAGAGAGAGAGAGAGAGAAGGAAAAGGGCTACTTATGTCCATGCTTGTAAGGAGGACAGAAGCACAAACATTTCAGAAAGGGGGAGCAAATTACAAATATAGTAATTTTAGGAAAATAAAAGGAAGTAAATTTCAGAATATAATGTGGGGTAGAAACACACCATCAGCTCATCAATTCTCACAGGGATCCAGGAAAACTGCCCTGCCTACCCACAGACCAAATGTTTCAAAACACATTTTTTGATTAAATTCAGGAGATTACGGGACTCAGCACTCTGGGTGTTCAAATGCCAAATTAAGTTTTAGTTTCCACTATGGGCAGATGTAGCCAATCACTCAGATCATGAGAAAAACTTTTCCATAAGAAGGAACATGAAATATTCAGTCACACAGAATAACTGTGCTTAGTGTTCAAAGTGAACCCCAAGATAAGCACCCAGAAAACCTGTTAGGTCTTGGGGCCAGCACAGTGGTGTAGCATGTAAATATTTATTTATTTATTTAAAAGGCAGAGTTACAGAGAGGCAGAGGCACAGAGAGAGGTCTTTCATGCACTGATTCACTCCCCAAATGGCTGCAATGGCCAGAGCTGGATCTATCTGAAGTCAGGAGCCAGAAGCTTCTGTCAGATCTCCCATGCGGTGCAGAACCCAAGAACTTGGGCCATCTTCCACTGCTTTCCCAGGCCATGGCAGGAAGCTGGATCTCAAACAAGCACCCATACGGGATGCCAGCACTGTAGGTGGCAGCCTCACCTGCCATGCCACAGTGCCAGTCCTCAAAATAAACCTATTTTAAAAAGCATTTTAAATGAGGGATGGGAGAGTTTGTTTATCCAAAGCAAGGATAGCATAAGATAACTACTACACAGAAGAAGCTCCTGGCTCCTGGCTTTGGATCGGCACAGCTCCGACCACTGTAGCCAACTGGGGAGTGAACCAGCAGATGGAAGACTTCTCTCTCTCTGCCTTTCCTCTCTGTAACTCTGACTTTCAAGTAAAATAAATAAATATTTAAAAAAAAATAACTACTAGTACTCATTAACTTCAAAAATATAGAAATTTAATGAAACTCAAAATATAACCAAAATCATCATCTACTACACATTATAATCTTTATTTTGAGAGTCCTATTAGAAAAAAATTAACCCCTCCCCCATTGAAGAAATGCACATGGGACTGATATAGTAAGTTAAGCAGACCCTGGCAGTGCCAGCACCCCACATGGGCACTGGTTCAAGACCTGGCTGCTCCATTTCCAATATAGCTCCCTACTAATTCACCTGGGAAAGCAGAGGATGATGGCCCAAGTGTTTGGGCCCCTGAAATCAAGTGTGAGAACCAGAAGAAGCTTCTAGCTCCTGGGTTCACCTGGCCCAGCCCAAGTCATTGTGGCCATTTGAGGAGTGAACCAAGGGATGGAAGACCTCTCTGTGTCTCTCTGTAAATCTGCCTTTTAAGAAAATAAAATGCATTAAAAAAAACCCTATATAATGTAGTATTTTGGTGATTCCCTCATACAAGGAAAGCTCAGATAAACTGTAGAGGAATCCTCCTGGCTTCATGCAATTCAGAAGGAGGATTGCTTCTGTCACCCTGTGGTAGACATCAATGAGAGTTATTAATGGGAAGATGAATGGACACATCAGACTGCTTCCTCACATGGCACCTTTTCTTAAAGACATCACTGCTGCATTACCAGATTATGTCTCTCATGTGAAATATGTCTCTCCTAAAAATTTTAAAGAACTTGCCAGAAACTTATTGCAGAGCAGGGAATGATGTGCCAAGGACAGTGAGTTAGCCTGAGTAGTCCAGGAATCCTGTTCTTGGCTGTTTTCAAGTTCGTATTAATGTACACACAACACAGTTGCTGAGAAAGTGTCTTACAGTTGTTTCCTGGGTATGAAGCAGCTCTTCTCAGCAGAAACACATAACTGCTTGCCCACTCACAAGCACTGTGATAGGGAGTACATGCGAGAAAAGGTCAAAACACACTGGGTTTCAGAGGAAGAATGCTGTCACCCTAGCAACCTCTATCCAGGATTCCCTTTCTATTCTTACTTCCTAGGTAACCTTACTATGCTAAATGAGTTTCACAGATTAGTAATCTGGTGACAACAGGACTCTAACAGAGTCTATGAATCACTCAGTTAATCAAGTGAAAACTTCATTACACTGAAAGTTAGTCTATAGCAATAGTTTTCAGGGCCACATTTCTCTTTTTTTAAAACATGTTTATTTGAGAGGTAGAATTACAGACAGTGAGATGGATAGACAGACAGAAAGGTCTTCCTTCTGCTGGTTCACTCCCCAGGTGGTCAAAATGGCCAGAAGAGATGCACTGATCTAAAGCCAGGAGCCAGGAACTTCTTCTGGGTCTCCCACATGGGTGCAGAGGCCCAAGCACTTGGGCCATCTTCTACTGCCTTCCCAGGCCATAGCAGAGAGCTGGATCAGAGGAGCAGCTGGGACTCGAACTGGTTCCCATATGGGATGCTGGCACCACAGGCAGAGGATTAACCTACTGAGCCACAGTGCCAGCCCAAAGCCACATCTTTTACCATACTGTGTGGGCATCTCTGTGGGGGAGAGGGGCACATTTTCTCTTTGCTTCCTTACCCTCTTCACATTAACACCTTGTACAAAGGCTTCCACAGACCAGTCATTTTGAAAATCTATCACTAATATCCTCCCATGTTGAAAATGTCATGGGGTTAAACTCAGAACCCAGAATAAGAAAAGTAACTTGAAGCTGGTGTTGTGGCTGAGCGGGTAAAACTATATGGGTGCTGGTTCAAGACCTGGCTGCTCCACTTCTGATCCAGCTCTCTGCTATGGCCTGGGAAAGCAGTGGAAGATGGCCCAAGTGCTTGGTCCCCTGTACCTGTGTGGGAGACCTGGAAGAAGGTTCTGGCCTCTGGCTTCAGATCCATGCAGTTCTCGCCATTGTGACCATCTGGGGAGTGAACCAGCAGATGGGAGCTCTCTCTCTCTCTCTCTCTCTGTGTGTGTGTGTGTGTGTGTGTGTCTTTGCTTCTCTGTAACTCTGCCTTTAAAATAAATAAATAATTTTTTTTTTAAAGTAACTGGCCGACACCGTGGCTCACTTGGTTAATCCTCTGCCTGCAGTGCCGGCATCCCATATGCACACTGGATTCTGTCCCATTTGCTCCTCTTCCAGTCCAGTTCTCTACTGTGGCCCAAGTGCTTGGGCCCCTGCACCTACGTGGGAGACCAGGAGGAAGCACCTGGCTCCTGGCTTCAGATCAGCACAGTGCGCCAGCCATAGTGGCCATTTGGGGGGTGACCACCAGAAGGAAGACCTTCCTCTCTAACTCTGCCTGTCAAATTAAAAAAAAAAAGTAACTGGCCCCCTTAATTAAAACCGTATGGACTGTAAGATAATCAGCTTGGTGGAGCATTGAGTGACTGTAAAGAACTAGACAAGAAAAACTGATACTTTTCTGTATTTATGTTTTTGTAGCTCTCCACTATGAAAATCCAGCTTGAAGTAGCTCATTATTAACTCACACGGTAGACTTGCATTAATTTCAGTTCACTTCTCACTTTGCAAAGGGATTAGCAGCAGGTAATAAAAGTTCACATCCCTAATAACATGAGAAGAAAGAAGGGTTGAAGACAGAAATCGAAACACAGGAAAATAAATCAGCTACATTTCCATGGCCTCAAGCTCCAGATTGAAAAAGAGTCTGTTAATTAAACACGGAGGAGCGATCAATCCACAAAGCTACTGCACAAGCTTCACGTGCTGCTGGGAAAGTCAGCCAAACACACAGCGCCCCAGCTGAAAATGTGTCCGCGGGGTCCAGCATGGGGGCCAGGAGCCAGAGCCTACTCTGATCTGCCATCTCCACCTCTCCACTGCCTCAGGCTCTGGCTGAGGGCCACTGAGCCCCGCCCAGCTGGAACTACCAGGGGATATAGCCGGAGGCCCAGCCACAAGGCATTCTCTGACCCACCCAAGTGAGAACTGGGCTTATTTAAATCTAGGGACTCCTTCCTTCAGTGTGCTCTCAACTGCCCTGCTGGTGCCGTTCCTCGTCCAGTGTACTTTAAGGAGAATTTGAGCGAGGCAGCCCATGGGACCGGCCGTGCATCGGGAGACTGGGAAGTGGTGGTGGGAGACACAACACCTGGGCCCCAGACTTGACTCGGCCGGAGAAGCTCCCAGCATCACTGAGAAGCAAGTGATCGAGGTCTGGGAGCCGCCACCCGCCACCCTCCCCTCTCCCACACACACATCTGTGCCCCTCCTGTTCTCCATACTTGCTGTGGAAACTCTCGGGAGCACGTCCCCTTCCTTCAGGACACACAGGGAGCAAAGCGGAGAGTGTGGGACAGGAGAAGTCGCTGGAACTTGGGGCCCACGGTGGCAGATGCAGAGGCACAGAAGCAGCGGGCGGCAGGTCTGGGGTGTGTGCTCCCGAACCGCCTGCAATTGCACTTGCACAGCAAGACTCCCCAGTGAATGTGGGAGAAGGAGCAGCGCGGCCTCTCAGGGACCTCTCTGATCAGTAAAAGAACTTCTGTTCCCAGCCCCGAGCCACAGGGAAAGGCACGCATGCGCACGTTCTCCCACATGCACACGCACAGGCATTCAGAGCAGGAAACGTTAGAGCACCGGGTGACTCTGGGAAATGGAGTCCAGGCCAGGGCATTCCTAGATAGACTTACTGGCCCTCTCCTAGGGCTTCAGTGCGGGGTGGGTGGAGACAGGCTGGGAACCAGAGAGCGTTTGCTTTTGTTTACATCCCTCCTTCCCTTCCTTCCCACCCCAGATCTCAAGGGTCAGCTGCTGTTCTTCCTTTCTTGAACAAAATATTAAAAAGTGACAGCCACTGCTGCTGAGTCCCAAATCCCAGTTCCCTCACACACGCTGTTTCCCTCAGGAAAATCCCCTGCTGCTTTATTCCTGGACAGCTTCTCTCAAGTAACGAATGACAAGGATTTCAATGTAACTCTCAGCACAGGTGTACGCAGCATAGTTTAACATCTAGATTTGAGAATATGATTTTTACTTCTGTCTTTTATTTGTGGTTCTTTTCAAAGTATTTTACACCACCCTCTAATTCACCAAGTACAAAAAAAAAAAAAAAAAAGGAAGAAAAAAAGAGAACTGGATACAGGACTAACATTGCCAAGTATCTTCTAGAGTCCAGATTAACAGAGTAAATGCCTTACTTTGTATCAATTATACCTTGGGTTAATTCTGGAGACCATATTCTCAATTTACAAAGAGAAAGCTGAGGTGGAAAGAGATTAGAATTGAATTTGCCCATGGAAGTATGGTAAAAAAAAAAAAAAAAGTCTAGCTTAAAGGCCAACCAACATGAAATATTGGTTTAAGAAGTCTTTCGGGACCAGCACTGTGGCATAGTGGGCTAAGCCTCCGCCTTCAGCACCGACATTCTATATGGGGGCTAGTTCAAGTCCCTGCTGCTCCGCTTCCAATACAGCTTTCTGCTGTAGCCTGGGAAAGCAGCAGAAGATGGCCCAAATGCCTGGGACCCTGCATCCACATCAGAGACGCAGAATTTCCTGGCTCCTGGCTTTGGATCTGCTTAACTATGGCTATTGCAGCCATTTGGGGAGTGAACCAGTGCATGGAAGACTTCTCTCTCTCTTGCTCTCTCTCTCTCTCTCTCCCTCTGCCTCTCTGTAACTCTGCCTTTCAAATAAAAAAAAAATCTTCTTTTAAAAAAAGAAATATTTCTTTTATCTTGGAGCTCAGTTTCTAAAACCCCAGATTTCTCATTTCTAAAATAAAAAGTGAGGGAGAGGAAGAGTATCTACAATCCTAATCTTCACTGTAGAGAAACACATAGTATTATAACTTATCTAAAAAAGAAAGGAGGTTCAAAATTGCTATTGCTGTATGGTTATTTTTCTCATGCTTAATATCAAGATAGCATATAAATATTATGCATTCTTAGGTATATTTGTGGTGTTTGAATTTTAAGATTTTAAGTAGAAATGTAAATGGAAGCAGGATGACATGGAGTTCTGTTTGTGATTACTTCTGTCAATTATAATTCATGGGATTAGAATTGCTGGATTAGGAATGCTTAAATGTATCCATTCATTTCACACTAATGTTTATTATGTCAGGTGATATTCTTTGTGTAGACTGCTTTTTCTTGCAGATTGAAAATTCAGGAGGGCAAGAAACATGTTTGCTTTGACATTGAAACTCAGCATCTTGATAGAGTCATTCTTTTAGTTCAATGAATAAATGAGGCTATAAAAATTAAAAAAATACAATTTCTGATCCCCAATAACTACCTAGTTGAAGAGATAATGAAATAGATATCTATTTGATAACACACACAATTAGATGAATGTATAATTTGTTGCTCAGAGACAACTTTGATAATAAAAGAGACATATTCATAATGACACAGGGTTGAAATGTATAAACAGAAACCATCGAGGACCAAGCAGGTTAAATGTTCACCCTAGCTTTGTAAGGCATTCCATTCATTATTTAGTAAGCATTTACTGAGCATTCTTTTGTGTGGTGTGTTGAAAGAACTACCAGCCACATGATTTTCCTAGATATTGGAGTAAGAGAACCTGAGCAATCAGAAAAATGTTTGGATGAACTAAGAGGCTTTACACAAAGGTAAGAAAAACAAAAAGCAGAGAGGTCAATTAAAAAGTATATCAAAGGTAATTTAGTAGGACCTGAACCAAGGTATGGTGGTAGTGGGAATGAAGAAGAGGCAACAGATTACAGGGAGATCCAAAAGGCAGAAACAACAGGATTTCAATGGTAGATGAAGGCAGGAGGGAACTCGTGTGTAAATCTTCATTTGGATTTTATTATTTAATGGATAAGGAGTTCTCAGTACATTCATGTTCATCAGTAATTAAAGGCTACCTCCAACTGACATAAACTTCCCCTAAATCCAAGACACAATCTCATGGGTAGCTACTATCTATAAGCCTTATGTTGATCATCAAGCCAAATATTTTTCACTGCTACAATCTACAATGGTCCTCATTATGATGCAGTTACTTAGAAACTAAAAGACATAATCCATTTCTATAAGAAAGGTCTAAATAAAAAAGTAAAATTCAGGGGCTGACGCTGTGGTGCAGCAGGTTAACACCCAGGCCTGAAGTACCGGCATCCCATATGGGCCCCTGTTCAAGACCTGGCTGCTCCACTTTCAATCCAGCTCTCTGCTATGGCCTGGGAAAGCAGTAGAGGATACTTGGTCCCCTGCACCCACATGGGAGACCTGGAGGAAGCTCCTGGCTGCTGGCTTTGAATCAGCACACTTCTGGCAATTGTGGCCAATTGGAGAGTGAACCATCAGATAGAAGACCTCTCTCTCTCTCTCTCTCTCTCTGCCTCCCCTCTCTCTGTGTAACTCTGATTTTGAAATAAATAAGCTAATAAATATTTTTTAAAAGGAGTAGTAATGCTCAATATTTATAAAAAGGCCAGCACCGTGGCTCAATAGGCTAATCCTCCAACTTGTGGCGCCGGCACATCGGATTCTAGTCCCGGTCGCGGCGCCAGATTCTGTCCTGGTTGCCCCTCTTCCAGGCCAGCTCTCTGCTGTAGCCTGGGAGTGCAGTGGAGGATGGCCCAAGTGCCTGGGCCCTGCACCCCATGGGAGACCATGAGAAGCACCTGGCTCCTGCCTTCGGATCAGTGCAGTGCGCCGGCCGAAGCACGCTGGCCTCCGCGGCCATGGGAGGGTTTAACCAATGGTAAAAGGAAGACCTTTCTCTCTATCTCTCTCTCTCACTGTCCACTCTGCCTGTCAAAAAAAAAATTTATAAAAAAAAAGTTAAGTTAAAAAACCCACAAAATCATATATTTCAAAGCTAAATTTGGAATACCTCACTAATTCACAATTTATAGATTCATCAACCTTAGGTAACTAAAGCACAATTAAGCAGGAAAGAAGTAAAAAAAATTCCTTGGGGAGGGGCCAGCACTATGGCATTGTGGGTAAAGCTGCCACCTGCAGTGTGGCATCCCATATGGGCATCGGTTCAAGTCCTGGCTGCTCCACTTCTGATCCAGCTCTCTGCTATGGCCTGGGAAAGCAGTAGAAGATGACCCAAGGCCTTGGGCCCCTGCACCCATGTGGGAAACCTGGAAGAGGCTCCTGGCTCCTGGCTTCAGATTGACACAGCTCCGACCATAGCAGCCAATTGGGAATGAACCAACGGATGGAGGACCTTTCCCTCTCTTCCTCTCCTTCTCTCTCTGTGTAACTATTTCAAATAAATAAATAAATCTTTAAAAAAACAATTTCCTGGAACAGCCAAAATGCACATTATAAAGTCCAAGTAAGGTGTCTAGCCACTGGCTACCATCATGACTCATAAAAACTCACTGTCCTGGCTATTCTGATATGAGTGGATGGACACAAAGCAGAAAAGAAAGCAATAGGTTTGAGCAGTGAATAAATGGAAAGGGCTCCAACAACAATGCTGCAGAGCTCTGTGGCTCCTAACTGAATGGGATACGCAGGCAGGCATCTCCTTAATTCCTGCGATGTCCTCAGTTGTCATAGGACCATAGAACTGAGCACAAGAATCGGAGCTTTCAAGGCCAACATCCACAATTCACTTAGTGATAGTGGAGCTCTGTAGCTTCGCTTCATGAGTACAACTAAACCTCCACACTTGATATGTCATCCTGTTAGGATCCACTGGAACTGGAGAGTGTATGGGGTCAGAGGGAGTAGAGGAGCATGGTGTATGGGTCTCATGGTGGTGGTAGCTGTGCAGAGGGAGGGGTGGAGGAGGAGAAGAGCAAGAGCCCCTAGCACTGTGGGAACGAGGAGCAAAGGAGGAAGGGAGACAGGGGTGACTTGTCTGCATTATGCCTGGTACTCTCCTGGGTATGATTGATGCAATACGAATACTGTGAATATCATGATTACCCTAAAGGTGATTTCAGTCCTGGTGGACAAATGACAAGGACATAGATAATTAAAAACAATGTGACAAAAGTTGTGGGTGCAGAATACAGTCACCTACATCATTTGTGGATGCCATGCCCATCAGGTAGGAACCCACCAGGTTAAGGTCAGATCTCAGGCTGGCATTGTGGTGTAGAGGGTAAAGCTACCCCCAACAGTGCCAGCATCCCATATGGGCACTGGTTCAATTCCCAGCTGCTCCACTTCTGATCCAGAACTCTGCGGTGGACTGGGAAAGCAGATGGCACAAGCCCTTGGGCCCCTGCACCCTCATGGGAAGACCTGGAGGAATCTCCTGGCTCCTGGGTTCTGAGCAGTGCAGCTCCAGCTATTCCAGCCACCAACTGTGAAGTGAACCAGTGTATGGAAGACCTCTTCTCTCTCTGCCTCTCCTTCTATCTCTGTGTAACTCTGACTTTCAAATAAATAAATAAATCTTTTTTTAAAAAAGAGTCAGATCTCAGAGGTAGCAGAGCCCAGAAATGACACCGTTGTATGAAATGAAAATAGGCAGATGGTAGGTAGAAGCTTGGTAACTAAAGCTGGGATCAGCACATGGATCTTGACTGGCAGGCTGTCAAACCAATCATCAACTTGGACTAGGCTGGGATCTCCCAACTTGTATCCTAGTGCCCATGTCTTGGCAGAGAGGCATAACCAAGAAAGAGAAAATCATCTCTGGCCTTGGCTGAGGGGACTGTGGGAGCTCCCCACATTTGAAGCCAGAATCTTTTTAACCCTGAGATTCCCTCTTTCATAGGAAGGCTCATTCCTGACCTTGTCTTCTTAGCATAAACCTCTCAAGCCACCAGACCTCTGTTAGCCCCACATCACCGGGCACATGTGAATGTGAATGGCTGAATGAAGAGAATCTTGAGGTATCATGTAAATGGAAGACTCATGAATCTATTCTCACCTTATGGGTGTACTTGAAGGTGAGAAAACTGAGGCAGGGGACTTTGGTCATGTTCAACCATAGAGTCCTCCTTACAAAGCAAAAAAAAAAAAAAAAAAAAAAAAAGAAAGAAAGAAAACAAAACAAAACACAGAAAATCCTGTTCACACTTCAGAAGTGCCCAGCCATCCACCCCTGAGTACATGCTCCTGGAACAATGACAAATCCCCTAAGACCAGAGTTGGGCAGGCACTGTCTTGACAGTGTAGAAAACAGTTGGGGAGGAAAGGCCCTGCCCCTCTAGAGCCCATTGGTTAAAGGATCCAGCAAAAGACTCAGAGGCTTGCCACATCACACATCTGCCCACAGAATAGGATGGTCACAGATGTGCTGTGAGCTGTGGCCTCGTGGTACTGGCTGCAGCTGTTGACACATCAGGGATGACTGGTGGCAGTGGTTTGAGCTAATCCTGCCTCTGGCCAGCATTGCAGTATGCATGGAGCAAGTCTGCTCCTGGAGTGCCTGATGAGGCCAAGGGATGTGTGTAGACCTACAGGCAGAGGAAGTATGCAGCACTGGCCTCAAGGTTGGAAAGTTGCCATAGCAACAATATTTTCAGAAGGTGATGTGGCAGGGGTAGCCCTGCAAGGCAGGGTGGACTCCTGACTACATGTCCATCCCCTTATGCTGCTCTGAACTTAGAGGAGCCTGAATTGAGTACAACAAGCTGGGTGGGTGATATTGAGAGACCACCAGATGAGATTCTGGTTAATGTATGCAGGTTATGGGTCATAATGACAACTTGATGTGCAATGTTGGGTGCTGTCCCATGTGTTCACTCACATGCCTGATATGAATGAGGGTCAGACAGAGGGAGAGTGGGCAATGGGATTTTCTTTTCTTTCTTCCTTCCTTCCTTCCTTCCTTCCTTCCTTCCTCCCTCCCTCCCTCCCTCCCTCCCTCCCTCCCTCCCTCCCTTTCTTTCTTTCTTTCTTTCTTTCTTTCTTTCTTTCTTTCTTTCTTTTTTGACAGGCAGAGTGGGCAGTGAGAGAGAGACAGAGAGAAAGGTCTTCCTTTTGCTGTTGATTCACCCTTCAATGGCCACCGCGGCCAGCGCGCTGTGGCCGGCACACCACGCTGATCCGATGGCAGGAGCCAGGTGCTTCTCCTGGTCTCCCATGGGGTGCAGGGCCCAAGCACTTAGGCCATCCTCCACTGCACTCCCTGGCCACAGCAGAGAGCTGGCCTGGAAGAGGGGCAACCGGGACAGAATCCGGTGCCCAGACCGGGACTAGAATCCAGTGTGCCAGCGCCACAAGGCGGAGGATTAGCCTAGTGAGCTATGGCACCGCCCGCGCCATGGGATTTTCAAGAAGAACCTATGAGCAAGTGAAGCAGGCTGATTTCTTGCCTGGGGCTACTAGAGAAGAAGAAAGGTTTGCAGGCTAGAAAATGAGCAAAGACAGGAAACACAGCATCTCCTTTGCCCCTTCCCCAAGATGCACACCCAAGGTTAGCAATTGCCTTCCTCTTAAATCTGAATTGGTGCCAGTAACGATGTTGGAACTTGTGAATAAAGGGCCTAATGTGGCTAATATTCTGCTTATCTTTCCTACACATGGACGAACAAATGATATTTGCTTAAAACAAATATAGGCATGCACATAGCTTGAGACTTGACTGAGAGTTCTTGCAAAATGTAAGTACTCCTTGCTGACTTGAAAGATGCTAAATGTGTGGCTCCATATTGGGATTGGGAGTTCTGTCATTAGAGCTGGATTTTGCCATTGGTGATGCACATCATTTTCTCAACTAGGTCTCTGACAACTCCTATGGCATTCACCCTTGCTAGACATTTCCTCAGGTTCCCAGCTGAAAGGCAGCCAAACATGAATCCCATTATCTAAAGACTGGCATCTGTGGTCTCTTTGCGTGAGACCCTCAGCTGTCCGGCTGGAAGAGCAACAGCATCTCTCCACAAGAAACACTGGAGACAGGCCTGATGAGCCTGTCTGTTTTTTAGCAATCAGGCTCAGAATTTATAGGGGAAGAGGGGAAGAAAAAACCTTGGGTGGCAACAGCAAGTCTATAGAGCAGAAGGGGCAACATGCCAAAAGACCTCCAACTAATTGACTTCTAGGTCACTTAGCACACATAGGCCCCTGGGCTCCTTTGTGCAACCAGCCCATGTCTGGGAGTTGCTTATCAGCTCTCTGTTTATGAACCACAAAAGCATAGCCACAAGGCTTCCAACAGGAAGAGGGGATGGAGGAAATGGGCCTGGAGCTCCTGCCACTTGCCAGCAGCCAGGCTGTGGGGTCCCTCCTGGGAGGCATAGCACACCATGCCCTCTCAACCTCCTGCATGGGCAGGGCAGGCAGTCCCATGGGATCACCCACAGAAATCTATCCGAACTGCAAAAGATTGTGATTGGCTAAATTTTATTATAGAATTTATATCAGAAATTTCCCACCAAAGTCTGCTTTATTCTGACTTTGTCAAACACAGTGATGGAGAAAGGACAAAAATCCTTATGTCCATGTTGATCTCTCACCTACACAACAAGCAGTCCCCTGTTTCTCTGACTTGCTAATACAGCCTCTCCCCCCCACCCCGCCTTGACCAGCCTTGCTCTGCCTCAACTTTTGGACACAACACTATGTGAAAACTCTGCTATCAGCCTGAGATCTCCCCCACTCCTCCCAAGCTGTCTCCCTCTATCTCAGTGCTCAGCCTCAGAGCCCAGCCTCAGCCCAAACCCCTCCCAGCTCACACTGTGACCTCAAAGGACCTTTAAATCTAGCCCAAGCTCTTCTCTATCTCAGCAGCCCTGCTTTAGCTCAGACCTCCAAGCTCCTTCCCAGCACTTTGTGCTATATAAAGCACCAGTCTGTAAGACAGAGGGTTCTCTCTTTGCTGTGTTTGCTGGGAACTCTCTGCCACGCATTCACCTTGGAGTGAATCAACCTTCTGAATAAACCTGGTCTGCCTGTGGCTCCATGCTCTGTCTCCTCTTTCTTGGCACACAGCTTGTCTTGTTTTGTGGACTTGTGCATGGAGATTTAAGATTACTACCCCAATCCCTGACCATTTGAAAGCTAATTTATAGACATGGACTTGGCATGTGGCTCCATTAATGTGTGTCTGTGGTCTTAGAAGTTCTTTTGGCTGCTTTTATTGGGAGGTGACTGTCAGGAAATAAACTGCTAGGAAGAGATTGATGAGATTTCCTTTGAATTCTGTGGTGCTTCACTGAAACTTGGAACACTTTGGTGATCTAAGATGAAAAGCTCATTAACAATTCTTGCTCAAAGATGCTAAAAATAATCAGCTATCTAGATCATAGACCTTGGATAAATGTTCTCTCCAACTTGAAATTTCTTCTTTTCTTTTCTTTTCTTTTCTTTTCTTTTCTTTTCTTTGTTATTTGACAGGTAGAGTTACAGACAGTGAGAGAGAGAGAGAGAGAGAGACAGAGAGAAAGGTGTTCCTTCTGTTGGTTCACTCCCCAAATGGCCACAATGGCTGGAGCTGCACCAATCTGCAGCCAGGAGCCAGGTGCTTCTTCCTGGTCTCCCATGCAGGTTCAGGGGCCCAACCACTTGG
This sequence comes from Oryctolagus cuniculus, assembly GCF_051225735.1. Classification (NCBI taxonomy): domain Eukaryota; kingdom Metazoa; phylum Chordata; class Mammalia; order Lagomorpha; family Leporidae; genus Oryctolagus; species Oryctolagus cuniculus. Next base: position 1,396,175 of record NC_142886.1, on the reverse strand, counting down.
GTCATCCTCCACTGCCCTCCTGGGCCACAGCAGAGCTGGACTGGGAGGGGAGCAGCTGGGACTAGAACCTGGTGCCCATAGGGGATGCCAGCACCGCAGACAGAGCATTAACCAAGTGAAATTTCTAGAGAAGACTTCACCTAAATGTTTTCAGCATTGATGTTTTCAGAAAGGAAATACAAAGAGCTACCCTTTTCCTTTGACTTAGCTGAACTTAGTTGTGGGAAGGAAGGGGAATGTGGAACCCAGTGACTGGTGATGTCTGGAGACCTAAGCTCCTAATGGCTACTTCCATGATTTCCTACAGCTTTTAAATCTGAGTGAAATCAGGTGAGAAACTCTAGTGTGCAAGCAAAGCACTCTGACAATCAATATGTGGTACACAGTAGAGACTAGGGTACCTGAGGAGTCAAATAGTCATTTTTCAACATGGTGATTGCCTTAGAGCCATGAGCTTCAGCCCCCTGGGTGTAAGAAATTCCCAATTTTTGGTCCCCCAAATCCAGAGAGGATTCCGTACAGCTCATGACAAGAGAAGTTTTGACCAAACATGTGAAGCCCTTTTTGCATTCTTGATAGGATTTCTCAGGATCAAGGTTCTAAGCATTTTGACCTTGAGATTTCTAGCTGGACCCTTGGATATGTCAATGGATAATTTTGTATTTTCTAAAAACACTTGAAATCAGTTTAGCAGAAAATATTCTTAAATACAGATCTTAGGCTACTTTAGACACTAATTTCCAGAATGCTGCAGGAAAGAAAAAAACTAAATATCCCATTAAACTGCTAGTAGAGGGGCCAGTGCTGTGGCACAGTGGGTTAAAGCCCTGGCTTGACACTCCAGCATTCCATATGGGCACCAGTTTGAGTCCTGGGAGCTCCACTGTTGATCCAGCTCCCTATTCATGTTCCTGAGAAAGCAACAGAGGATGGCTCAGGTCCTCGGGCCTCTACATCCACATGGGAGACCCAGAAGAAGCTCCTGGATCCTAGCTTCAGATTAGCTCAGCTCCAACTGTTTCAGCCACTTGGGGAGTGAACCAGCAAATGCAAGTGCTCTCTCTCTCTCTGTGTCTCTGTCTCTCTCTGTAACTGTCTTTCAAATACACAGAATTAGTTACATGAGATTGAATTAATCATATTTATGGATTTCTATGCTTTTATTTAAATGTTTTTGGTTCTGCATTTCAGTGTTTCATCTAGATTCAGGAAGATTTCTACAATTTCTATTGGTTACTATACTTTAGTATAGTTTTATAAATAGATGGAAATGTTTACCTTTCCACCTACTTAATTCCTCTAAAATGCAAAACTTTTTTGGTTTCTTGTGGCAACGTTATTGTATGAGCTCAGTAAGAATCCATTATCAGGGCCGGCACTGTGGCATAGCAAGCAAAGTCGCTACCTGCAGTGCTGGCATCCCATATGGGCAATGATTCAGGTCCCGACTGCTCCACTTCTGATCTGGCTCTCTGCTATGGCCTGGGAAAGCAATGGAAGATGGCTCAAGCCCTTGGGCCCCTGCACCAGTGTGGGAGAACCAGAAGAAGCTCGTGGCTTCAGATCAGCCCAGCTCTGGCCATTGTGGCCATTTGGAAGAGTGAACAAGCAGATGGAAGACATCTTTCTCCCCTCTTGCCTCTGCCTCTTTGTAATTCTGGCTTTCAAGTAAAAATGAATAAATTTAAAAAAAGAAGAATCTATTATCATCATACCACAATATCCTTGAAAACGTTAGCATATACAAAAATTATGCACAGAATATCTGGCATCATGAACTCCTACCCTTGCAATTAGTGAATAGAGTTTTCACTTCTTGGTGAACCCCAAAACTTGAAAATACCAGATATTGCTGGTAAAAAAGAAAATATAAGCCTGTCTTGGATTCAATTTTTAACTTTCAGAATTTTTGGATCAGACATTATACATATTTAATGTAAGTAGTTAGCACACTGTAATACTCCTTCTTTCAGATCACAACTCTGTTCATTGTTTTTGTTTTATTTCAAAGATTTAGTTTTTCATTTATTTGAAAGGCAGAATTACAGACAAAGAGGGAGAGACAGAGAAAGAGAGGTCTTCCATCCATGGTATACTCCACAAATGGCTGCAATAGATGGAATGGGGCAAGGCTGAAGCCAGGAATCAGGAACTTCATCTGAGTCTTCCCCATGGGTGACAGGGGTCCAAGCACTTATGTCATCTTCTACTGCTTTCCCAGGTCCATTAGCATGGAGCCAAATAAGAAGTGACTCAAATTGGCACTCGTATGGGATGTAGGCATCAAAGATGGCAGCTGAACCACTGGGCCACAATACCAGCCCATGTTCATGGGCCTGAAAACTTTCACTGAGGTTAATAAGCATTTCCTGTGTACTTATATGATGTTAATTATGGTATTCTGCTATTCGCTTGTAACCTTGTTCATTGTTTTCACATATAACTTCTGTATAGCTTATATGCATAGATGTAACTCAATTTTTTATCATCTTGTTGGTTTTGTTAAACACTTTTATTTTGAACTTTGGGCCTATTGAATGGCATACTTCTGCAGAAGTACAATTCCCAGCAAAATAATCCTGGCTAGGTACTTCAGGGCAACGACTTCTGTATACAGAACAGATAGATCTAAGTTTAGCAATGGACTACAGATAAAGTTAGCCTGATGACCACTCCTAAATCTTCCTTGTTAATCAAATGTGACTAAAAACATATTTACACTGACTTCTTCTCATCAAATGTTTCTATCTTGACATGGGTCTGCATGAAAAACCAGGTCAAATACAACTTTGCAACAAGAGACAGATGGAACATGATTGATCAGCTGTGATTTCAGAACTAGATCTTCATCATAAGGAAGAAACAAAAGTCAAGATGTAGTGAGTCACTGGTGTGAACTCTAAAGCAAATTAGATAAAGCAAAGAAGTTATAAAGATTTTTAATGAATGATGGATAGTAACTGGCACAAAAAGACTCTGCTAGAACTACAATCTCTAGAGTGCCCTCCCATTTTGAAAAAGAGATGAGAACTAGATATGATACTTAATATTCTCACACCTAATGCTACATCTATATGCTATTTAAAATGATTGTCATTCTATGAGTCTGCTGTGTGGACTGCTTCCCAACTCAACATGTCTTAGAATGCAATGTCTGGCCTCATTCTAAGTCCTTTTTTATTTTTGCTAAATATTTATTTATTTATTTGAAAGATAGCCTTACAAAGAGAGAGAGGGAGAGACACAGAGATCTTCCATCTGCTGGTTCACTCCCCAAATTGCTGCAACAGCCAGAGACGGGCCCACCCAAGTCAAGAGCCAAGAGCTTCTTCCAGGTCTCCCAAGTGGTTGCAGGAGCCCAGGACTTGGGCCATCCTCTGCTCATTTCCCAGGTGCATTATCAAAGATGGATCAGAAGTGGAGCATCTGGGACTCAAACCCATGTCCGTATGATGCTGCCAAGGCAGGCGGTGGCTTTATCCTCTACACTAAAGTGGAAGCCCCATGCACACAAAGTCTTAATCAGTGACTCTTCCTGGCTTTAAACTGAAAGTTTTCAGGCAGAAAAATCACTAATTTCTCTGGTTTCATTTGAGGTACAGAAATAAAAAGCATGTTGCTTTTATTACTGCTGTAGAATGGTGATGCACCTGCAAGATAAAGCTATGCAGAAACTGGCTGTGTAAACCTTCTATTTATGCAGAAGATCACTACAGCTAAACCCAGAACTAGGGAGTTTTTTCTTAAAGAAACACCTACAGCAGCTGCTGTTGTGGTGTAACAGGTAAAATGCCAACTATGACTCTAGCATCCTATATGAGTACTGATTTTAGTCTTGGCTGCTGCACTTCCAATCCAACACTTTGCTAATGGCCTTTCAAAACCAGTGGAAGATGACCCAAGTACTTGTGCCCTGGCTGCCCAGGCTGGAGACCATGAAGAAGCTCCTGACTCCTGGATTTGGCATGATTAAGCCCTGGCTGATGCCACCATCTGGGGAAGTGAAACAGCAGGTGGAAGATCTCTCCCTCTCTCTCTCCCTGTTAATTAATAAGTAAGCAAATAAAGAAATTAAAGAAATGCCTACAACCTCCTCTCTTTTCATCCTTAAAATACCCTCACATTACCTCATAAATTTCATGAAGCACTCTAGGCTCTCAATGTTATCTGGATAATTTCTCTTCAAATGCAAAAAGAATTGGTTGACTTTTCCAAACACTTTGTATTGAAGAGACTACTTATTTTTCTTCATCTGTTCTAGACACCGTAAAAGTCAATTAACTGGCCAGCTCCGCAGCTCAATAGACTAATGCTCTGCCTGTGGCAACAGCACACTGGGTTCTAGTCCCGATCAGGGTGCTGGATTCTGTCCCAGTTGCTCCTCTTCCAGTCCAGCTCTCTGCTGTGTCCCAGGAAGGCAGTGGAGGATGGCCCAAGTGCTTGGGCCCTGCATCCACATGGGAGACCAGGAGAAGCACCTGGCTTCAGATCAACGCGGTGCGCTGGCCGCAGCGGCCATTGGAGTGTGAACCAATAGAAGGAAGACCTTTCTCTCTGTCCACTCTGCCTGTCCAAAAAAAAAAAAAAAGTCAATTGACTATGGGTTAATGACTTGTTCTCTATTCTGCCCCATTGCTTAATGTATGTGCTTTAATGCCAGTGATATGCTATTTTGATTACTATAGCTTTGTAAAATATATTAAGTAGTGTGACCATTCCAGCTTTCTTCTTTTACTTCAATATTGACTTGACTATTCATTATCCTTCACAGTTCTGTACAATTCTGGGGACTTTAAAATATTTTGTTAAAGAGGGGCTGGTTGGCACTGTGGTTTAGTGGGTAAAACCACCACCTGCAGTACCAGCATCCCATTAGCGTGCCAGTTCAAGTACCGACTACTCCACTTATGATTCAGCTCTCTGCTATGGTCTAGGATAGCAGTGGAAGATGGCCCAAGTCCTTGGAGACCTGGAAGAAATCCTGCTTCTTGGCTTTGGATTAGCACCCTGCCACAGCCTTTGTGGCCATCTGTGGAGTGAACCAGTGGATGGAACACTTGATTCTCTGTCTCTGTCTCTCTGCAATTCTTTCAAATAAATAAATCTTTTAAAAAGTTTTGTTAAAGAATAGCATTGAAACTTTGCAATTGCACTGAGTCTGTATATTGCTTTGGATAGTAAGAATATCCTAATACTATTCTAACTTATGAACTTGAGTAATGTTTCAATTATTTCTGTTGTATTCAATTTCTTCACCAACATTTTAAAATATTCAGCATTCAGGTAATTATCTTCCTAGATTAAATTCACTCATATATATTTATTTTTTTCTGCTAGAATTTGTTTTTCAAAAAAATGGTTCTTAGGTTATATAAATTCTCTTAATTTTGTATTCTATAACAGCTGCAAAGAAAAAAAGCATCTGGCAAAACAAACCCAGATTCATTATTTAAAAATTTCAAGAGAGAGGGCCAGGGGCTGATGCTGTGGTGCAGCAGATTAAAGCCCTGGCCTAAAGCGGCAGCATCCCATATGGGTGCCAGTTCTAGAACCAGCTGCTCCACTTCCAATCCAGCTCTCTGTTGATGGCCTGGGAAAGCAGTAGAAGATGGCCCAAGTCCTTGGGCCCCTGCACCCAAGTGAGGACCTGGAAGAAGCTCCTGGCTGTTGCGGCCATCTGGGGAGTGAACCATTGGATGGAAGACCTCTCTCTCTCTCTCTCTCTCTCTCTCTCTCGCCATCTGGGGAGTGAACCACTGGATGGAAGACCTCTTTCTCTGTTTCTCTCTCCCTCTTTCTCTCTCTCTCTCTGCCTCTCTTCTCTCTGTGTAACTCTATTAAATAAATAAATCTTTAAAAAAGAGAGAGAGAGAGAGAGACAAGGCCAGTGTTGCAGTACAGATGGTTAGGCCACTGTCTACAGCACCAGCATCCCACATGGTCACTGATTCAAGTCCCAGCTGCTCCACTTCTGATCCAGGTCTCTGCTACTGTGCCAGGGAAAGCAGCAGTGGATGGCCCAACTGCTTGCACCTATGTTGGAGACTTGGATGAAGCTCCTGGCTCCTGGCTTTGACCTGGCCCATCCCTGCCATCAGTTGGGCATTCATTTGGGGAGTTGAACTAGTGAATGGAAGATCTCTGCCTCTGCTCTCTCTTTGTAACTCTGACTTTCAAATACTAAATAAATCTTTTAAAAAAAGAAATGCATCTCAATAAAATAAAGGCCATAAATGACAAGCTCACAGCTAACACCACAGTCAACAGTGAAAATTTGAAAACTTTTCCTCTTAGGCAGACATCGTGGAATACTGGGTAAAGTCACCATCTAATGCCAACCTCTCATATGGCATTGTTTGTGTCCCAGATGCTCCACTTCTGATGAAACTCCCTTTTAATGACCAGGAAATGTCAAAAGAACATTCTCCAAATGCTTGGGCCCTTGTAACCCATGTGAGCCCCAAAAGAAGCCCCTGTCTTTCGGCTGGCCCAAGGCTGGCCATTGCAGCCATCAGGAATGAACCAGAGCATGGAAGATTTCTCTCTGTCTCTCCTGACTCCTTGAAAATATAAACATTTCCAGGGCCAGCGCTTGGTGCAGTGGATTAAGCCCTGGCCTGAAGTGTCGGCATCCCATATGGGTACTGGTTCTAGTCCAGCTGTTTCTCTTCTGATCCAGCTCTCTGCTGTGGCCTGAGAAAGCAGTAGAAGATGGCCCAAGTCTTTGGGCCCCTGCACCCATGTGGGAGACCTGGAGGAAGCTCCTGGCTCCTGGCCTCTGATGGCATAGCTCTAGCTGTTGCAGCCATCTGGGGAGTGAACCAGCAGATGGAAGACCCCTCTATCTCTCTCTGCCTTTCCTCTTTCTGTGTAACTCTAACTTTGAAATAAATAAATAAATCTTAAAAAAAGAAAAGAAAAACATTTCCTATAACAACAAAGAATACAAGGATGTCTACTCTCATCACCTCAATTGTGTATAGGACTGAAACATCTAGTGGGAGCAATTAGTGAGAAAAAGAAATAAAACTGGACCTTAGCTATTTAGAAAACCCTAATGATTCCATGAGAGGCTATTCATTGTCCTGAATTGTGCAGCATGTCAAGCCATTGTTTGTGCTGCCAGCATTCCCTAACAGAGCCCCAGCTCTAATCCCAGCTACTTTGCTTCTGATCCAGTTTCTTGCTAATATGCCTGGGAAAGCAGCAGAGGATGGTCCAAGCCTTATGTGCCTGTTACCCAATGTAAGAGACAATGATGGCTGCTGGCTTCAGCCTGCCAAAGATCTGCCTGTTGTAGCCATTCAAGAAATAAACTGTCATTCTTACTCTCTCTCCCCATCTGTCTCTGCCTATCTCAGAGTCTCCTGCTTTTAAGACAAATAGGGACCAGCACTGTGGCAGAGGAGGTTAAGTGGCCTCCTGTAATAACAGCATCTCATAGGGATACCAGTGTGGGTTCCATCTGATCAACTTCCATTCCAGTTCTCAGGTAATACACCTGGGTCCAAGGTTCAAGTGCCTGGGCCCCTGCAACCACATGGGAGACCTGGAAAGAAGCTCCTGGCTCCTGGCTTTGGCCTGTCCCAGCCCTGGTTATTGCAGAAGTGAACCAGCAGATGGAAAAACTGATTCTCTCTCTCTTTCTCTGTAACTGCCTTTCAAGTAAATAAATATTATAGCAAGCAAACATAGCAAATAAATATTTTTCAAGATTTCTTTCATTTATTTGAAAGGCAGAGTTACAGGGAGATAGAGAGATCTTTGATCTTGGTTCACTGCCCACATGTCTACAGTGGCATGGCTGGGGAGCCAGAAACATAGGTTGCAGAGGCCCAAGCACCTGAACCATCTTTCCCTGATTTTCCAGTGCATTAGCAAGAAGCTGGATAGGAAGTAGAAGAGCCAGGACTCTAATCAGTGCACACGTGGTATAGCGGAATGGCATGTGGTTGCTGGACTAAAATAGATAGATCTTTAAAAAGGAAAATTTAAAAAACTATTAAATCCAAAAATGCATTCCATAAAGTTGCAGGATACAGAATCAACCAGGTTGTAGTAATTGTGCTACATCAAAAATGTTTGAAGCAATGTAGATTTATCTTGGAGAAGGACAGACTGAAAGATTAATACCAACCGGCGCCGCAGCTCAATAGGCTAATCCTCCACCTGCGGCACCGGTACACCAGGTTCTAGTCCTGGTCAGGGTACCGGATTCTGTCCCAGTTGCCCCTCTTCCAGGCCAGCTCTCTGCTGTGGCCTGGGAGTGCAGTGGAGGATGGCCCAAGTGCTTGGGCCCTGCACCCCATGGGAGACCAGGAGAAGCACCTGGCTCCTGCCATTGGATCAGCGCGGTGCACCGGCCACAGTGCACCAGCTGCAGCGGCCATTGGAGGGTGAACCAATGGTAAAAGGAAGACCTTTCTCTCTGTCTCTCTCTCTCACTGTCCACTTTACCTATAAAAAAAATTAATGCCTTGCTAGTGAATAAATGTGGAATCTGATGTCACAGAGTAAAAGATGTAAGCATTGTGAATGTGTATTGTTTCCTAGGCTGCCATAAAATCATGACAAAATAGGTGACTTAAAACAACTAAAATGGGATAGGCATATAAAAATGTGGAATAAATATATATTCTTTTTCTGTTCTTGAGGCCGGAAATCTGATATCAGGGTGTCGGCAGGGCCATGTTCCTTCTAATGGCTCTAGAGAAGAATGCCTCCTTGCCTTTACCTAGCTTTTGATGATTGCCTGCAATCATTGACATTCAGTGGCTGGAAGCTGTATCTCTCTAATTTCTGCCCCTGTTGTCATGACATCTCCTTTCTCTGTATCTTTATATGGCTTTCTTTTTTTAATATTTTATTTTTTTGACAGGTAGAGTTACAGACAGTGAGAAGCAGAGACAGAGAGAAAGATCTTCCATCTGCTGGTTGACTCCCCAAATGGTGGCAACAGCTGGAGCTGGGCTGATCCAAAGCCATGAGTCAGGAGCTTCCTCCAAGTCTCCCACATGGGTGCAGGGGCCCAAGGACTTGGGCCATCTTCTACTGCTTTCCCAGGCCATCAGCAGAGAGCTGGATTGGAAGAGGAGCAGCCAGGACTAGAACTGGTGCCCATATGGGATGCCGGTGCCACAGGTGGAGATTAAACTTCTGTGCCACAGCACTGGCCCCTGTGTGATCTGCTTATAAAAACAATACATATTGGGGGCCAGCACTGTGGTGTAGCAGGTAGGGCTTCCACCTGCAGTGCCAGTATCCCTTATGAGCACCACTTTGAGTGCCAGCTGCTCCACTTTTGATCCAGCTCTCTGCTGTGGCCTGGGAAATCAGTAGAAAATGACCCAAGTCCTTGGGCCCCTGCCCCCACATGGGAGACCTGGAAGAAGCTCTTGGCTCCTGGTTTTGGATTGGCACAGCTCCGGCCATTGCAGCCAATTGGCGAGGGAACCAGTGGATGGAAGATCTCTCTCTCTCTGCCTCTCCTTCTCTCTCTCTGTGTAACTCTGACTTTCAAATAAATAAATAAATAAATGTTCAAAAGCAAAAAAAGTAGAGAATGAGATTTTGACAAAACATAAAATGTCTTTTCCTCATTTAATAATCAGAAATGTAAAATATTCTCTTGTAGTCTGTTTATTTTAACAAGCTGCTCAACCAGATAACTTGGAAATCAAACCTGATGATAAAGTACTAAAATTTAATTAGAAATTAGAATAATGTTGTTTCCAAAGGCTTGGACTCTGTCCCAAGTGTGGGGAGTGGGTCCCTGTGGGGAGCAGGGCCCATCTCCTGCAACATGGTGAAATAAGTACTGAGACTACCAAGACTAGACTAGACTACTGAGACTATTGAGACTAACTCTATGCGCCTGATCTCCCACCATATGGCGCTCTGAGGAAGTAAACAAATCTTACACAGCTGCTTCGTCAATTAGCTGATTCCTGATCCAACCTCTGATTGGAGGAGAACAGCATGCTCAGTGCGTGGGCAGCAGAGCACGGATTGGTGGAAGAGGACTATAAAGGCAAGATAGAAGCAGCATGGAGGGATTCGCTTATGCGCCACAGACATCTCACAAAATGCACCGAAAGAATAACAAGAATGCGGACACACACCAAGTGGAATGCGGTTAGAATGCAGTTAGCACAGGAGCAAACTTGAGCACACAACGCAGAGTCATTCGCTTAAACAACAGTGTCCAGTCTGGTGTAGCTCCCCCCACCCCCATGAGCCCGCTGGAGAGCGACAAGTGGTTTCGTGACTCAGATACAGATGGGGGGAAAAAGCCACGGGGAGCGAGAGACAAAAAGCCGCCGGCGAAAAATAGAGAGAAATAAGAAAGCTGGAGAAAGGAAAATAAGAAAAAGCCGCAGGAAGAAAACCGCAGGGAGAGAAAGAAAGCTGAGGGGAAAAAAGCTGCGGGGGGGATAAGAGAGCCGGGAAATAGAAAAAAAAAATAAGAAAGTCTCCCCACAACATGGCGATGAGAGGGCTTGGATTCGGACTGCCTAGGGTGATAAGCACCTGTGGGCAACTCTAGCAGAGCAGAGTATGTGCCGCGGGGCACCGAAGACAGGCGTGTATGAACACCACAAAGAATAAAAAGAAGGGGGAGCTGTGGGGAGCAGGGCCCTGTGGGGAGCAGGGCCCATCTCCCCACAGCAGGTGCCAATTAAAATAATGAGGACATGGTTTTGGAGAGAATAAAACAGAGCAGTTAATCCTTTGCAAACGAGGACACAGAAGTCTATCAAATCTCAATGATAGTTACCAAATAATCAGGCCCTTGCTGCTTGCTGCTCAGATGGTCAATTCATCAGAGTGTTGGTAAAAGGAAAGGGTTAATTTAAAAAATCCAGTACTCTTGGGGGAAAGAGATCCCCCAATCCAAAGTGAGCTCTTTCCCAACAAGCCAACAGGACAGTTGCAGAGTGAGGTTGGAAATAGAACAATGAGTCTATTTGATTAACAATTATGCAGATTTTCATGCTTTGTTCTGATGAGGGTCCTACCTTGGCAGAGGAGTGTAGCATGGATCCCTCAGCTGGCAGTTCTTGATACGGAGCTCAACATCAGTTGGGAGAGCTCAACATCAGTTGGGAGGAGACTTTCTGTAGCTGGGTCAAAAGTCTGCCATTCCAAATCATCCCCTTTCAGTGGACTCCTAAAATTCTTATGAAAACAATATTCACAAGACTAGGGTTAGAGTAGATGCCTTCAGGAAGGTAAAATGTGGGAAGGGAAGGTGCCTTTATTATGGCTAATAATTCCTCACTGTCAAGTTTTCTGATCCATATGTATGGAATAGGCTACTTTCTGCTGAATGAAAGTAATGTAGGGGAATTTTTGGAATGGAAAATTGACATTGTTTTGACCCTTGCTTTCTCCCTTTGAAGAGAGATAAAAGCAAGAACATTTGTTTAGCTTCTGGCTCATACATTCATTTGTAAAGTTTCTGTAACATAGTGACTTTAAACCCTAAGTAAATTCCCAATAACATTATTAGAATGTTAGTCCTCATTTAAAATTCCTCCTAAAATAGACCTGGTTCCAGATGGTATCCAGGAAATGAATTTGAAAGCCAGTCTCTACCTCCTTGGGAAAGGGGAGCCACACAGGTAGTTTCCGCATGTTTTACCTTGCAGGTGCCTTATCATTTCACAGTAATAATAAAAGCAACAACATATTAACATTACTCTACCTAAACAGCAAATCATAAAACTGTTGGCAGCTTTCACTAAGAATTTTTAACCTCAAGTAAGTAAAGCCATTGACTAGGGCTCAGTTTGTAGGTCAGACATAGTATTAAACTGGATGGGCATGTTAGCTAGGAAAATGATCCCAGAGCTATTGGGATTTTATACACAATATCTTGTTTTGATGGGGGCACAAATTTCTTCTTTGGATGGCCATGAGGGTGTTTCAAGCCATTTGGCTTTGGGGGATTGCCTTCCTCAGTAGGGAAATTTAAGCTCAGTTATCTCTCCTTCACCATCCAATAGGCACCTGCATAATAAGAAAAAGCATAGTTCCTACCACTTTCTCTCTATATAACCCTGCTATTTAAATAAAGAAAATCAATCTTTTAAAAAAAATGAATTCCAGATCCAAATTTCTAAAGGGGATGTCAATCACATACAGGCTTGCTGGACTATAGTGTTCCAAGCATCCATGCACATGTCCCTCGGAAGGCTTTAGAAGAAAGGTGGCTGACACTCATCATTTTTAGATTAATGAGCAGGTCGTGTGACTGTGAGCTGGGAACCTCCCTGTTGTTTATGAGGTTGCAATGGTGAGATGGGCTGTCTAAGAGTGAACTGCTCTGCCTCTCCATAGTACATCATCAGTGGCTGTTATTCTTACATGCATTAGGCAGTCTTGGCTAGCAATGTCCAGATTTTTAAATATTTAAATTTTTAAATTTGAGTCAGTATTCTGAGTCCTAGTTCTTGCTTCTTGATTACCAAGAATTCCAAAACCTATCTCAGATCTGAAAACCCCAGTATGGGTGCTGTATATAGATTCTAGCATAATGTGAGAGTATAAGATGAGAGAACTCCAAACATTGTATTTAGTTAGCATACCTTAGAAATAGTGGCAGTCTGTAGAGGTTGCAAATCTACCTACCAGGGTGGTGAGACATTTAAGGGATTTTAATAATTCTCCAAAAATTATTAAAAGGAAAAACAGCAACATGATAAAGGCTGGCTTCCCATGAGTCCTAACCCTATTCATCTTCCTGCACTATACACCCTCACCCATCCGTGATCCATACCCACCCTACATAGCTTGTCTGGGCCGCAGCTGACAGAAATTTGATGGGGAGCTGATGACAAATGACCTAAACAGCATATTGATACAGGAATCACCCCGTAAGAACTTTGGATCTAGCTGAAAAGCCCATGACATCATTTCAGTCACGAAAAGCTAAGACACTGTGGAAAAAAAAAAAAAAACACTACATGAAGAATCTCTGTGAGTTAGACCTCAGTGGAAAGCAGGGGCCATCAAAGGAGGTACCTTTCTCTGAAGGGAGAAGAGAACTTCCACTTTGCTTATGGCCCTGTCTGAATACCGACAGTTTGTGGACTCAAAAAGCTTCCACAGCCTTGGCAGCACATGAGAAGAGCCTCAGGTGATCACTGACTTCATAATTAAGAGTGTCAATTGTTAAATCAACAACAGGAGTCACTGTGCACTTGCTTACCATGTAGGACCTCTGTCCTTAATGAATTGTACTATGAGAATTAATGGTAAAACTTGTCATCTTCAAAAGTACTTTATACATTGTGTGTCTGTGTACGAGCAAACTGTTGAAATCTTTACTTAGTGTAGAGTTGGTCTTTGGTATATAAAGATAATTAAAAATGAATCTTTATGAAGAATGGGATAGGAGAGGGAGTAGAAGGTGGGACAGGGAGAAGTGGGGGTGGGAGGGTGGGTATGGGAGGAAGAACTGCTGTATTCCTAAAACTGTATCCATGAAATTTGTATTCATTAAGTAAATGCTTTATAAAAGGAAAGGAGAGGAGAGGAGAGGAGAGGAGAGGAGAGGAGAGGAGAGGAGAGGAGAGGAGAGGGGAGGGGAGGGGAGGGGAGGAAAGAAAAGAGCCAAGAATGGGACAAATATCCCTAAAGCTCCTGCATTTTCTAAATTGACAAGGACTCCTCACTGTCTCCTTGGGCATCAACAGCCACAGACACAGTTGCTGGATGGTTTAAGGGATTTAAATGATTACTCCATCGCATTTACCAGATCTCTCACAAAATCTCTACTATAGGAAATCCACTTAACAGGGGCTGATGCTGTGGCATATTGGGTAAAGCAGCCACCTGCAGTGCCAGCATCACATTTGGGTGCCAGTTAGGGCCACCCCCTGCTGCTTCAGTTGTGATCCAGCTCTCTGCTGTGGCCTGGGAGAAGAGTGGAGGATGGCTCAGGTGCTTGGGGCTGCATCCAGGGTGGAGGGAGTCTGGGAGGAATCTCCTGACTCCTAGATTCAGATCAGCCCAGCTCTTGCCATTGCAGCTACCTGGGAAGTGAACCAGTGGATGGAGGACCTCTCTCTCTCTCTCTCTCTCTCTCTCTGCCTCTGCTTCTCTGTAACTCTGCCTTTCAAATAAAATAAACATTTTTAAAAATCCACTTAACAGCCAACTTCTCTTAAATTTAACACACATACAGGACATGCAGTATTACAATAGAACACCACTTTCTTCTTAGTAAGAAGAAAGTAAGTAAGTAAGTAAGCCACAATGCAACTCAAGGTGATTTTGGATGGAAATTAAATTGAACCACTCGTATTTCACCAAATGAATACTCTTCCAAATTGGTGTGTGTGAACCTCTGGATCTCCTCACATCCGGAGCTGAAGAGGCAGCTCGCTACTCTGCATGGAGCAGGTAGTGGCACAAGCCAACCTTCAGAGCTGTCCCTGAGCTGTAACCCCACTGTCTGTGTGAGTGTGTGTGTGTGCATGGGCCCAGTGTGTGCAAACCTCTGGATCTCCTCGCATGTGGAGCTGAAGCACCAGCTCCCTAGCCCCCTTGCTAAGTGACACAAGGTGACTACAAGATGCTCCAGCCAAGATGCCGCCTCACCACCTTGTCTGGAGTCCCTATCAGCCTACTGCCAGAGTAGACCACACAGGCAGACCAGGCCTCTGAGCAGGGGACCTCTCCAACTTCTCTTCACCTTCCACTGCAGTTTAGTTCACAGGTTCCAGAGCAAAGAAACAACCTGATATGTGTTAAATATCCTCCAGGAACAAATCTGAGTGAAACCTACATTTGTTCTCAGGAAAATAGACTTTTCTTCACCTTCTACTGTGGTTTAGTTCACAGGTTCCAGTGCAAATATGGAATAGGAAATAATCATCAGGAACATGAACATAAAACTCACTTGCTGGGACTGGCATTGTGGTACAGCACATTAAACTATCACTTATGATGCCTGCATCTCCTATCAGAGTGCCAACTTGAATCCTAGCTGTGCTCTTTCTGATCCAATCTCCTAACTGTGCCTAGGAATTAGCAGATAATGGCCTGATTACTTGACTCCTTGCCACCCACATGAAATACTCAGATGAGGTTCCTGACTCCTGGCTTCAGTCTGGCTCAGGCCCAACTGTTGCAGCCATTTAGGGGAGGGAACCAGTGAATGGAAATCTCTCTCTCTCTCTTTATTCCTCCCCTATGTGTGTGTATCTCCTTCCCTCTCACTCTGCCTTTCAGCAAAATAAATAAATCTCTAAAAAATCTCCCTTCAGGATCAAGCATCTGGGGGTTACTACACTTTAGGAGGAAATGGATTGATTTGTTCAGAGTACTCAAAGCAGCTTCTGTATATATCTCAGTTCTTTCTCTGTCCACACTTATAGCACTTATGACAGCATCAGTGTGAGTTTTCATTCATTTTCTCATATGTAGTGTGTGACCTATTACAAAGCAACCTTCCTGATTGTATGTCTTTTGCTTCTCCATCCCAAATACTTAGAATAGTGTCTTGTGCCTGACACGTGAAGATCATTTGTTGAATGAACAAACTGAACTATTTACTAAATGTTAATGAAGGAGCTTATGTTCAATCAGTCCATTTATAAAATAAAGCTCAGCTGACTATGAAATGTTTATATTGTATATAAAATATATATGAATTTGCTATCTGCCTTTGAACTCGGTCATGAGCATCAGTATCCTTGTCTCCTTAATTGTTGTGGGCAGTAAGAAGACTTCTGTCTGCTCTGTTTAAAGATCCCCATGGTTCTCAGTGTTCAGAGAGCTTTTCTGCTGGTGACCTTCCATGTCCACCTGGTTTCTCTTTGTACCAAGCCTGGACTTGAGGATTGTGATTGTGGCTATGGATCCCAGTTCAAAACTCAAAATGTACCCACTGAAATATTTTCTGATTTCCTCTTCAATCCAATGGCTGTTTGACACAGTGTGGATCGACATCCACATACGTGTGACTTTTCCCATTTTTCTGGAATTGATTTCTATTTTAATTCCATTGGAGTCATGAAAGCAATGATATGACTCCAATTTTCTAAAAATTGTTGACACATATTTTCTGAAATAACAGATGATCCCACCTGGAGAATTGTTGACAGCTGTTGAGAAGAACACATGTTCTGCTGTCAGGTAGAATGCTCTCTGTCTAACTGTTAGGAAAAGTTGATTTATAATATTGCTCAAATCTACCACTCTTGAAAGTGGAGTAGTAATACATTCTGTTTGTTCCATTGCTGTTTATCCCTTCAGAGCTGTCAACATTTGCTTATATATTCTGGTGTTCTGAGGTTGCGTATGCATGTTGTTCAACCTCAAAAAGTACACAGAGGAACACTCAAGAATATCAATAATAATATAGGAACAAAATGAGGAATTCAAAAAACACATAGAACAATGAAGAAGAATCAATCAATTTTCAAGATGTAGAAAATGGTGAATAAAAAGAAATAAAAATAAATAGAAAAGTTCTACTCCAAAGAAACACACAATAGAAAAAACATTTTGTTATGTAGAAATGGGATTGGACTTGCATGATCCTCAAACTCTGATGCTTTTCCCTGGCACAAGTCCATGTCTTCTACTGAGAGCATCATCCAATGATTTCTTCAGAGTGATCCATCCCACCTGTCAGTGCAAGTGTTAAGTTGTTGCTCCCCCATTCGCGGAGGAACGACACTAGACCCTGTGCTGTTTTTTGTCTGCTCGGCCCTTCCTGGGTTTGCTGCTGGTCCTTCCCAGGTTGGCTGCCGACCCCTCCACCTCCGTGGAGGGGCGGCTCCCTCTGCCACTTTCCCCGCTTCCGCGGAGGAGCGGCACACCACTGGCCGGCTCTCTCGGGGGCTGCTCAGGTGTTCCTTCAGATGTTCCTGGTGCATGTTGTCTCTCTCCTTCTTTATAGTCCTCTTCCACCAATCCCAACTCTGCTACCCACACGCCGAGAATACTGCTCTCCTCCAATCAGGAGCAGGATCAGCTCCTGCAGCTTATCAGACTGATGAGGCAGCTGCGTAGTTGTTTGCTCCCTCAGCGCCATATTGTGGGACAGCAGATGCATAGAATAAGTCTTAATTCCAGTAATTTAGTCTAGTCTCAGTTGCTCCCCACATTAAGTGACCATAAAACTAGCTCCTGCTGCAGGGGCAAGGGTCATGCTTGTTCTTCCTGCTGTGGCAGTGTTGGTGCATGAGGAGTTGGGGCTCAGGTGTGCACATTTTGAGGGAATGCACAGGCCCCAGGATTTAGCCCTGGCTGTGGACACAACACCTCTCTGTTCAGCACAAGGTACACCTGCTTCCACCTAGTGTAAGATGCCCAGGGATGACCAAATTATGTCTCCCCCAAACACTGCCAGAAGGCAGGGAACCCAGGCCACACCCACACTGAACACGGCTTCTGCACTCTGTCATCAGTGTCTTTAGTGAGAGAGGATGGCATCGGATTCCTATTTCAAAAAAAAAATTGATGACATAAAACTCAACAAAATGGAATCAGGAAAGTTATTGTGAAAATGGGCAAATATAAGAGATTGTACAAAATTAGTAAGTATTAACTGCACTTCTGAGAAAATATGTTAATTTTTATGAGATGTGTATTTGGCCACTTTTTTCATATCCACTCTTTTTTTTTTTTCAAAAAGATCTGTGTTATTTATTTGAAAGGCAGAGTTAGAGAAAGACAGGTCGAGACAGAGAGAAATTTCAATTGGTTGGTTCACTCCCCAAATGTCCACAATGGGCCAAGCCGGGCCAATCTGAATGCAGGAGCCAGGAGTTTCTTCCAGGTCCCCAATGTGGGTGCAGATATCCAAGTATTTGGGCCATCATCTACTGCTTTTCCAGGCACATTTGCAGAAAGTTGGATGGGAAGTGGAGCACCCAGGACTTGAACCGGCACCCTTGTTGGATGCTGACATTACAGGCCAGGGTTTTAACCTGCTGTGCCACAGGTCTAGCTCCTATTTGACTGCTTTTAAAATGTACTATTATTGTGGTTCTGAGAAAACAAAATATAGCTGATGAATTTTATCATCTTAAGCATTTTGAAGTGTATAGTCGAGTAGTGTTGAGGATATGCACATTGTTGTGGGACGAATATTCGGAACTGTTTTTCCTTATGAGACTGAAACTCTCTACCCATTGAAGGAAAGTTTTTACAATTCCACCACCACCAACTCCCAGTAACTGCCATTCTACTTGCCATTGCCCAGACTATGGAGTCTTTAGGAGGTATGGTGATATTTCAGGGTCACATAACTGAGAGGGTAGAGGGAACCCTCTTGGAACTCAGTTTGTCTGCAAAGCTGGGTCCTGATTGTACCCAGGCACTCCCTGGGGTTTTCAGATTGAGCTATGTGTCATAAATGTGTGTGATTATTGACATGGCATGAGGCAGATGGAGGATGAGTCTTTGGAGAGGTCCTTTCTGCTGAGGAATCCCAGGAAAGAGAATCCCAAGAAATGAAATCAATTTCTTGATGAAAGTCTACAATAGAACCTGGAACTCAGGGTGTCTAAGCTTTCTTTGCTGAAGCCCCATTGGAGAAAGCCATCTGTTCTGTTCTGTCCTGACTTTCTAGGGGCCCAGACTCAAGAAATCTAGGATGTGAATACTTTATAACTTTGCAGATATTGACTCAACTCTTGCTTTTGATACCTCAGGCATTTGGGCAGGAAGGACTCCATGGTGACATGGGTTGTCCCAAAGAAGGAAACTCTAGGCAAGGTCACCACGCTGATCCTACTTGGGCATTGCAACACTACTTCCCCTTTTGTGGGTATTTTTGGGAGCTTCATGTAGGCTGTCCTGTCCCATGTAGGAACAATTTATTGGAAGAGTTAAAATCTGGGTTAGCCTGTTAGGTCTATCTCTAGGTCATGGCAGGCAGAATGGGTAGAGGAATGTTGTGCTGGCACTCATCTTTTATGTGAATCCCAAGCTAGAGAAATGTTCAGATGGAAATCTGTGCTTGACCTTGCTAACAGAAAGTTACCTGGAACAGAAACAGTATTGAAAGCCAGATGACATTATGATACCTATAGACCTGGCTTTAGAACCACCGCAGGAAGTTGAAAATGTACTTAATAGTCATACACTTCTCCCTGGGTGATGGGCAATTTCACCACACTGACAATGAAGCCCAATGCTGATTCACCTTGGGTGCAAGTACAGAGGGATCTTCATAACTGTGCAGAGGGATCTTCATAACCATGGCCAGTAATGGCCAACGCGACCTCCTGCTCCTGTTCTTTAGAAACAAACAAACAAAAAACCCAGGTGCATAATTTGTTGAAGATATATATTTTCAGCTACATGCACAGTGTCAGTGGTAATGTAAAATGATGCAACCACCACAGAAAACAGTATGAGTGTTCTTCATTACATTGAAAATAAAATTTTTATATGATCTGATAATCTCAGTTCTTATTAAATATCTAAAAGCATTGAAAGTTCAATATAAATAAAGTATTGGCACTGTTTGCCACAGCATAATTCACTGTAGCCAAGACTTTTAGTGTGGCCTGCACTCACAGTGCAAAGTTATGCAGGCACAGAGAAAAGAAAATCCTGTGCCATGGATGAACAGTAAGGTTATTTTCCTAAGTGAAATTAACCACAAGTATCAGTCCCCAAAGACAAATAATGTAAGAATCCAACATATTAAGTATTTAAAATATTCAGAGGGGTCAGCGCTGTAGTGCAGTGGTTTAAAGCCCCACCTGCAGTGTCGGCAATCCATATGGGTGCCTCTTCAATTCCTGGCTACTCCACTTCTGACCCAGCTCTCTGTTATGGCCTGGAAAAGCAGTAGAAGATGGCCCAAGTCTTTAGGCTCCTGCACCTCTGTGGGAGATCTGGAAGAAGCTCATGGCTCCTGGCTTCAGATTGGCTCAGCTCTGGCCGTTGTGGTCATTTGGGGAGTGAACCAGTGGATGGAAGATCTTTCTCTGGCTCTACCTATCTCTGTAACTCTTTCAATTAAATAAATCTATTTTAAAAAATAGAATACGAGGATCCAGCACTGTGGCTCAGCAGGTTAACACCCTGGCCTGAAGCGTCGGCATCCCATATGGGCATCAGTTCTAGTCCCGGCTGCTCCCCTTTTGATACAACTCTCTGCTATGGCCTGGAAAAGCAGTAGAAGATGGCTCAAGCCCTTGTGCCCCTGTACCCATGTGGGAGATTCAGAGTAAGCTCCTGGCTTTTGGCTTTGGGCTGATGCAGTTCTGGCCATTGCAGCCAAATGGGGGGTGAACCATCAGATAGAAGACCTCTCTTTCTCTTTTCCTCTCTTCTCTCTGCGTAACTCTGACTTTCAAATAAAATAAATAAATCTTTAAAAAAAATAGAATATGAGAAGCATAAATTAGAAGGGTAGTTATGGATGGTAGAAAAGGTATGCTATTCAGTAGAAATAGAATTTTTAGATGAAAACAATCCTAGAAATCTGGTGTGTGTGTGTGTGTGTGTGTGTGTACACACATGTATACATCACTTACCTTACAGTGACAACTGCCCTTGTGAGATACAGTACTCAAGCCCTCTTCTACCTGACCTTGTATAAGAAAAGGGCTCCCTCTATTGGTCTTTGGTCACTCTTCAGGTGTTTGTTGAGTAGGGCTGGTGGCAGGCTATTCCCAAGTGAGTAGAGAGTCTTGACTGGTGTCATCTAGGAATGTTGGGAAAGACTGCAATACCATATCTCTTTTCTCTCCCAAGCTTGGTCTCCTTAGTTACCACACTGTATTTGGGTGACAATGCAGGAAGATACACCAGTCTCTGCTGAATTTATGACAATGCAATTGCAATTGAATCCTATGAATGGATCTTCCTTTATAAGAAAATGGGCAGCCTCTCATCTTGGCCTGAGACTTCTAAATGCATCCAACAATATTATTTCCAGTTTTATTTATTTTATTTTATTTTTTAAAGATTTACTGAATTATTTGAAAGTCAAAGTTACACAGAGAAAGGAGAGGCAGAGAGAGAGAGAGAGAGAGAGAGAGAGAGAAAGAGAGAGGTCTTCCATCTGATGGTTCACACCCAATTGGCTGCAATTGCCAGAATTGTGCTGATCCAAAGCCAGGAGCCAGGAGCTTTCTCTGGGTCTCCCACATGGGCACAGGGGCACAAGGACTTGGGCCATCTTCTACAGCTTTCCCAGGCCATAGCAGAGAACTGAATCAGAAGTGGAGCAGCCAGGTCTTGAACTGGCACCCATATGGAATGTCGGTGTTTCAGGCCAGGGCATTAACCCCCTGTGCCACAGTGCAGGTCCCTCCAGTTTTATTTTGGTAGGACCCTTGTCCAGGTATATCAGGCCAGAGAATAATCAATAATGTCTTTCCTGCCAGCGCTGTGGCTCACTAGGTTAATCCTCCACCTGTGGTGCTAGTACTCCGGGTTCTAGTCCCGTTTGGGGCACCGGATTCTGTCTCAATTGCTCCTCTTCCAGTCCAGCTCTCTGCTGTGGCCCAGGAAGGCAGTTGAAGATGGCCCAAGTGCTTGGGCTCTGAACCTGCATGGGAGACCAGGAGGAAGAACCTAACTCTTGGCTTCGGATCACTGCAGTGTGCTGGCCATAGCGTCCATTTTGGGGGGTGAACCAATGGAAGGAAGACCTTTCTATCTGTCTCTCTCTCTCTCACTGTCTATAACTCTCTCTGTCTAACTCTGTCTGGCAAAAAAATAAATAAATAATAGGTTGGTTCCAGGTCTTAGCTATTGTGAATTGAGCTGCAGTAAACATTAGGGTGCAGATCGCTTTTTTGTTTGCCAATTTAAATTCCTTTGGGTAAATTCCAAGGAGTGGGATGGCTGGGTCGAACGGTAGGGTTATCTTCAGGTTTCTGAGGAATCTCCAGACTGACTTCCATAGTGGCTTGACCAGTTTGCATTCCCACCAACAGTGGGTTAGTGTCCCTTTTTCCCCACATCCTCGCCAGCACCTGTTGTTGGTAGATTTCTGTATGTGAGCCATTCTAACGGGGTGAGATAAAACCTCATTGTGGTTTTGATTTGCATTTTCCTGATTGCTAGTGACCTTGAACATTTTTTCATGTGCCTGTTGGCCATTTGGATTTCCTCTTTTGAAAAATGTCTATTGAGGTCCTTGGCCCATCTCTTAAGTGGGTTGTTTGTTTTGTTGTTGTGGAGTTTCTTGATCTCTTTGTAGATTATGGTTATTAACCCTTTATCGGTTGCATAGTTTGCAAATATTTTTCCCATTCTGTCAGTTGTCTCTTCACTTTCCTGACTGTTTCTTTTGCAGTACTGAAACTTCTCAATTTGATGCAATCCCAATAGTTGATTTTGGCTTTGACTGCCTGTGCCTCCCAGGTCTTTTCCAGAAACTCTTTGCCTGTTCCAATACCTTGAAGGGTTTCTCCAATGTTCTCTAATAACTTGATGGTGTCAGGTCATAGATTTAGGTCTTTAATCCATGTTGAGTGGATTTTTGTGTAAGGTGAAAGGTAGGGGTCTTGCTTCATGATTCTGCACGTGGAAATCCAGTTTTCCCAGCACCATTTATTGAATAGACTGTCCTTGCTCCAGGAATTGGTTTTGTATCCTTGATCAAATATAAGTTGGCTGTAGATGTTTGGGTTGGTTTCTGATATTTCAATTCTGTTCCATTGGTCTATCCAACTATTTCTGTACTGGTACCATGCTGTTTTGATTGCAACTGCCTTGTAGTATGTCCTGAAATCTAGTATTGTGATGCCTCCGGCTTTGTTTTTGTTGTACAAGATTGCTTTAGCTATTCGAGGTCTCTTCTGCTGGAACCAACCTAAATGCCCATCAATGGTAGACTGGATAAAGAAATTATGGGATATGTACTCTTCAGAATACTATACCGCAGTAAGAAACAACGAAATCCAGTCATTTGCAACAAAATGGAGGAATCTGGAACACATCATGCTGAGTGAAATAAGCCAGTCCCAAAGGGACAAATACCATATGTTCTCCCTGATCGGTGACAACTGACTGAACACCAAAAAGGAAACCTGTTGAAGTGAAATGGACACTATGGGAAACGGTGACTTGATCAGCATAGCCCTGACTGTTAATGAACAACTTAATACATTATCCCTCTTAGTAGTTTTTTTTGTCTGTTCTACTTAATATGACTAGTTTAATTCTGTAATTAATACACAGTTATTCTTAAGTGTTGAAATTTAACTGAAATGTGATCCCTGTTAAACATAAGAGTGGGAATAAGAGAGGAAAGAGATGTACAATTTGGGACATGCTCAAGCTGACTTGCCCCAAAGGGTAGAGTTAGAAACATACCAGGGGACTCCAATTTAATCCCATCAAGGTGGCATGTACCAATGCCATCTCACTAGTCCAAGTGATCAATTTCAGTTCACAATTGATCATATTGAAAGGACTAAGAGTTAAAGGGAGCACATAAACAAGTCTAGTACCTGCTAATACTAACCGATAGAATAAATAAAGGGGAGAGTGATCCAACATGGGAAGCGAGATACTCAGCAGACTCATAGAATGGCGGATGTCCTAAACAGCACTCTGGCCTCAGAATCAGCCCTAAAGGCATTTGGATCTGGCTGAAAAGCCCATGAGAGTATTTCAGGCATGGAAAGCCAAGAAACTCTGGCAAAAAAAAAAAAAAAAAAAAAAAACACCTAAATGGAAGATCTCTGTGAGTGAGATCCCAGTGGAAAGAACAAGTCTTCAAAGAAGGAGGTACCTTTCTCTGAAGGGAGGAGAGAACCTCCACTTTTACTATGACCTTGTCTAAACAAGATAAGAGTCGGAGAACTCAAGGGGCTTCCATAGCCTTGGAAACTCATGACTGGTGCATAGGGAGATTGCTGATGCCATAAACAGGAGTGTCAATTTGTAAAGTCAACAACAGGAGTCACTGTGCACTTACTCCTCATGTAGGATCTCTGTCCTTAATGTGCTGTACATTGAGACTTAATGCTATAATGAGTACTCAAGCAGTATATTTCACTTTGTGTTTCTATGGGGGTGCAAACTGTTGAAATCTTTACTTAATGTATACTAAACTGATCTTCTGTTAAAAAAAAAAAAAGAAATTATCAATTCCCAACTTGACTCTCACTGGGATTAAGCATGACGATAGGTCTGATCTGATTTCATCATCATTTAAAAAATCATCTTTTATTTTTTTCACTTTATGTTTCTGTGTGAGAGCAAACTGTTGAAATCTTTACTTAATGTATGCTAAACTGATCTTCTGTATATAAAGAGAATTGAAAATGAATCCTCATGTGAATGGAAGGGGAGAGGGAGTGGGAAAGGGGAGGGTTGCGGGTGGGAGGCATGTTATGGGGGGGAAGCCATTGTAATCCATAAACTGTACTTTGGAAATTTATATTCATTAAATAAAAGTAAAAAAATAATAAAATAAAAATAAATAAATAAAATAATGTCTTTCCAACATTTACATTAACATTTCTTTCTCCATGAAAGATTTTCCTAGAGAGAAGCAACATGAAAGACTTGATATTTCTCTTCTATATCATGGAGTTGCTAAGGAAATAATTCCCTCATTAACCATTGGAGTGACCAAAGTGAATTTACATGAATGGTGAACACAGGAGATAGAGCTGAGTGAAGGCAGAAGTTCACAGTGCAGTGGGGAGACAGACACTCCTGCAGTGAGCTCAATCAGTACTAGAGGTACTGGGAGAGGTTGAGCAGCATTGAGTGAGAGATAAATGAGAGGGTTGGATAGAAGAGCAAGAGGGAGTTATTCATTTGTGGTCACCATTTTATACTTAAAAAATTTTCTGGGATACACTGTAATATTTGCATAAATTATTTTTTTCTCTTTCAATATTTTATTTATATTTTCAGTTTCCATTCAATGATAATCAATTCCATAAAAAGTTGAGTTACTATGAATCAAAGCACAGTTACAAAACACATATATATGAGAGTATTTCAGGCATGGAAAGCCAAGACACTCTGGGAAAAAAAAAAAAAAACCTAAATGAAAGATCTCCATGAGTGAGATCCCAGTGGAAAGAATGGGTCATCAAAGAAGGAGGTACCTTTCTCTGAAGGGAGGAGAGAACTTCCACTTTGACCATGGCCTTGTCTAAATATGATCAGAGTCAGTGAACTCAGGGGGCTTCCAAAGCCTTGGCAGCTCATGACAAGAGCCTAGGGTGATTACTGATGCCATAAACAAGAGTGTCAATTTGTTAAGTCAACAACAGGAGTCACTGTGAACTTACTCCTCATGTAGGATCTTTGTCCTTAGTGTGCTGTACATTGAGATTTAATGCTATAACTCGTACTCAAACAGTATTTTTCACTTTATGTTTCTGTGTGGGAGCAAACTGTTGAAATCTTTACTTAATGTATGCTAAACTGATCTTCTGTATATAAAGAGAATCAAAAATGAATCTTGATGTGAATGGAAGGGGAGAGGGAGTGGGAAAGGGGAGGGACGTTATGGGGGGGAAGCCATTGTAATCCATAAACTGTACTTTGGAAATTTATATTCATTAAATAAAAGTTCAAAAAAAAACACATATATAATCCAAAATAGAAGAACAGTATTTAGATATAAAGCAAAGTCATGTTCATTCACACACAGAGTGGACTCAGATCTGGTCAACCTGGTTGCTCATAGGAAGGTTTGTAAAGATGGTCAAATGTGACTGTGAAGAATAAGATTTCTGCCAAAGCAAAGACATTTTCTTCCTACTACACAGCGTGTAGCTGCAGGGACTAAGTATAGTTTATGGTCCACTAAGAAGAAGAGCACTGAGCCTTGTGGGAATGTTGGCTTCCCAAAGACATGCAGCAGCTGCCCTAGACTTGTTTATCTAATATGTCTTGCTAAACATGTTCCAGAGAAACCTTGGAGTTAGATGAGCACATGCATGAGCTGTACAATACGCTGTTGTAATCATTATCAATAAAGAAAACACCCCGGGTTAGTCTGGCAGCACTTTGCAGAGGAATTGTTTCCATGTCCTGTCTCTCCTGTCTCTCCTTTCACTTGCACACTCATCTCTTCAAGATCCTGGTGAGTCATAAAGATGGGGAATCCCATACCTGGTGTAATGGAAACATAAAGTTGGGCTGCTTTATCTCCTTTAGAAAGAGGGACACTTTTTTTTTTTAATTTCACAGGTAGAGTTATAGACAGTGAGAGAGAGAGAAATGTCTTCCATCCATTGGTTCACTCCCCAGATGGCCACTACAGCTGGCACTGCACCGATCCATAGCCAAGAGCCAGGTGCTTCCTCCTAGTCTCCCATGTGGGTGCAGGGGCCCAAGTACTTGGGCCATCCTCCACTGCCTTCCCTGGCCACAGCAGAGAGCTGGACTGGAAGAGAGGCAACTGGGACTAGCTCCTGGTGCTCATATTGGATGCCGCTGCTGCAGGCAGAGGAGTAGCCAAGTGAGCCATGGTGCTGGCCCGAAGAGGGACACTCTTTACCAAAAAGTAATTGGATGCTTGCTGTAAAAAATTAATAGTTGCTATCCTTGGAATCCTGATGAAGGCACTTTAAAAATAATTGATTGTTGGGTCAGCACTGTGGTCTAATTGGTAAAAGCCACCACCTGCAGTGGTGGGCACTGGTTAAAGTCCTGGTTGCTCCACTTCTGATCCAGCTCTCTGCTATGGCCTGCTATGGCAGTAAGAAGATGGCCCAAGTCCTTGGGCCCCTGCACCTGTGTGGGAGACCCAGAAGAAGCTCCTGGATCCTGGCTTCAGATTGGTACAGTGCTGGCCATTGCAGCCATTTGAGGAGTCAACCAGTGGATGGAAGAACTCTTTCTCTCTCATCTCTCCTCTCTCTGTGTAACTCTGACTTTCAAATAAATAAATAAATCTTAAAAGTGTCCAAAACCCAAAACGCATATCACTGTACTAATCAGAGCTGCTCTGTTCTCTCAGTTTAAACTGAACAATGGTTCCGCTGAGGAACTAATATAATAATAATAAGGAAAGGGAGAGGATGTCCAGCTTTGCATTCTTTGAATACATACAGGGTAGGGTGAGTGCACTGGTTTGAATTGATGCAGGGACTAGCATGTGATTCAATAGGTCAAGCTGCTCTTCTGACATTGGCATCTCATACTGGAGTGCAGCTTTGAGTCCTGGCAACTCCTCTTCCATTCTAGATTTTTGCTAGTCTGTGGAGAAGGCAGTGAATAATGGCCCAACCATTTCTATCAACCATATGGAAAACCTGGATGAAGCTCCTGGCTCCTGTCTTTCATCTAATTCAGTCCTGATGTGGTGGGCATTGTGCAGTAAGCCAACAGATGAGTGATTTCTGCTGCTTGTCTTTCTCAGTCTCTTTCAAATAAAAAAACTAAATTAAAAATGAAGGAGTGGCCATTTGACATAGTGGTGTGACCACTGCTTGGGATGCCTGCATCCCATGTCAGAGAGCCTGGGCAAAGTCCCAGCTCTGCTTCTGACTCCAGCTTCATGTTGGTGTGCATTCTGAGAGACGGTGATGAGGGTTAAAGGAGTTGAGTCTGTGCCACCCTTGTAGAGACCCAGATTGTGTTTCAGGTTGCTGGTTTGGGCTTGGTCCTGCCCCAGCTGTGGCATAAAGTTGGGGAGTGAACCAACAGATTTGAGACATATCCACATATTTTCTTTTCAGTACAAAAATAAAATAATTATTTTTAAAGATCAAGAGAGTTCTCAAAAGCTTTAAAATAAAAAGATCAAGCTGTTTCAAAACTATCACAAATGTATTCAGAACAGGAAACACATTATGAATATTATTGTATTATTTCTGCAGTCTCCATACAGGCATGTAGATGCTTAGAGGGGGTCCAGTTTTATAACGTTGGCCTAATGGGAATTGGGTAAGGTTTAGCCTTTATAGTATTTAATGCTGTCCCTGTTTTACTAACATGATGTGGATATTGTCATCTTACAATTTGGTCATTTTAAGAGTAGTTAATTTTGAAATTATTTCAAACTTACAGAAATACCATGAGTGAGTCCCATTCATTGAGAATGCCCAGTTAGTATCCTTTTAGCACTTTTGCCCCTGATCCAAGATGTTTCTGCTAACTATAGGGTGGTCCCCTGATAAATAGCATATGAACCCCAATTTAAGAAACCAACATTAATCCAACACAACCCAATCCACAGAACTATCACATCTTTTTCCAACCATGTTAAAATATCATTTCTCCCACTGTGATTCAATGTTATTTTTCTGGAATTCTAATATGAAATTCTAATATGAAAACCCTTAATAGATATCAAGAGCAGAGATGACTCAAGCTGGGTCCCTCCAGTGTTCCTTTCTGAGAAAATGTGGGCCCTGTATTCTCATCAGAAGCACCATGGTTCTATGCTGGGCTCTGCTCAGTCTCCCATTTGTGCTATGATGGATGCTATCAACTTGGTACTTAGTGAATTTCTTCCAGATTGATTCACATGCAACCTTTTAAGTATTTATTTATCCATTTTGAGTGCAGAATTATAATGAGTGATCTATATCTATATCTATGTCTACATCTATATCTTTTAAAAGGATTTATTTATTTATTTGAGAGAAAGAGAGGCAGTGAGAGAGATAGGTCTCCCATCTCCTGGTTAACTCCCCAATTGGCCGCAACAGCCAGAGCTGCATCAATCCACAGCCAGGAGCCAAGAGCTTCTTCTGGGTATCCCATACAGGTGCTGGTTCATGTCTCAGCTGCTCCACTTCCAATCCAGCTCTGTGCTAATGACCTGGGAAAGCAGTGGATGGTGGCCCAAGTGCTTGGACCCCTGTACCCATGTGTGAAGAAACTCATGGTTCCTGGCTTTGAGTTGGTCCAGCTCTGGCCATTGTGTCCATTTGGGGAGTGAACTAGCAAATGGAAGACCTCTCTCTTGGTCTTTCCCCTTGTCTATCTATGACTGCTTGTCAAATAAATAAGTAAATATTTTAAAAAATTAGACAAAGTAACATTTATCTGTGTAATTTCTGTTCTATAAGTAAATCAGAAATTAGAGACTAAGCATAATTGGTTTTCAAATTTCCTATAAATCAAAAATTTACCTCTTGCAGTAGCATGCAGTAAAATTTACTTTTTCAAAGAGGAAGAAGTTTAATAAGAGCCTTCAAAGAACTTTCTATGATGAGCCAAATTCACTGTTGCCAGAAAAAAATTTGTAAATTTTAGGAAGGCTGATTAGAAAAAATCAGATATGCCTTCTCCTAGCCACATGACTTTGTGAGATTAAGAAAGTGCTTTGGCCGGTGCCATGGCTCAATAGGCTAATCCTCCACCTGCGGCACTGGTACACCAGGTTGTAGTCCTGGATGGAGCGCCGGATTCTGTCCCAATTGCGGGAGCAGTGGCCATTGGGGGTTGAACCAATGGAAAAGGAAGACCTTTCTCTCTCTGTCTCTCTCTCACTATCCACTCTGCCTGTAGGAAAAAAAAAAAAAGAGAGTGCTTTGTTTCAACTTTTTCCTATTGATGAATACTGTCACTTGAAATTTTTTCTTTAAAACTAAATACTAATTACCAGTAATCAATCATCCAAATAAGTACATGATAATATACATTAATTATTTTTTATTCAGCACATCATAGTGACAAATGTAGAGTAGTAGCACATTTATAGTCTGTTCTGGACTCTATTAAAATATTTATTTATGAGAGAGAGAGAGACCTTCCATCTGCTGGTTCACTCCCCAAATGACTGGGCCATGCCAAAACCAGGAGCATGGAACTCCAACGGTTCTTCCATAAAAGTGGGAAGTGCCAAAGTATTTCAGCAATGTTCTGCTGCTTTCCTACACACATTAGTAGTGAACTGGATCAGAACTGGGACTGGAACCTGAGTTCATCTGGGGTGCCAGCATTGTGAGCAGCTGCTTAATCTGCACCAAATGCTGGCCCCTGTTCTTGATTCTTAAAGGAAGGACACAGTAATGTCTAGCTGAAGAGAGATATGTACCAGACTTGAGTTTTACTATGGACAGATGACAGACACTGTAGATTTAGCTGAGTTTATGCCCAAGGGGTAGGACTCATTTAAGTTTCTTTTTTTAAAGATATGTTTTATTTACTTGAAAGACAGAGTTACAGAGAGAGCCAGAGCCAGAGCCAGAGCCAGAGCGAGAGCGAGAGTGAGAGCGAGAGAGAGAGATGATGTCTTCCATTCCACTGGTTCTCTCCCCAGTGACTGCAATGGCCAGAGCTGAACTGATCCAAGCCAGGAGCCAGGAGCTTCTTCCAGGTGTCCCATGTAGGTTAGGGGCCCAAGGACCTGGGCCATCTTCCACTGCTTTCCCAGGCCATAGCAGAGAGCTGGATCAGAAAAGGAGCAGGCAAGACTTGAACTGGTGCCCATAAAGGATGCTGGTGCTGCAGGCTAGGGCTTTAATCCACTGCACCATAGCACTGCCCCCATTTGGGTCTTCTAACAAATCCTGGTGTTAGCTTGACTTGTAAATAGAGACAATTAATAAATTGCACAATAACCTTGGTAAATAATAGAGATATCTTTTGTTTATTTAGAAGGAGACTTTTAAAAGTAATTTTATAAAGAATATAAGGAGGGACTAGCATTTAAGCCACCATTTGTGAGAATGAAATCCTATATGGGTGCCAGTTCAAGTTCTGGCTGCTACACTTCTGCTATAGCTCCTTGATGATGGCCTGAGGAAACATCAGAGAATTGGCCAAGTGCTTGGGCTCCTTCACCATGTGGCAGGCATGGAAGAAGTTCCTGGCTTTGACCTAACCCAACCCCTGTCTTTGTAGCCATTTGGGGAATGAACCAGATGATGGAAGATCTGTCTTTCTCTCTTCTCCGTAACTTTGACTTTCAAATACACAAATAAGTCTTTCATAAAAAGAATATAAATGAAAATCAACTCTTTAGAAATAGGTGATTTTAGGAGCTCATCAATGTGGCTGAGGAGGTTATATCCTATCTGCAATGCTGGCATCTCATATGGGTACCTGTTCAGGTCCTGATGCTCCACTTCCTATCCAGCTCCCAGCTAATGGCCTGGGAAAGCAGCTGAAATGACCCACATGATTGGGTCTCTGCCATCTACATGGAAGACCAGGAGGAAGCTTCTTTCTCCTGGCTTTGGTTTTACCCAGCTCTGGCCATTGCAGCCATCTGGGGAGTGAAGCAGCAGATGGAAAGTCTCTGACTCTGTTTCTCCATCCTTACAAATCTGCCTTTCAAATGAGTGCAATATATCTTTAAAAAGAGAAAAAATAGGTGATTTTATCCAATGTTAAAATGAATTCTTTAATGTTTCTTCAAAGGTCCTGTATTCTTCTGTATTGTAGGAAATAGCTGAAAATATTTAAATCCATTTTGATAAAGATTTTTAAAATTTATTTGAAAGAATTATAGAGATAGCTATAGAGATAGAGATATAGAGAAATATAGAGAAAGAGAGGGAGAGAGAGGTAGAGAGAGAAAGAGAGAGATGTTGGTTCCATTTGTTGGTTGACATCCCAAATGGCCACAATGGCCAGGGCTGCGCTGATCCAAATCCAGAAGCCAGGAGCTCCTTCTGGGCTGCCCACATAGGTGCAGGACCCCAAATACTTGAACCATCTGGGACTTGAACTGGTGGCCATATGGGATGCCAGCACCATAGTCGCTGGCTTTACCCACTATTTTCACAGTGCTGGGCCTCAATTTTATTTTAAAAATAATAAAAAAATAAGTTGCATATTTTACTTACAATCAAATAGATTAAAAATAGGTACATTTGTTTTGGGAATCTCTAACATTTTCAATCATTATACCAATTTAAAAGTCTTAGTACATCAGCTTGAACAGATACGGAGGTCCAGGTTGGGTAGATTTTTCTCTTCTGTGGAATTTACATACATTCTATCATCCTAATGATTTTTAGTTCTTTAGCAATGCTTTATATAAAAGCACTCAAAATTTCATGGTTATAAAATTAAATGATGATGTGTATTGTCCATGAACCTTTTGAAATACCTTCTTATAAAATATAGGGGCTGGCACTGTGGCATAGCGAGTAAAGCCACTGCCTGCAGTGCCAGCACCCCGTATGGGCACTGGTTTGAGACTTGGCTGCTCCACTTCTGATCCAGTTCTCTGCTATGGCCTGGGAAAGCAGTAGAAGATGGCCCAGGTCCTTGGGCCCCTATACCCATGGGGAAACCCAGAGGAAAATCCTGGCTCCTGGCTTCAGATCAGCTCAGCTCTGGCCATTGCAGACATTTGAGGAGTGAAGCAGCAAATGGAAGACCTCTTTCTCTCTCTCTCTGCCTCTCTTTCTCTCTGTGTGTAACTCTTTCAAATTAAATCTTGAAAGGGACAAAGGAAGGAAAGAAGGAGGGAAGGAAGGAAGGAAGGAAGGAAGGAAGGAAGGAAGGAAGGAAGGAAACAGAAGAATCTGAAATGAATGAATAAATGAAAGGAAGGGAGGGAGGGAGGGAGGGAGGAAGGAAGGAAGGAAGGAAGGAAGGAAGGAAGGAAGGAAGGAAACAGAAGAATCTGAAATGAATGAATAAATGAAAGGAAGGGAGGGAGGGAGGAAAGAAGGAAGACAGAAAAGGAAAGAAAGAAAGCAGAAGGGGTGAAGGGGTAACAAGAACCTGAAATGACTGAGGCTTATGTCCTTGTTCCATCAGTCCCAACTCTGAGTATAGATAAGGACATGGGGTACCAGTTTCTTTCTGGCTACTTCTTGCTGATATGAACCATTGACATGGAGTGAGTATCTGTACTCTGGATTGGATTGATTGAAGAGCAGTCTGGGGTTTTTCCGGCATAATTGCTGGGGATTTAGTAGTCATATGCTCCTGTAAAGACTTTTGAAATATGTTAATTATACATGGTAATAATGGAAGCATTATGACTATGAGGATAAAAGGAGAAATTAGAAACATTGCCCATGGTGGGAAAGATGGCCAAAATGAGGAGAACAAAGAGGGATATAGGAGAGCAAAAGAGTCCTGCCAGTTAATGTGAAGACAGATGTATGCCTGAGTGCTCCTGTTTGTTTAGTGTGTACATGCAGTCAAGGAGCTGTGGGGTAGTTAGTCTGGCCTGCTTCTGGTCCTGGGGCCCCTCATTTCCTGGCTGGCCTGGGAGGAGAGCTGGCCTGAATAGATTAGTTTTAATAGGTGACATCTCTAAAAGAAATTTAGAGCTCTGCCTGCAATGTTACTGATCCTAGGTCATCCCTTCAACCATGCTGGTTACTTTGGAAGTTCGGAAGAGTGAAGGGCTTTTTCAGTTTAGGGAGGGCCAACAGGGTCTGCAGCTCTGACCCAGGAGTCCTTCAACCTCCAGGGCAGTTCCATTTCCAGTAGTGTCGCTCTTGGTAGAGTTGTCAGGCACCTTCAGGAGCCATCTTCTAGCATGACTGCTGCTTGCCCAATGCCCAGATTGCTCATATTGCCAATCAGTGCCATTTGAGGTAGATCGGCTTTGTTGGGTCTCCTTGGTGGAAGACTCCTATGTAAGGCAGCCATTATAATTGGCCTGCCATCTATCCTTACATTGCTCCTGTACATTGGCTGCCTAAATAACTCCTCTTCCTCCTAGTCTCTGTTAAAGTGGACTACGGAGGCAGCCTTTGGGAAGGTCAGCCAAGGGGGTGCTCAATCCCATCCCTAATCCTTGGTGGCCAGAGCTACAAATCTATAGTCACAGGCATGTTATCACAGTGTTTTTCAGGGCTGGTACTGTGGCACAGCAGGTTAAAGCCCCAGCATGCAGTGCTGGCTCACCATACGGATGCCAGTTCAAGTCCCAGATGCTTCACTTTTGATCCAGCTCCCTGCTAATGCACCTGGGAAAGCAGCAGAGGATGGCACAATTCCTTGGGCCCCTGAATCCATGTGGGAGAACTAGGAAGAAGCTCCTGGCTCCTGACTTTGGAATAGTTCTGCTCATGTGGCTGTTTGCAGAGTGAACCAGCAGATGGGAGACTTCTCTCTCTCTTTGTAATTCTTTCAGATAAATAAAATAAAAATAAACCTTTAGAATAAATAAAAATAAAAAAAGAAAGATTATGCCCATAAGGAAAGGTATGTCCCTCTAGGTAAGATCAAACATTAAGACCATCTTATCTAAATTGTCATGCATTTTGAAGTAATTATTAAGACCCTCTCTCCCTTAGTTTGGTTTGAAAAGGAAGGTTTCAAATGTTTACTGTACAAAAAGTCTTTCAGAACCTTGAAGAGGACACATTTTAAACATAGAGCCCACAATGTTTCAATTTCCATGAGCAGTAAATCTGATTTTTAGTACAAAATGTGAATGATGAAAGACTTTAAATAGGTAAAATTGTAAATGGTTAAATTTATAAACTCATTAAATAAAAAGAAGAGGTGATTGCCTACTCCAGACAGTATTTTCGAAAGCATCTGCAAGATTTTATAAAACATTTATCTCTTTTAGGCCTCTAGGACCTTTTCATGAAGATAACCATCATGACTGATAGCAACACAACAAGATGATAGGACTTTTGTAGCATTTGGACATTTGTATTGATAGCATTTTACATCATCATAACATTTAGTACCATTTCACATCTTGACACTACCTTTAATATCACCCAATTAGCCTAATTAGTGGATGTCTCTACAAGATGAAAGAAATATCCTTTGACATTTCCAGGGGCCCAACTGGAAATATCAAAGTCCAAAGAATTTGGAACTTTATTTTTGAATGCCTGCAAAGATGCCAAGAAGGCTTAAAATGTCTGGTAGAAATAGGATCCCTTAACATCTTAATGTAATATAGGCCAGACTTGATCATTGTTCAAAAGTGATCCCTCAAATGCTTTAAAATGAGCATATAATTAAACCACAACTCTTATTAATAATGACTCAGGTGTTTTTTAAACAATTGATCTCTTTGGTCTTTCTCTAAAATGGATAAGTAAAACCTTAAATGAGTTAGCACACAGAATCATCTCATAATTTGAAGCAATTTTAACAGAGAAATAGAGAAGAAAAGAGAGCTTACTGGAGTTGGTAGAAAACTGACAGTCACCAATTAAACAAAAAAACTATTAAAAGGAGATGCTTTTAATCTATTTCAGAATTAGCAATTAAGACTATCACCAAATAGTTCTGCTGATTTCCTTGAGTTACATTTTGAATTGATCCTTTAAAAATCTCCAAATCAAGACATTTTCTAAATAAAAGAATATAGCAAATTTCAACCTTAATCTCAAGCAGTCTTGAATAATTTTTCATATATGAACATTTGTAAAAATATATTTAACAAATTTAAATTATTTTATAGACTGTAAATCAGAGATTACAAAATAGGGGCCAGCACTGTGGTGTAGTGGGTTAAAGTCCCAGCCTGTGGCACCAGCATCCCATATGGGTGATGGTTCAAGTCCCGGCTGCTCCACTTCTGATCTTGCTCTCTGTTATGGCCTGGGAAAGCAGTAGAAGATGGCCCACGTCCTTGGGCCCCTGCACCCATGGAGACCTGTAAAAAGCTCCTGGTTCCTGGCTTGGGATCAGATCAGATCAGCTCTGGCCATTGCTGTCATTTGGGGAGTAAACCAGTGGAATGGGCAATCTCTCTCTCTGGCTGTACCTCTCTCTGTAACTCTTTCAACTAAATAAAATAATTCTTTAAATAATCTTCCTAGATTCAAGACAGAAATTCCTTCAAACCCAATATCCAGTTGAATTTTACAACTGAACCAAAATTTCATGCACGAGATCGTTATTTACCAAAGACATCTTTTTGGATTTTAAACTGAATTTGAGCCTAGTTTTTCATCCAGAAAACACCTTGGGCTAATAATGTCTGGTCAACCATCAGCTACTTGGAACTGTCTGAAACAACTACATCTTCAGGCAGCTCCAGGACCCCAAGGTTGACTGTGCCCAGTGGCCAGGGTGCCACAGACGAGTTACTCACTAGTGGTTGTTCAACATCACATTCAATTTCATGAAGGAGGACATT
Source organism: Oryctolagus cuniculus (assembly GCF_051225735.1). Classification (NCBI taxonomy): domain Eukaryota; kingdom Metazoa; phylum Chordata; class Mammalia; order Lagomorpha; family Leporidae; genus Oryctolagus; species Oryctolagus cuniculus. The sequence goes on along the minus strand of NC_142886.1, from coordinate 1,360,228 downwards.
CATCAGAGCAGATGGGCACCTTCTTGTTGAAGAGATTCCCAATGAGGACAATGTAATAGGTGACAGAATGAAGTGCTAGTGTGGAGAGAGAGTTATGCCTGGAAATAGTAATGAACCCAGTGAGCCAGTTGGTTCGAGCATTATTCCACATAGGTTGGGAGAGCTATCTCCCAGGGTAATGTTTCCATGGGAGGGGCCCTTTATTTCCTTTCCGCCCCTTGTGTGGAACATTGCTGGATAGAGGGCTTCATGGGTGTGGAATTCCTGAAATCCTACCAGGACTTTACAAAGGACTTGGTGGCCCACTTGGTGGAGGCCATGAGAAATTCCAAGGTGGCCAGGTTAAAATAACAGGCAAGACTTTGTCTCCATGAAATATTAGCGAAGAGATTTTGGCTGCCGCTAGACAAGGCAGGGGAAAAGATAGAAGAAGGCTAGGCATGGGGCATTCTTTCAAGTGAAGTTGCTCAGGACTTGCCACAGTTCTTGAGATTTCTTTGCCAGCACTGCCAAATATATCACTGGAGATGGCTGGAACAGAGATGTTTGTCTTCATGTGAGAGAGAATCTAGATGTGATATAGAGTAGCAGTGTGAGATGTGGCTGCATTATGTTAGGTTTTAGGATTTTAGGACTCATAGAAGGATAGGAAGTAGCTAGTTAAAGAAATCTTTATGGGCCACTGCTGTGGCATAGGGAATAAAGCCTCCACCTGCAGTGCCAGCATCCCAGGTGGGTACTGGTTCGTGTCCTGGCTGCTTCACTTCCAATCCAGCTGTCTGCTATGGCCTGGGAAAGGAGCAGAAGATGGCCCAAGTCCTTGGGTCCCTGAATCCATGTGGGAGACCAGGAAGAGGTTCCTGGCTTCTGGCTTCTGATCAGCAGAGCTCTGGCCATTGCGGCCATTTGGGGAGTAAACCAATGGAAGGAAGACCTTTCTCTGTCTCTCCCTCTCTCTGTCTGTAATTATAACTCTCATGTTGGGGTCTCAAGCCCGATGCTAGCCCCTGACCAGCAGGGGCAGCACAAGCCCTCCCCATAAAGGCGAACGGGAAGGGTAAGGTCGACAGGTGAACATACCACAAGCACCCATGAGTTCTGTCAAAGCAGGAACCACTTTATTGAGGAAGTGTGCAGGCTTATAAAGCTTACAAAAGACATGCACAGTAGGGGAGCCAATCAGTGAAAAGGTCATGCAGGCATGGGTGGACCACACACAGGGGCACCTTAAGCAAAGTATAGAGATCATGCACTGTGCACGTGTCTGGAACTAAACAGACCTATCCCTGCCAGTGGTCTGATGATCATATGTAGCTTAATGGCAGCAGCCACAGACACACCCCTCAAACATCCACCAGGCACCATATTGGGATGGAGATTTTAGGCAATGCCCAATACTCTCAAATAAAATAAGTAAAATCTTTTTTTTTCTTTTTTGAGAGGCAGAGTTAGACAGTGAGAGAGAGAGACACAGAGATGGGTCTTCCTTCTGTTGGTTCACCCCCCTAAATGGCCACTACAGCTGGTGCGCTGTGCTGATCTGAAGCCATGAGCCAGGTGTTTCCTCCTGGACTCCCATGCAGTTGCAGGGCCCAAGCTCTTGGGCCATCCTCCACTGCCTTCCCAGGCCACAGCAGAGAGCTGGACTGGAAGAGGAGCAACTGGGACAGAACAAATGCCCCATCAGGGACTAGAAACCCGGGGTGCCAGTGCTGTAGGCAGAGGATTAGCCAAGTGAGCCATGGCACTGGCCAATAAATAAAATCTTGAAAAAAAGAAAAAAAAGAGGCAGGCTAGAGGGGAATTGAGATTTAGAACCCATTAATTAAGCAAAATATGGCCTGAGGGAAGAAGGTCCTTTCACAGAAAAGAGTCACCCCAACTGAGAACCTAAGTTCTGAGTTCTCTAAGAGGAGACCACGAGAATCCCCAAGCTCGGACTGGTATCCCAGTTTTAAGCTGTTACAGATAAACATTTCCCCCAAGAGCAGGAAACTGACTAAACATGCCAGGCCCTAAGAGGGGCATGAACTGGCCCAACCAAATACCCCAGGCCCTAAAGGGAGGAAGAAGCCTCATGAGCATCGCCCCAATATGCTTGAGGTGGCAGAGACCTCTCTTACCAAGCCAGTGGGTTGAGAATTAGGTTCGCTGTGGCCTGCAGTGATGAGATCTGGCAAAAGCTCTGTGAATGCATTGAGAAATGAGAAAGTGCAAGCAGATGAGAAAGTGATCTGGAGAGCATCTCTCAGGGCCATCTGAGTCAGAAGGGAAAAGGACATGGTGGTGTTAGAGTCAACCACCCGAAAAACATCACCAAGAGACACGTCTCTTATGCAAACAGCACGGGGAAGTTTTATTGATTATCCAGCATGCTGGGGCTGTCTGATCATCATGCGCAGAGCAGCCCCGAATAACCAAAGGTTAGGGTTTATAAAGGCAAAAACCGCAAAACCGAGAAGGGGAAGAGAATACACGGTTGTTAAGCGGTTGCTAAAGTCTTACAATCAGCAATTATGATCTTAAGACATAGACAAATCACATCTTCATTATTAGCCCAGGTAACCCAGGTGTAAACTTTCTACTTTTAAGCTTGAGCAATCATGGTAGGGGGTTTTTGTGTGTTGCCAAGGGTGATGTAGTGCACTGCTATTGTCCGGCTATTTGAGATCATAGTTTCGGACCAGAGTCTCATGGTGGGGGGGTTGCTTTCCCAGAATGCAGTCTCAAGTGCTCCAAAATGGAGTCCCTACTGTCAAGGTGCTACTTCACTCTGTCTTATTTTCACAGCTGCACCAGGAAGGTTTAAACCTGTAAGCTTAAGCTTAACTTTTTACACCTGCACATATACAATTTTAACTCTTCAGTGGGAAAGAGAAGGTGGGGGGGCAGAGACAGTAAAAAGGGAAAAGAGTTCAGAAAGGAGAAGAAAGTCTGGAGAAAAGTTAACATGCACAGCTCTTACCAAAAGATATGGGAGTGGCTGATTGGGGCCAGTTGCCATTCCCTCACTCCCCCCTCACATGGCACACCACACATAAGGAGATGATACGAACTCACAGTCAGACTGAATTTATTCAAAGAAAATGAACTTGCAGAAGTTGACCAGCTGCCAATGTGCACAAAGACCAAACATGTGGCTGAAGTCCCAGACACCAGCAACCAGGGCCTTATTATATCTTAGGTGGGTTAGGGTAGAGGTGGGGAATAGTAGGTGGAGATGAGCTTCTCCATATAGGTTTTCCAAGTTTTTCAAGGGCTTCCAAACCTGGAGAAGAATGTACGGGGTGAGGTGGGAACAATATAGGATGTGAGACTGAACTGGTCTCTTGAAAGAAGGCAGGGGTAACAAGAACCTAAAATGACTGATGCTTATGTTCTTGTCCCATCATAAGCCAGAGCCAAGAGCCTGGAACTCCATCTGAGTTCCCACACGGATGGCAGAGACACAAGCACTTGGGCTGCTTTCCCAGGTGCATTAGTGTTGTGGGCTAGCTTAGGCTCAAACTTCAATTTCATGCTCTTGCCTTTTACTTAAAGAAGAATTCTAAGTTCAGGCACAAATACAACATGCAGCATGATGAGGCTTATTGATAGTGAGAATACATAGGAATAAATAGTCTTTATTAAAGCAGAGTGTGGCAGGAAGGGGAAAGACAGACTCCCATACCAGGCTCTTCTGTATGCACGAGGGGAGAGAGAGCAAGCATGCAGTCCCCTTCACCAAGCTTCTTATGAGCTTCCAAAAGGGCAGTGTTTACAGAGTCTGCTTGACATGTGGGTGATAGGATTACCTGCGGGTGGAGGAGGTATGGCTTTCAGCTCATGAACTATCTATCTACCTTAGTTTTTCCACATCATGAGCAGGGAGCTGGATTGGAAGTGGAGCAGCTGAGACTGCAACCAACACGCAGGTGGGATTGCTTGCATGTAGAGGTGGCTTAACCCATAGTGCCACAACACTGGCCCTGATATGGACATATCATTAACTAAAGTCTTTCTCATTTTCAATTCCTCAGTTATTACATAATATACTTTTTCTGTCTTAGTAACCACAAATTATCATTTTAAAATCAAAGTCTAGACATTTTAATTATAAAAATAATACATGGGGTGGCATTGTGATTCTGCAGATTGAGCTGTTGCTTAGAATACCAGTATCCCATAACAGAAAGCCTGATATGAGTCCTGCCTGCTCTTCTGTTCCAGCTCCCTGATAATCCAGTTTCCTGGTAATGCACCTGGAAGGACAGACAGTGACCCAAGTGCCTAGATCCCTGTTGCTGTGGATTTGTTTTTGAGAGGAAGAGCGTGGTGGGGGGAAGAGGTGCAGAGTCACCACACAGACCCCGGGAGTCGGTGAAAGCAGGCCTGAGGCAAGCAGTTGCTACAGCTGCTTATATAGTAAGGCAGCCAATCCAGTCAAGGGGCGGTCTATGCCCTAACCAATCACAGCCTGTTGCCAGGCAGTTTCCAAAGCCATCCTATCACAGCCTGTTGCCAGCCAGGCTCTGTTGCCAGGCAGTTTCTGAAACCATCCAATCACAGCCTGTTGTCAGTCAGGCTCTGTTGTCATGTGGTTTCTGAAGCCATCCAATCACGGCCTGTTGCCAGGCAGTTTCTGTTGCCAGTGGCCATCTTGGCATGACCTTCTCGTTCCACCACATTGATCCCTATCACCTATGTGGGAGACCCAGATGGGGTTCCTGGTCTCTGGCTTTATCCTAGCCCACCCTAGATATTGAAGCCCTTTCTGGAAGAAAACAGTAGATGGAAGCTCTCTCTCTCCCTCACTCCCTCAACTTCTCCCTCTCTCTCTCCCTCTCTACCTTTAAAAGTACATCTTCATAACAACACACATATTAGCTATTAAAGACTGCAGAAGAGTATAAAATGAAAGCATGACTCCCTGCATTCTATACTAGTCATATTTCCCAGAACAAACTACTCTTAACTATTTCCTACATTATCTTCTGAGATTTCTATATGCATATATACAAGAGTACTTTAAAGTATCATGAAAATGTAACCAAATGATTAAGTCTAATTTGCTGTAATTAATTTCTTTTTAAATTTTTATTTTTATTTATTTGAAAAGCAGAGGCTGGCGCTGCGGCTCACTAGGCTAATCCTCTGCCTAGCGGCGCTGGCACACCGGGTTCTAGTCCCGGTTGGGGCACCCGATTCTGTCCCGGTTGCCCCTCTTCCAGGCCAGCTCTCTGCTGTGGCCAGGGAGTGCAGTGGAGGATGGCCCAGGTGCTTGGGCCCTGCACCCCATGGGAGACCAGGAAAAGCACCTGGCTCCTGGCTCCTGCCATCGGATCAGCATGGTGTGCCGGCTGCGGCGGCCATTGGAGGGTGAACCAATGGCAAAGGAAGACCTTTGTCTCTGTCTCTCTTTCTCACTGTCCACTCTGCCTGTCAAAAATAAAAAAAAAAAAGAAAAGCAGAGTTACAGAGAGGCAGAGACAGAGAGAGTGAGAGTGAAAGCGAGGTCTTCCATCTGTTGGTTCACTCCCCAGATGGCCACAATGGCTGGAGCTGAGCAGATCCAAAGCCAGGAGCTTCTTCAGGTCTCCCATATGGGCACAAGGGTCCAAGGACTTGGGCCATCTTCCACTGCTTTCCCGGGTCATAGCAGAGAGCTGGATCAGAAGTGGAGCAGCTGGGACTTAAACAAGTGCCCAATGGGCACAGCAGGTGACAGCTTTACCTGCTGCACCACAATGTCGGCCCTTGTAACTAATTCCAAAGTCCATGCATACAAGAAGGTTTCAAAACCATTTGTGTAGTGTGTATTATGAAAAGAGGTGAATGAATTACAAGTTTTGCACCAAAATAATGTCATCTTTAATTCTATTTCTCATGAACTTTTTGAAGTGCCTTCATAAAGATATTTGTGCAGAGGGCTGGCATTGTGGCATAAATGGGTTAACCCACCACCTTTAATGCTGACATCACTTATGGGCACTAGTTTGTGTCCCAGCTGCTCCACTTCTGATCCAAATCCCTGTTTATGTGCCTGGGAAAGCAGTGAAAGATGACCTGGTGGAAGCTCTTGGCTCCTGGCCCCTGGCCCCTGGCTCCTGGCTCTTGGATTTGGCCTGGCTCAGCCCCAGCCATTGCAGCCACTTGGGGGAGCAAATCAGCAGATTCACAGGGAGAGATGGAACAGCTCTCCTTGCCTGTCTCTCTGCCTTCTGAATGAAATGACAATGAGTAAACAGCACTTTATAAAGAGAGACATATGCATGTGTCCTTTTTTTTACAAAGGGGCATTTTTTCTGTACCTTGTTTTTTTTTTTAAGATTTATTTATTTATTTGCAATTCAGAGTTACATAGAGAGAGGAGAGGCGAAGAGAGAGAGAGAGGTCTTCCATCCGATGGTTCACTCCCCAGATGGCAGCAACGGCCGGAGCTGCGCTGATCCCAAGCCAGGAGCCAGGAGCTTCTTACAGGTCCTCCACATGGGTGCAGAGGCCCAAGGAGTGGGGCCATCCTCTACTGCTTTCCCAGGCCATAGCAGAGAGCTGGATTGGAAGTGGAACAGCTGGATCTCGAACCAGCGCCCATATGGGATGCTAGCGCTTCAGGCCAGGGCGTTAACCCACTGCACCACAGGGCCAGCCCCTGTACCTTGTTTTACATAAGTACTCTGTCCCTACACCATTTTTCAGACCTATTACATATTTAGTATTTGACTGTACAGATATAGCATAATGCATTTTACCACTTCTCTGTCAATATACATTTAGGTTGCTTCTGATTTATTCCCATCTTCAACAATACTACAAAGACCTGACTTGGTCTTTATGTATTTGACCAAATATATGTTAGATAAATTTTCAGTTGAATCCTAGCAAAGGACATTTACATTTAAAGAACTTTGATCTGCTAAATTATCCTCCAAAGAGAGTACTGTGTTATTCTCCTGCCAATATGAGTGCAAGGGCCTGTTTCCCCACACCTTCCAAAAGTGTGTGTGATCAGAGTCAAAATCCCTTCCGATGCTTCCAATTTCCCATTTCTTCTGCTCTCTGTCTTCAACTTTTCTTTCCCTCTTTTTAGGTCTCTGATCACACTTGGCTTTTGCCAAACTAATCTGTGAATATGTTCTGCAATTATTTCCTCTCTACTTACCTTCTACACTGCCTTCTCTCACCCTCCAACCTCACTTTTCCTGCTCACAAACTTCCCTGATAGTTTCCCTGCTGCTCAGCCCAACTGAACAGAAAGCAGGTGCTCGCTCTTTCCCTGGTCTCCCAACCTGCCATCCTCTTCAACCAACAGAGAATGTTATGGGAATAATTTCATAGGAAATAACACTGCCTGTGGTGCTGGCATCTAATATAAATTTCTTCTATAGGAGTATGGTTTTGCATTTAATTACACCCATTCTCTACTGCTTATAAACATTATCATAAGAAAAAACAGAAATGAGAGTTAACTATATCAGAAATTATGTCAGAAATTAACTCTGAATTTTAAAAAGCTATAATATACATGGTTAATTTTGGCAATCTGCACAAATGACCTGTGTCCTATTACTTTTTGCTTTTGAGTACTTCCCAACCTCTCTATTGACCTCCACCTCCTCCCTCCTCCTTCACTCCTACTCCCTTTCTACACCACTGCCCCCTTTGCCCCTGAAGCTCTCTCCCTTTGGAAGCAGTCTTGTAGACTGACATTCAATCATGTGAGAAATGTACTTATTTCAAAATGGTTCTGTAGGACAGGCCTGAATGGTATCTGATGGCAATCAACTGGCCTTCTAATAACCCTTAAATATGTTTCCAGCATACATGGGGCCAATATTGAGGCATAATATGTAAAGCCACTGCCTGTGACACTGACATCCCACATGGGCTGTGGTTCATGTCACAGCTACCCTACTTCTCATCCAGCTCCCTGGTAATGTGCCTGAGAAAGTATCAGAGGATAGCCCAAGTGCTTGTGTCCCTGCTTCTTCATGGGAGATGTGGATGAATCTCCTGGCTCCTGCTTTGATCCAATCCAGCGTTCGCTGTTGTAGCCACTGAGGATGTGAATCAGTGGATGGAAGATTGATATCTGTGTGTGTGTGTGTGTGTGTGTGTTTATCTTTTCCTCTAACTCTGCCTCTCAAATAAATAAATTTCTTTTTTTTTTAACAGAGTGAACAGTGAGAGAGAGAGACAGAGAGAAGGGTCTTCCTTTTGCTGTTGGTTCACCCTCCAATGGCCGCTGTAGCTGGCATGCTGTGGTCGGTGCATCACACTGATCCGAAGGCAGGAGCCAGGTGCTTCTCCTGGTCTCCCATGGGGTGCAGGGCCCAAGGACTTGGGCCATCCTCCACTGCACTCCCTGGCCACAGCAGAGAGCTGGCCTGAAAGAGGGGCAACTGGGACAGAATCTGGCACCCTGAACAGGACTAGAACCCAGTGTGCTGGTGCTGCTAGGCGGAGGATTAGCCTGTTGAGCTGTGGCACCGGCCACAGATAAATAAATTTCTCTTAAAAAGTTTTAGAAAGGGGTCCACACTATGGTGCAGCTAGTTGAAAACATCCCTTGTAACACTGGCATCCCATATAGGTACCAGTCCTGGTGGCTCCATTTCACATCCAGCTCCTTGCCAATGGTCTGGGATCAAGTACTTGGGTCCCTACACCCAAGTAGGAGATCTGGCCCCTGGCCCCTGGCTCCTGGCTCCTGGCCCCTGGCTCCTGGCTCCTGGCCTCAGTCTAGCACAGCAGAGGCTGTTGTGGCTATTTGGGGAGAGAACCAGAAGATGAAGATCTCTCTCTTAGAATAAAAAAAAAGAGGGGTTAGCACTGTGGCGCAGTAGGTTAATCCTCCACCTTCTGCACTGGCATCACATATGGGCACTGCTTCTAGTCCCGGTTGCTCCTCTTCCAATCCAGCTCTCTGCTGTGGCCTGGGAAAGTAGTAGAAGATAGCCCAAGTCCTTGGGCCCATGCACCCATGTGGGAGATCCAGGAGAAGCTCCTGGCCCCTGGCTTCAGATCAGCAAAGCTCCGAACATTGCAGCCAACTGGGGAGTGACCCAGCAGATGAAAGACCTTTCTCTCTATCTCTCTCTCTGCTGATAACTCTACCTCTCAAATAAACAAAAAAATCTTTTAAAAAAATAGAAAAAAGATTAAAATTAAGGAGAACAAATAAAAAAAGTCCCTCTCTCATTCTGCATTTCTGTTTAAAGAAACTGACCACAAATATTCTGACTCAATTTGACATGCGATGGAGCCAATAAAGCTACTGCTGACTTTGTCTAGTGCCTCCTCAATCCCTTTCTGCAGAAAAAACAATTCCTCTTGCTTTCCAAGCACCCAAAGCCAAAATGACCAGTGCTACCCAGTTTAACTCTGTTAAGGCTGCTCCAGCATTGAAGGAAAGAAGGAGGAAGGGACACAAATGCATGGTGCTGTAGATCATAGTTTCAGACCAGAATCTCATGGTTGGGGGGTGGGTGCTTTCTCAAGATGGGAGTCTCAGGTGGTGAAGCAAGTAAAGCTGCCTCCTGCAGTGCTGGCATCCCATGTGGGTGCTGGTTTGAGTCCCAGCTGCTCCACTTCGGACCCAGCTCTCTGCTATGGTCTGAGAAAGCAGTAGAAGATGGCCCAAGTCCTTGGTTCCCTGCACTCATGTGGGAGACCCAGAAGAAACTCCTGGCTCCTGACTTCAGATGGGCACAGCTCCAGCCATTACAACCAGTTGGGGAGTGAACCAGCAGATGAAAGACCTCTCTCTCTCTCTCTCTCTCCTTCTCTCTGTGTAATTCTGACTTTCAAATAAATAAATCTTTAAAAAAAATGAGAGAGAGGAAGAGTACCCACAGCAATAATCTACACTGTAGAGAACATAGGATTATAACTTGTCTAAAATGGAAGGCAATTCAAAATTGCTATTATTCCATGGTCATTTTCATTTTTTCTTATGTTTAATATCAAGATAGCATATATATATATATTATATATATATGCAATCTTAGGTAAACATTTTTAAAATGTTTAAGTAGAAATGCAAATGGATAACTGGATGACATGGAGTTCTATGTTTATGATTGCTTCTGTCAGTTCTAGTTCATGGGATTAGAGCTGTTGCTGGATTAGGAATGCTTAAATATTTATCCATTGACTTCACACTAGTATTTACTGTCAGGCAATATTCTTTGGGTACATTGCTCTTTCTTGCCAAATTGAAATTTAAATGGGGACAAGAAACATATTTGCCTTGAAATTAACTCAGCATCTGGACAGAGTAAGTCTCTTAGTTCAGTGAATAAATGAGGATATAGAAACAAGCAAATAAGAGTTGTGACCCCCAAGAACTGCCTAGTAGAGGAGACAAGGAAATAGAAATCTATTTGGAGACTGTCACAATTAGGGTTGAAGTGTATAAACAGGAACCATCCAGGCCAACAGGTCAAATGATCACCCTTGCTATGGAAGGCATTCCATTCATTTATTTAATAAGTGTTTATTGAGCAATCTTCTGTGTTGTGTGTGGAAAGAACTACCAGCCACTTGATTTCCCTAGGAATTGAAGTAAGAGACACTGAAGTACCAGATACAGGCAGGGAGACTGGGCTGAATCACAAAAGGCTTTGCACACAAAGGTAAGGAAAATAAAAGACAGGGGGTAAATTAGTCTATTAAAGATAATTTAGTAGGATCCATGCAGAGGTACTGTGGCAGTGAGAATGAAGAAAAGGCAAATATTACATTGAGATCTACCTGTAGAATCAATGGGAGTTCAATGCTTAATATGGTGGATGAAGGCAGGTAGAAACTCATGTGTAAATCTTAATTTGGATTTTATTTTTAAAGGACAAGATGTTCTCACCACATTAATGTTCATCAGTAACAAAAGGCTACCTCCAATCAACTTAAAAAGTTTGCATAAATCTGGAATGCAATCTCATGGGTAAATGATATGTATAAGCCCTATATAAATCATCAAGCCTATCATGTTAACTGCTACCAAATACAATGGTCCTCACTATGATGCAGTTACTTAGAAATTAAAAAACATGGGGTCAGCACTGTAGTGTAGTGGGTAAAGCCTCTACCTGCAGCGCCAGCATCCCATATGTGAACCAGTTTAAGTCCCAGCTTCTCCACTTCTGATCCAGCTCTCTGCTGTGACCTGGGAAAGCAGTAGAAGATGGCCCAAGTCCTTGAGCCCCTGCACCCACATTGGAGATCCAGAAGAAGCTCCTGACTCCTAGCTTCAGATCAGCTTAGCTCTAGCCATTGCAGCCATCTGGGGAGTGAACCAGCACATCAAAGATATTCTCTCTCTTTTCTCTCTCTCTTTCTCTCTCTCTCTCTCTCTCTCCCCCCCTCTGAAGTTCTGCCTTTCAAATAAGTAAATAAAATCTAAAAAATGCTGATGAGAAACTATTTTTAAAGAAAAGAAACTAGAAGACATAATCAGTGGCTATACAAACAACCTAAATAAAAATGAAATTCAAAATCTCACAAAATTACATAATTCATAGTTGAATTTGGAATACCTCACTAAGTCACAGTTCATGCATCCAGCAATCTCAGGTACTCAAAGTACAATGAGCAGGACATATGTAAAAATGTTCCCAGAATAGTCAAAATATGCATTATAAAGTCCAAGTGAGGTGTCCTGCCACTGGCTCTGCATCATGGCTCTTAAACTGGTTCATGAACTGGCTCCTCTGGCAGGCATGAGTGGGCACAAAGAGAAGAAGAAAGCAGTCGGTGTGAACTGTGACTAAGTGGAAAGGGCTCCAAGAACAGTGATGCAGAGCTCTGTGGCCCCTAGCTGGATGTAATGTGCAGGCAGGCATTTTGATTTCTGGGAGACTACCATGCTCTGAGTTGTCATGGGGCCATCAGAACTGAGCAGAATCAACACATTCCAGGCCAACATCCACAATTCATCTAGTGATAATGGAGCACAGGAGCTTGGCTTTATGGGTACAACTAAGCCTCACTCCCTTGCTATATCTTTGTTTGGAGCCACTGGAACTGGAGAGCACATGCGGTCAGAGGGGGTAGAGGAGCATGGTGTGTGGGGGTCTAAATGTGGCAGCAGTGTGCAGAGGGAGGTGTGGAGGAGGAGGAGAGAACCAAGAGCATATAACACTAGGGGCATAAGGATCAGAGGAGGAAGGGAGACAGGATGACTTGTCTGCATTATGCCTGGTACTCTCCTGGGTATAATTGATACAACATGAATGATGTGAATATAGTGCTTACCCTAAAGACACTTCAGTCCTGGGGGACAGGTGACAAGGACATAGACAATTACAAAACAGTGTGATAAAAGGTGTAGGTGCACAACAGAATCACCTACATCATTTGTGGATTTCATGTCCATGTCAGGTAAGAACAACTGGGCTAAGGTCAAATCTCAGAGGGATGAGAGCCCAGAAATGACACAGTTGTCTGAAAAGAAAATAGGCAGGTGATAGGCAGATGCTTGGTAACTGAAGCTGGGGCCAGAGCATGGATCCTGACTGACTGGAGGCTGTCAAACTGTCATTAACCTGTACCAGGCTGAGATATCCTGGCTTCTATCCTGGTGCTCATGTCTGTAGAGAGGCATAACAAGAAAGAGAAACTCACCTCTGGCTGTGGTTGACCAAAGGGACTGTGGGAGGTCCTCCATTTGAGGCCAGAATTGTTTTACCCTGAGGTTTCCTCATTCATGGGAAGGCTCTTTTTTCTTTTCTTTTCTTTTTCCTTTCCTTTCCTTTCCTTTCCTTTCCTTTCCCTTTCCCTTTCCCTTTTCCTTTTCCTTTTCCTTTTGACAGGCAGAGTTAGACAGAGAGAGACACAGAGAAAGGTCTTCCTTCCATTGGTTCAACCCCCCAAATGGCCGCTATAGCTGGTGTGCTGTGCCAATCCAAAGCCAGGAGCCAGGTACTTCCTCCTGGCCTCCCATGCGGGTGCAGGACCCAAGCACTTGGGCCATCCTCCACTGCACTCCTGGGCCACAACAGAGAGCTGGACTGGAAGAGGAGCAGCCAAGACAGAATCCGGTGCCCCAACTGGGGCTAGAACTTGGAGTACCGGAGCCGCAGGTGGATATTTTCTTTTTTGCATTAAACTCTCCTGCCACCAGATCTCCCACATACCCACAGAGGGCAGATGATAATGACTTATTGAATGAACAGAATCTTGAGGTGTCAACTAAATAGAAGACTCATGAGTCAATACTCACCTTATGGGTGTACTGCAATATGAGAAAATTGAGGCAGGGGATTTTGGTCACACTCAACCTAAGAGTCCTTAAAAATCAAAATAAATAAGAGCTGGTACTGTGGTACAGCGGGTTAAAGCTCTGGGCTGAAGCACTGGCATCCCATATGGGCACTGGTTCGAGTCCTGGCTGCTCCTCTTCTGATCCAGCTCTCTGCTATGGCCTGGGATAGCAGTAGAAGAAGGGCAAAGTTTTTGGGCTCCTGCACCCAAGGGGGAGACCTGGAAGAAGCTCTTGGCTCCTGGCTTCAGATCAGTGCAGCTCCAGCTGGTGCAGCACCAGCTGGTACAACTCCAGCCATTGAGGCCATCTGGGGAGTGAAACATTAGATGGAAGACCTCTCTCTCTGTTTCTACCTCTCTCTGTAACTCTGTCTTTCAAATAAATTAAATATTTTTTTAAAAAAGCAAAATAAATAAATAAATAAATAAATAATCCCTTTCACAGCTCAGAAGTACCCAGCTGCCAACCTCCATAGTATATGCTTCCAAAAAAAATGACAAATCCCCTAAGACTAGAGGTGGGCAAGCACTATCTTTGCACTTTCAAAACCACGTGAGGAGAAAAAGCCCCACCCCACTAGAACCCATTTGTCCAGGATATAGCAGAAGCCTCAGAGGCTGGCCTCACTGCACATTTGCCAACAGGGTAGGCAGGGCCCAGAAGGCGTGAAGATATTTGTGGCCTCATGGTGCTGGCTCCAGCTGTTGACACACAAAGAATGGGTGATAGGCAGGCATTTGAGCTAGCCCTGCATCTGCCTGGTCAGCACTTTAGTACGCATGGACCAAATCTGCATCTGGAGTGCCTGCTGAGGCCAGGGGATACATGGGGACCTACAGCCAAAGGAAGTTTGAAGCACCAGCTTCAAGGTTGGAGAGTTGCCATAGCAACAACACTTTTAGGGGTTGATGTGACAGGGACAGCCCTGGGAAGGTGAGCTGGTCTCCTGACCCCATGTCTTTCCCTTTATGCTCCTCTGACCTACAACGTGAATGAGGCTCTGACAGAGGGAGAGTGGGGCATGGGATTTGCAAGGCAGACAGATGAGCAAGTGAAGCAATCTGACTTCTTACCTGGCACAACTAGAGAAGAGGAGAGATTTGCAGGCTAGAAACAGAGCAGAGAGACAGCAAAATAATACATCCCTGTTGCCCCTTCCCCAAGACGCACAATTGACCTCTTCTTAAATCAGAATTGATGGTAGTAGTGATGTTGGAAATTGTGAGTGAAGGGCCCAATGTGGCTAATTTTCTGTTTGTCTTTCCTGTAAAAGGTATAGCAAGTGATATCTACTTAAAACATACACATAGCTTGAGCCTGACTGAGAGTTCTTGCAAAATATAAGTACACCTTGTGAACTTGAAAGATGCTGACTGTGTGGCCCCTCACTGGGGATTTGGAGTTCTGTAATTAGAGCTGGATTTTGTCACCGGTGGTGCACACTGTTGTCTCTACTAGAGTCCATGGCCACTCTTGTGGCATTTACCCTGGTTGGACATTTCCTCAGATTCCCAGCTGAAAGGCACCAAACATGAATGCCTTTAGCTAAAGAGTGAAATCTATCTGAACTGCAGCAGATTGTGATTGGATAGATTTTTATTGTAGAATTACTACCGGAAATCGCCTTCATCAAAGCATGCTTTGTTCTGACTTTATCATACACAGTGATGGAGCAAGGACAAAAGCCTTGGATCCATGATGACCTCTTACATAGCAACAAGCAGGCCCCTGTTTTTCTGCCTTGCCAATACAGCTCCACCCTACTTTAACCAGGCCTGTCCTGCCTTGACTTTTGGACACATTGCTATCAGAAGACTCCTGCTGTCTGCCCAAGATCTCTCTCACTCCTCTCAAGCTATCTATCCATACCGCAGCAGCTAAGCCTCACAGTCCAGCCTCAGCCTGAACCTCTCCCAGTTCACGCTGTGATCTCAAGTGACCCTGAAATCTAGCCCAAACTCTCCCTCTTTCTCATCAACCCAGCTGTAGCTCACATCCCCAAGCCCTTTCAGTCCACTTTGTTCTACATAAACCACTGTTCTGTAAGGCAGGGGGTCTTCTCACTGCTGTATGCTCACTGGCAACTCTCTCCCATGTACTCACCCATGCATAGTCCTATATGAGGTCTAGAGCACTCTAGGGAGCGATACAGGAGACATCAAGTCTCTGCAGCTGCATGACATGTTGATTAGGCTTATAAGCTCAGAGTAGGGAAACTCAAGTGTGGCCCACTGGATACAATCTGATAACACAGTAGTAGTAAAAATGGTAAAATAGTATTCATTGAGTAATTATATGCTAGACATGGCTAGTAGTGTTTTAAAATGTGTTGTCCCATTTCATTTTGCTTAAGCACAAGATACTATTATTATCATCATTTTCCAAGTGAAGAAGAATGGAGATTACCCAAGATGCTATTGCTAAGCAGTGGCAAAGCCAGAATTCAAACCTGGAAGCATTTCTTAATGATGATGGTTACTTTTTGGTTGGATTTGTCAGAGTCTGGTTGATTATACACACTCCATATACCATCTACACATTCCAGAAGGTTTTTCTTTCTTTTTTCTTTTAATTTTTTGACAGGTAGAGTGGACAGTGAGAGAAAGAGACAGAGAGAAAGGTCTTCCTTTTCCATTAGTTCACCCTCCAATGGCCACTGTGGCTGGCTCACCACACTGATCTGAAGCCAGGAGCCAGGTGCTTCTCCTGGTCTCCCATGCGGGTGCAGGGCCCAAGCACTTTGACCATCCTCCACTGCACTCCTGGGCCACAGCAGAGAGCTGGACTGGAAGAGGAGCAACCTGGACAAAATCCAGTGCCCCGACCAGGACTAGAACCTGGTGTGCCGGCACTGCCAGCGGAGCATTAGCCTATTGAACCATGGCGCTGGCCCAGAAGGTTTTTCTTAAAAAAAGATTTATTTATCTTATTTGGAAGGCAGAGTTAGAGAGCACTTAGACCATCCTTCACAGCATTCCCAGGCATATCAGTAGGGAGCTGGACCACAAGTGAAGCAGCTTAGACTCAAACCAAAGCCCATAGGGATGCCAAAGCTGCATGCAATGGCTTTACCTGCTATGCTACAGTGCTGGGCCAAAATTAAGACTTTCAAAAGTCCTTATATATGACCTAAGTTACAGAGAGGCAGAGGCAGTGAGCGAGGTCTTCCATCTGCTGGTTCACTCCAGATGAATGGCCAGAGCTGTGCCAATCTGAAACCAGGAGCCAGGAGCTTCTTTTGGGTCTCCTACACAAGTGCAGGGGCCCAAGGATTTGGACCATCTTCTACTGCTTTCCCAGGCCACAGCAGAGAGCTGGATCTGAAGCAGAGCAGCTGGGACTTGAACCAGCACCCAATATGGGGTGCTGGCACGGCAGGCAGTAGCTTTACCTGCTAAGCCACAATGCCAGACCCAAATGTTCTTAATTACAGGTTTTTGACAAATTTTGATAAAAATTTTCAGAACTCCGAGGGAAAGAAAAAAAACTTTAAAAAAAGCACTAAGGGGCTGGCGCTGTGGCACCGTGGGTTAATGCCATGGCCTGAAGTGCCAGCACCCCATATGGGCACTGGTTCTAGTCCCAGTTGCTCCACTTCCAATCCAGCTCTCTGCTGTGGCCTGTGGATGCAGTAGAAGATGGCCCAAGTCCTTGGGACCCTGCACCCATGTGGGACACCTGGAAGAAGCTCCTGGCTCCTGGCTTCAGATCAGGGCAGTTCCAGCTGTTGTGGCCAATTGGGGAGTAAACCATCGGATGGAAGACCTCTCTCTCTCTCTCTCTGCCTCTCCTCTCTCTGTGTAACTCTGACTTTCAAATAAATAAATAAATCTTTGTTTAAAAAAGCACTAAAATTCTAAAGCAGAGCAATGAAGAATTAGTTATAAGAATGAATAAATCAAACAAATTTATGGATTCATGTTTTTATTTAAAATATTGTTGGTTCTGTATTTGAATGTTTTACCTAAGTTCTGGAATATTTCTGTACTTTCTATTGTTATTAAGCTTTGATATACTTTTGTATATTTTTTGTATATACATTTTCTCTAATTAATTCATCTAAAATATAAAACTTGTAGGAGGATTTTTGGTTTCTTATTACATTGTGATTGTGTGAGTTCAGTAAGAATTTGTACTCATGACATCATGTTATAACTGAGAATATTAGCATATCACAAATTAAGCACAGAACACATGGCTTCAAGTGTCCTTAGACTTTCAGTGAGTGAATAGAAGTTGTCACTTCTTAGTAGGCCTCCCAAACATCAAAACATTAGATACCGAAGTCAAAAAAGAAAATATAAGGGGCTGGCACTGCAGCAGAGTGGGTGAAGATGCCACTTGTGATGCCAGCATCCCATTTGGATACCAGTTAAAGTCCTGTCTGTTCAATTCTGGTCCAACTCTCTGCTAAGACACCTGGGAAAGCAGTGGAATATGGTCCAAATCCTGCACCCATGTGGGAAACCCAGAAGAAGCTCCTGGCTCCTGGCTTCAGACTGGCACAGCCCTGATCATTGTAACCAATAGGAGAGTGATTTAGCAGTTAGAAGACCTCTCTCTCTCTCTCTCTCTCTCTCTCTCTTTATAAGTCTACCTTTCAAATAAACAAAAATATGTAAAAAAGAAAATATAATTCCTTTTTGGATTGGAATTTTATCTTGGAGAGATTCTGAATCATCACTCATTATATATGTTTAATGCAAATAAAAAATAGATTATAATGCACTTGCTTTTTAATTGCAAATTTGTTCATTGTTTTTAGATTTCCTGATTTTAAAAGTTTTATGGGGGGCTGGTGCAATGGCATAGTGGGTAAAGCTATTGCCTACAGTGCTAGCATCCCATGCAGGCACCGGTTCAAGTCTCAGCAGCTCCACTTTTGATCCAGCTCTCTGCTATGGCCTGGGAAAGCAGTGGAAGATGGCCCCTGTGCTTGGGCCCCTGCAACAACAGGGGAGAACTGGAAGAAGCTCCAAGGCTCCTGGCTTTGGATTGGCCCACGTCTGGCTGTTACAATTATTTGGGGAGTGAACTACTGGATAGAAGACTTTCTCTCTGCCCTTGCCTCTATGTCACTCTGCTTTTCAAATAAATAAATAAATCCTTTTTTAAAAAATGTTTTATGGGGCTTATTAGTGTATGATTAATCAACAT
Organism: Oryctolagus cuniculus; assembly: GCF_051225735.1. Classification (NCBI taxonomy): domain Eukaryota; kingdom Metazoa; phylum Chordata; class Mammalia; order Lagomorpha; family Leporidae; genus Oryctolagus; species Oryctolagus cuniculus. Next base: position 1,341,828 of record NC_142886.1, on the reverse strand, counting down.
TTCTAGTTTCCTTATATAATGTCAATTATAGTATAATATTCTGCTATTACCTTTTAACTCTGTTCATTGTTTAGGATGACAACTCAATTTGTTATCTTCTTTGGTTTGTTTACATATTTTTCTTTTTTAAAAGATTTATTTATTTGTTGGTATGTCTGAGTTACATAGAGAGAGAAGGAGAGGCAGAGAGAGCAAGCAAGGTCTTCCATCCACAGGTTCACTCCCCAGTTGGCTGTAATGGCTGGAGCTGTGCCAATCCAAATCCAGGAACCAGGAGATTCTTCCAGGTCTCCCACGTGGGTGCAGGGTCCCAAGGACGTGGGCCATCTTCTGCATCTTCCCAGGCCATAGCAAAGAACTGGATCAGAAGTGAAGCAGCCAGGACATGAACCAGTGCCTATATGAGATGCCAGCATTGCAGGCAGCACCTTTACCCACTACTCCACAGGGCCAGCATTGTTATATATTTTCTTTTGATCTTTGTGCCTCTTGCCTGGCAGAATTTTTCAGAAGTATAATTCCCAGCATAGTACTCCTGGCCTGGCACTTTGAGATAGTGAATTCTGGCTACATAACAGATATAGCTAAGTTTATGAATGGATGGCAAGTAAAGTTAGCCTGAAGACCACTCCTTCTAAACCCTCATTGTTGCTCAAAGTTGGCTAAAAATGTGCTCACACTGACCGCTTCTCATCAAATGTTTCTCTCTTAATGGGTCTGGATCAAAAACCAGGTCAAATAAAACCTGGAAAAATTGGAACATGATCAGCTGCATTTTCAGAAATGGATTTGGTTCACAAGGAGGAAACAAAAATCAAGATGCAATGAGTCATTAGTGTCAATCCTAAATCAGATTAGATGAAGCAGGGTGGTTATAAAGGGAGGGTTTTTTAATGAATTATTGTTTGATAGTAACTATAACAGAACATTCTGTCAGAACTATATCCTCTAGAGAGGGCTTCCATTTTGAAGGGGAGATGCTAACTTGATGTGATACTTAGTGTTCTCATACCTAATGCTAGAAATTTTGTACAGCACCCGCAGTGAACTTCTGAGGAAGTTCTTTGACATTGTTGTTCCTGAAAATCTGGGATTAGGATGCAGGTACTAATTCAAACTTTGGAAAAATAAAATTGCTAATGCTGTAAGATTGATCTGGGCATTGCCATGTGAGGCTGGCTGATATGTCTCAGAATAACAGTCACTTGTGTACTGCATGACACAGAGTAGCTCACTTTTGGCCAACCCAGCACAATACACACAACTCACTTTGTGTGCTTCCAGTTCTGGAGCAAAGGTTACTGGCTCATTTTGGGCTATTTGGAAGATATTAAGACATACTATTTGATAACCAAAATGTTACTCTGAAGCTATAATATTTTTTTTTGACAGGCAGTTAGTGAGAGACAGAGAGAAAGGTCTTCTTCATGTTGGTTCATCCCCCAAACGGGTGCCATGGCAGGCACACTGCACCCATCCAAAGCCAGGAGCCAGGTGCTTCCTTCTGGTCTCCCATGCGGGTGCAGGGCACAAGCACCTGGGCCATCCTCTACTGCCTTCCTGGGCCACAGCAGAGAGCTGGACTGGAAGAGAGGCAACTGGGACAGAACCAGTGCCCCAACCAGGACTAGAACCCTGAGTGCTGGTGTCACAGTAGGAAGATTAGTCCAGTGAGCCATGGCACTGGCCTGAAGCTATAATGTTTAATCCAGTCACCTTGCCACGAGACCCCTCTGGGGCGCATATATGTGAATAATTTTATGATATTGAACAGCTGGATCTGAGCAATGTCCCTTTAGCAGAGGGGGTAACACCCATTCCATGCCCTAGAAAGCCCATGGGTCTGGCCTTGCTAAGGCAACTGCAAATGGGACTTGAAATTCAATAAACCTGTAGCAGGCTAAATCTTTTTAAAAAAGATTTATTTACTTATTTATTTGAGAAGCAGAGAGAGAGAGAGATCGTCCATCCATTGTTTCACTCCCCAAATGGCCACAGTGGTTGGAGCTGGGCCAATCCAAATCAGGAGCCAGGAACTTCTTCCGGGTATCCCGAGCAGGTACAGGGCCCCAGGACTTGGGCATCTTCTACTGCTTTCCCAGGCCATAGTAGAGAGCTGAATTGGAAGTGGAGTAGCTGCAATGTGAACCAGTGCCCATATGGGATGCTAGCATTGTGGGCAGTGGCTTTACCTGCTATGCCACAGTACCAGCATCCCATATGGGCACTGGTTCAAGTCCTAGCTGCTCCACTTCTAATCCACTCTCTGCCATTGCCTGGGAGGAGAGTGGAAGATGGCCCAAGTACATGGGCTCCTACGCCTGTGTGAGAGACCTGGAAGAAGCTCCAAGGCTCCTGGCTTTGAATTGGCTCAGCTTCTGCCATTGAAGCCATCTGGGCAGAGAACCAGCAGATGGAAGACTTCTCTCTGCCTCTGCCTCTCTGTAACTCTGCCTTTCAAATAAATAAATAAATCTAAAAAAAAAAGCTGCCAGAAACTGGCTGTGCAATCCTTCTCATAATGCAGAGGATCTCTACAGCTAAACCCGAGACTAGAAACTTTATCTGAAGCAATGCCTACAGGGGCTGGTGTTGTAGTGTACCAGGTAAAACTGCCAACTTCTACTCAGTATCCCATATGGATGCTGGTTAGAGTCACAGCTGCTCCACTTCTGATCCAGCTCCCTGCTAATGGCCTTGCAAAAGCAGCAGAAGGTGACTCAAGTACTTGTTCCCCTACTGAAGAGTTAAAATTGTATATGTGCAGGTGTAAAAAGTTAAGCTTAAGCTTACAGGTTTAAACCTTCCTGGTACAGCTGTGAAAATAAGACAGAGTGAAGTAGCACCTTGACAGTAGGGACTCCATTTTGGAGCACTTGAGACTGCATTCTGGGAAAGCAACCCCCCCCCCACACCATGAGATTGGTCTAAAACTATGATCTCAAATAGTCGGACAATAGCAGTGCACTACATCACCCTTGGCAACGCACAAAAACCCCCTAGCATGATTGCTCAAGCTTAAAAGTAAAAAGGTTGCACCTGGGTTACCTGGGCTAATAATAAAGATGTGATTTGTCTGTGTCTTACATTAATGTCAAGTCATAATTGCTAATTGTAATATTGTAACTGGTATTGTCAAGATTATGATAAATGTTAATTTCACTTAGGTTTTAGGTTATGTTGACCCCAGTAACCATATACTCTCTTTTGATTTTATGTACTCTCTTTTGATTTTAGCAACTGTGTATAGCAACCGTGCATAGCAACCATGTATTCCCCCCTTCCCAATTTTGCGGTTTTTGCCTTTATAAACCCTAACCTTTGGTTATTCGGGGCTGCTCTGTTCATGTATGATCAGACAGCCCCAGCATGCTGGATAATCAATAAATATTTAACCCTTTGCTGGTTACATGAGAGAAAAGTCTCTTGGAGTCATTCCTCGGGCGGTGGGCTTTTTCAGACTCTAACACTACCACTCATGTGGAACACCCTGAAGAAGCTCCTAGCTTTGTCATGATCAATCCCTGGATTATGCAACCATCTGAGAAGTGAACGAGCAATGGAAAATCTCTGTCTCTCTTTCTTTCTCTGTTAACTTGACTATTAAGTAAATAAATAACTAATAAAATAAATACATAAAACTTTGTCTCCTTTCATTCTTACAATATGCTGGTCAGACAGTCATTGTTCCTTTTCCTTGAGGTTTCAGGAATAATAATAGGGGCAATTGAGACAAAACTTCTATAATACAAAATCAGGGCTCAGCCTCTTGTCTGTGTCTCTTAGCCCAAAATTTCCTTGCCTATACAATATCAAAAAAATTTGGGACCAATGCTATGGCATGGTAGGCTAAGCCTCTACCTGCAGTGCCAGCATCTCATATGGGTGATGGTTCTAGTCCCAGCTGCTCCACTTTTGATCCAGCTCCCTGCTAATGGCTTTGGAAAGCAACAGAAGATGGCCCATGTCTTTAGGCCTCTGCATCCATGTGGAAAGAATTTCCTGGCACCTGGCTTCAGATCAGCTCAGCTCTGTCCATTGTGGCCATTTAGGGAGTGAACCAACAGATGGAAGACCTCTCCCTCTCTCTCCCTGCTTGTCTGTAAACTCTGCCTCGGAAATAAATAAATAAATCTTTTTTTAAAAAAAGGGAGTGATACAGCTGGCCTCACAAGCTAGTAATCACTGGACAAAAGAAGTCATTTGTTTCTGCAATAGATAAAACCCTGCTAGCCAAAATTGTCTGGAAAGGATTATTTAGGGGAGTTTCAGATCCAGGTAAGAAAAATCCAAGTCTGGGAAGTAAATAACTATCACTTACATGTAAACCCCAGGCCAACTGAAGCCCACCGGGACATCATAAAAATTCCCTAAAGAACATGTCATTGCCAACAATAAAAGGAAGATCACAAGCACCACTGAACAATCGGAAACTTGGCCAAAGCTCAACAATCACCTGTCAGCCCCCATTTTAATCTATAAAAACCTTTACTTCTAACTTCTCAGGAAGCCCTGAAATTAAGCAAAAGTTCTCATCTTACTTTGGACTTTGCCATAAATACCTCAATCTACCACCACTCAATGTCAGTGATTGGCTTACTGTGTGTTGTGCAAGCACATATAGGTTAGGGGGTTCTTTTTGTTTTATTTTTTGTTTCCGTTTTAAAGATTTATTTATTTCTTTGAGACTCAGAATTACACAGAGAGAGGAGAGGCAGAGAGAGAGAGAGAGAGAAAGAGAGAGAGGTCTTCCATCTGCTGGTTCACTCTTTAATTGGCTGCAATGGCTGAAGCTGCACTGATCTGAAAACAGGAGCTTCTTCTGGGTCTCCCATGTGGGTGCAGAGGCCCAAGGAACTAGGCCATTTTCCACTGCTTTCCCAGGCCAAAGCAGAGAGCTGGATCAGAAGTGGAGCATCTGGGACTCAAAGTGGTGCCCATATAGTATGCCAGCACTGCAGGCAGTGATTTTTATCTGGTATGCCATGGGGCAGGTCCTGGTTAGTGGGTTCTATAACAACATTGCTAATGAGTTTGGGGGAATTGTTGTGCAATAGGAGCAGTGATGGGACTTGAACTCAGGCATGCTGACATAGAATGTAGGCATCTCAAGCAGTGCTCCAATCACTATGCTAAATCCCATTCCCCTAGTTTGTTAAATTAACTTTCTATTTGAATGCCAGAGAGACTAAGACAGCAGAGATGATCCATCTGATGTTTCACTCCCCAAATGCCTAGAATAGCTAGGGCTAAGTGAGACCAAAGCCAAAATCCAAGAACTCATTCCAGGTCTCTGTCATGGTTGGCATGGATCTGAGTGGCTTAGCCTCCAAGGGTGAACATTAGCAAGATGATGAAATTAGGAGAAGAGCCAGGACTCTGTCCTAGGCACTCTTGTAGCTGATGTGGGTGTCCCAAGTGACAGCTTAATTGTTGTGCCAACTTCCAGCCCAGCTAACTTTGTTGAGATATTTTCCCTCACAAGTCTCTTTCTCTACTTAGAAGAGGGAAAACTGATTTTTCTTTGACAAAAATTGTCAATTAAACAGGGATTCTCACAAACATAAATGAGATACACTCAGTATTATTTTAAATATATTATTTCAAAGTTTGCTTTTTATAAATTCAGGAAAGTAAGAAGATAATAGATTGTGGTTTGGGTACAAATAATATATCTAAACCGAGCATAACATGAATTTTAACACCTCTGCTTTTGAAGACATTTACAACTACTTTGAAGTTGTGTAGAAGAGAATGATATAGAATTAATGAAAACATGAATGCAGGAGGTCAGATTCTTCTTTTCCCCTCAGGCTTCAATGCAGGACCACCAAGTCTGTATTTCAATGTTCTGATATATTATGTATATTTTCACACTGTTTTTGTCTGCCACTCTCAGAATCTATGTTGGGATTTCTTCCCCAAGCCCTCCTGAATCTGTAGAAATATCACAGCATGATATAGCTCCATCCCATTAAAACACTCAATAATGGATACATGACTCTTCCTTAAACTTTATAGGAAGAAACACAGAATAACTCACCTGGAAGCATTTCAGAAAATGAGATAAACATTCAGGGAAAAAGCATTTGGCATGGTAGTGAAAAGACCCACATTCCATGTTATGGTACCTGGGTTCAAGTCCCAGTACTGATTCTGATCCAGCTTCCTGTTCATACACAGCCAGGTGAGCAGCAAGCTCAATAGTTATCTCTCTGTTACCAGCGTGGTGGATTCAGAATAAGATTCTGGCTTCTGACTGCCCTGGCCGGTCCCAGCAGATGCAAAGACAATCTCTCTCCCTCTGTCTCTCTCTATGGGTGTGTGTGTCCCTCAGTCTCTTAATCAGTATCTCTCTTTTCAAATGAATTTTTTTTAAAGATTTGCTTATTTGAAAGGGAGAGTTACAGAGAAGAGGCAGAGAGAGTTTGAGAGAGAAGTCTTCCATCCACTGGTTCGCTTCCCAGATGACTGCAACAGCTGGAGCCACACCAATCTGAAGCCAGAAGCCAGAACCTATTCCAGGTCTCCCACATGGTAGTAGGGACCTAAGGACTTGGGCCATGTTCTACTGCCTTCCCAGGCCATAGCAGAAAGCTGGATTGAAACTTGAGCAGCCAGAACACAAACCGATGCCTATACTGGATGCTGGCACTGCAAGTGGTGGCTTTACCGGTAACACTATGCCACAGTGCTGCCCCATGAAATGTTTTCTAAAAATGAGAAACATCATGGACAAGAAAATATTTTCTCCTAAGCCATCAGGTTCATGTTCAGCATCTTTACCTACATGTGGAAACTGCCCAAGTCTTCCAGAAGCTGCAATCATATCTTAGCTCAGTCTTGAGGGAAAAATGCTCTTGTTTTCCTGCAGGTGCTGTGCATACATCACTGGTAGTAGCAAGCCTGTGCTTGACTCCTCCAGGGTGAGTTTTGGTGCAAAGCTCACTGTTTAGCGGTGGCTTGCTGCCCCCTGCTGGCCCTCTGGTGGAACTAATAAAGTGTTTGGCAGATACTGACAAATTGTTTACAAACTTTCAAGACCCTACATAATGATGAATAGCAAAGTTAAAGTGGTCACAACTTCCCATTTTATAAAGCTATAGGAATGGAGAGACTGAGCCTCCTCTAATCTCAGCTTCAACTGTATCCCATTACCTTTTTTATGTGCATTTCACTTCCAATCATTTCACAATATTTTCTATTGTCCTTTGTGATTTGTTTCTGTAGCTCCTAGGAGTGTGTTCCTATTTTCCACATATTGTGCACTTCTCAAATGTTCTTCTGTTACTGATATTCCAGGTGAATCTACTGTGGTCATAGGATGTCCTTTTTTAATTTTATTCTTTTAATTTTATTTAGGTTCTTTTGTGATCTAGCAAAAGGTCTCCTGCAGACAATGTTCTGTGACTACTTGAACAGAATGTGTATTCTTTTGTTCAAGTACATGGTCAAGTTGCTTTATCCTTTCCAATATATTGCAAACCTGTTCTGTCCATTATTAAGTGACACATTTCTGTCTCCTAATATTAATTTTTTAAGAATTATTATATCTAATACTGTACTAGAGAGAGAGGCTGATTTTCTTTCAAAATTGCTACAAAGCTGGCCAGTGTTGTGGCGCAGTAGGCAAAACCAATGCCTGCAGTGGCAGCATCCCATACAGATCCTGGATTGAGTCCTGGCTGTTTCAGTTCTGATTCAGCTCTCTGCTATGGCCTAGGAAAACAGTGGAACATGGCCCAAGTCCTTGGGCCCCTGCAACTACTCCAGCTATTTTGGCAATCTGGGGAGTGAACTAGTGGATGGATGACCTCTCTCTCTCTCTCTCTTTGTTTGACTCTCTGTAACTCTTTCACACAAATAAATAAATCTTTTGAAAAGGTGAGTTCGCCAGGAGCTGGATCACTAGAACTGCCAGGACTAGAACGAGTGCCACAATTGGTGGCTTTACTCTCTATGCCACAGTCCCCCTTCCTAATACTAGTCTTCACCATTCTTTTCTCTGATTTTTGTCATTTTTTTTCATTTAATGTTGGGCTTCTTTGTTAGATACATGCATATCTAGAATTAATCTTATCCAGGTTGATTGACCCTTTTATTACTCTAAAATGTCATTTATCTGTAGTACCTTTATTTTAGAGTTTATTCTCTTATTAGAATAGTCAGCAAGTACATACATCTCTTTTATAATTACCTTACATTGCATATCCATATTTCATGCTTTAACCTCTAATACTTTTGTATTAGAAGCACCACTGTTCTGATGCTTAAGGTTCATTTGCTCCATGATTCTGGCTTTTTCATTTTATCTTAAAGATTTATTTTATTTTGAAAGACAGATACAGCAATCATGAAGGGAGCACAGTCCAGAGTAGGCAAAGCAGCCCCTGGTACAAATCACCCCTGTGAGCTGTCTTGCTGCTTCCTGAATATTTCTTTGAATCAGAAATAACCTGAGCAACTAGTTGTTGACCTGGTGTCATTGGCCTAAGGAGTTTCAGACTGGCAGAAACCAGATTGAAATTCCAACTGAAATCTAGGGAAATGTATTTGGTAAGTATCAAACTTGTACATGGTGCTACCAGGTAATATCTCTTTTAATGTTTTGTTCAGCTGTTAGTGGACATTGGTTTTTTTGTTTTGTTTTGAAAAGATTTATTTATTGATTTGAATGACAGAGGTATATAGAGAGAGGGAGACAGAAAGAATTTCCATCCATGGTTCACTCTCCAATTGGCCATAATGACCAGGATCGGGTTGGTCCAAAACCAGGTATCAGGAGCTTCTTCTTCCAAGTCTCCCACATGGGGTCAGGGGCCCATGGACTTGGGCAATTTTCTATTTGTTATCCCAGGCCATAGCAGAGAGCTGGATTGGAAGAGGAGCAGCCAGGACTAGAACCAGCACCCATATGCGGTGCCGGCACTTCAGGAGAGGGTGTTAACCCACTGTGCCACAGTGCCAGCCCAAGAAATTGTTTTCTAACTTGGTTCTTTTACGGTCTGGACTAAACAGCAATTGTAATCAGAGCTCTATTCTTATTGCCCCTTAGCACTTATTTTCTAAAATAAATAAATTGTATTTGGAAACTACAAAAGAAAAAGCTGTTTTATTATAATACTGCTTGACCTCCTTAAGACTGAATAAGAAATGGCCACTTAAAAGATCTCTGAATGGGGGCTGGGGCTGTGATGTAGTGGGCTAAGCTACCACCGCAGGTGCCTGCATCCCATCTGGGCATGATTTCTAGTCCTGGCTGCTCCTCTTCTCATCCAGTTCTATGCTGTAACCTGGAAAAGCAGTAGAGATTTGCCAAGTGCTTGGGCCTCTGCACCCATGTGGGATACCCAGGAGGAACTCTTGTTCCTGACTTAGGATTGGCCCAGATATGGCCATTGTGGCCATTTGAGGAGTGAACCAGATGGAAGACCTTTCTCTCTGTCTCTCCCTTTCTCTATAACTACAGATGGTCTGGGTGGAGGCTTCTTGGAAATAGAATTCAGTTGTTCACAGACGATGGTTACATGTTTCCTCATGAGCTGTCAGTGAGGTCTGCCTTCTGTCATTGCCTTTCAGTGGGCTCCTGAAACTCCCATGCAAACACCATTATTCATAGGTCATTCAAAACACCAGCAGCCAGTGAGTGTCAGCCAAAATATGAAAATTTTAACCAAGGTTAAAATTATGTTCTGTGTATTAAGTACAATGAATCAGAATCATTCTTTTGAGTTTTCTTTCATAGGAAAAATTTTCAAAATTGTAGGGAAGGAAGGTGGCCACCCGGGGCCCTTTGGTGTAGACACAGTGGTGAGGGAAGGGGAGGCACTGAAGGCTCACACCATATCTCAGGTGGTACCGCCCGCTCAGGACAGTTTCTTGACTCCTCCCCTTGTGGGGCCAGGGGAGGCTGAGCTGATGCTCTTGGGTTGCTGTTGGATTTGCTGTGGGCAGTATTGAGCTGTACTTCATCTTCAGGCATCAGCAGTGGCTGCAAGGCCACTTCCTCTATCTCAGAGACACCAGGTGGGGATTTTTGGCTGCTCTAAGATGTTTAATGGCCCAGATATGGGGTGGTTAGACCTGGTTCAGGGGACCCTAGTCCCTGGCCCCTTAGCCTTTCTGGCTTCCCAAAATGTGGGACAGCTGAGAGTCCAAATGGAGTCTTGCTCGGTGGTGATCTCTTTGGATCAGCTAAGGAGGAAGCCCTATGAGGGCATGGCCTGAGCCAGGTGTTGACTGAATGCCTGAGTCTCCCAAGCCTGGCTCTTCCTCATGGACTGGGAGCTGGGTGACTGGTGCAGTAGTTTCTCTCATCCCTGGAGGGAGGCCACAATGTGGCACCACAGATTGTCATAACAGACTGGTGAGGGCTCTCGTGTTGGACCTGTTGGCACCAAACATGGATGCCTCTCAGCTTCCCATTGCTGGGTCAGGCAGGCTGACAGGAAGGGAGAGGTGTAGCTGAAAGCTGGGTCTTGTTCAGGCTTTCATTGTATGTCTGATTGGCCAGGCTCTTACAGGAGGTGGAAGTGGTGCCCTCTGAACACATGGACTGCAACTGGTCCAGCACAAAACCTGTTCTCTGTGCCGACTTGAGGCTGGAGGAATGAGAGCCACTGGAAAGTGGGTCAAAGTGAAAGCTTTTGCCAAACGTGGAAGAACAGAAGCTCTCGGGTTCCAAGCTGGGCTCTGAGTGGTAACTGGGATGACGGCTGCTCTCTGCAGTTGAGGTTGGCTTCCTCAAACTGTCCCCATGACTAACCTGGTGCTGGAGGAATGAGGCAGGGCAGCTGATGCACTGCTGCTGCTATAACCCGGCCGACACTTGTACATGGTTGGTGTGGGGGGCTGTCCTTGCCCCAAAAGCTGCTATCTCCATTAGTAGCCAGGCAAAGGTGTGTTCGCAGTCCCATGCAGCTGCTCAGGTCTGGCATAGGAGGAGGCCGGGGTTTGGCATTTGCGGACTGGCTCTCTGTTGTTTCCAAGCTTCCCTTAGACTTAGTTCCCCTAAGCTCTCCCTGGATGCCATTATCCATGATCTTCACAGTAATCTGACACTTCTGGCTGAAGGAAGGGAGGTCTGATTACAATTGTCTTCTCTTTCTTTGGTCTTCCCAAATATCTGGGTGCTGGGGAATTGCAAAGTACATTGTTACAGCAGCCATTGGTGAAGGGGCTCATGCCTCCCCGGAATTTACCCATAACCTGTTCATTGGCTGTGCGTCCCCAGGCCACCAGCACCACATGAAACCCTGTGAGGCCAGCTACAGGGATGAAGAATAAGCCAGCAACACACTTCACTGCCATTGTGACAGTGTGCAGACCCCTGAGAGCTCCTCTATGTGGCAGAGGACATAAAGGAGGCCAAAGCCTAATATACCCATAGAGTGGGCTGTCAAGGAAAGGAGGAAGAGGAAGAAACAATGCTCGTTCTGGCGGCCAATACAGTTGTTCACCCAGGGGCAGGGATGATCAAATTCCTCCACACAATTATCACAGACACTGTGTGGGAACGCCGAGGAGGACAGTAGCAGCGGCAGGTGGCACATCCTTTCATGCACACCTGGATGCCCTTGATCTCCACTGTTTTGTAAAGGGAGCTCGAAAATCTTCCTTGTCCTCATCTTCCTCAGCTTGAGGGAAAATGCCTGGGTCCATGAAGGTGGCCCTACTGAAATTGGCCAGAACAAAGAGAAACATAAATGCATTGTAGATGGGCACTGCAGGTGACATATTCAGGCTTAGTTCTGGACAAGCAAAGAAGAGTGTTGTAGCTCCCACTAAGAAGATAGCGGCTGCTGAGGCCAGGACGTGTTTCTGGGTCTGAATCTCTTTCCAGACTCTGCAGCATGTTGGAGCTCTGAGGGGAGATCTGCCCTGCTGCATAGCCCAGGCCCACTCAGAGGCAGAATGGATAAGACAATGGGATAAGGGAACCAACAGAGAAGAGTACAGAAAAAACAAACAAAAAAAAAAAATCAGGGAAACAAAAAATTTAGAATTATCATCCTTCCACATCCCCAAACAAAACTGAAGGTCAAAATATCTCAAATGAAGGAAACATATGGGAGGGGTAAAGGTGGATTGCAAGTGATAAATAACCGCTTCCCCAGAACAAAGCAGAAGAGGAGGTTAAGAAACACAACTTGGGGGCTGGCGCCGTGGTGTAGCAAGTAAAGCCGCTGCTTGTAGTGCCGGCCTCCTATATGGACACCAGTTCAAGTCCTGGCTGCTCCACTTTTGATCCAGCTCTCTGCTATGGCCTGGGAAAGCAGTAGAAGATGGCCCAAGTCCTTGGGACCCTTCACCCGCGTGGGAGACCTGGAAGAAGCTCCTGGCTCCTGGCTTCGGATTGGCGCAGCTCCAGCCTTTGCAGCCAATTGGGGAGTGAACCAGCAGATGGAAGACTTCTCTCTCTCTCTCTGCCTCTCCTCTGTGTAACTTTCAAATAAATATAAAAAAAACAAAAACAAAAAAACACAAGTTTACCAGCTTGGAAATGGGAGACAAACAGGAGGCTGTACACATACAAGTAGCTGCAGGTAGAGAACATGGACAGTCAGACAGATCAAGGTACCGCTCATGGACAGAGGCAGGTCTTCAAAAAAAAGAAGGGGAAATTTCAAGGCAGGGCAGGAAATTCTGAGCAAGGAAAATTCCTGAGGAGATACTCTAGTACCTCCACGACTACCACACTCCCACAAAATGTGAGCACTACCTAGAAGAGGTGTGTGCTGTGCATTTTTATCCATGAAGGAACCTGCAGCCCCTTCCAGCGTGGAAGAAGAGCTGTTTTCACTGCAGCCCTTGTCAGTTCTAGGCAGCCTTCTCAATGCCACCGCTCCCACACCTTGACTTCACCAGGGTTTGTAGTCTGCAATGGCTCTGTAATATTATTTATTTCTCTCTTGGTGGCTAATGCTGGACTACAGCTGTTACAAGTTGAGTTGTAAAGACTTTCCTTTAAGAAGAGAGAAAACAGAGAGAGAGCAAGCTGCTCTGTCTTCAATCTCTTCTTGCTATTCCCAAGCCCTTCGAGGGCCCCATTTCCTATAGAGTTCATGCAAAACTGAAGGAAAACTTAAAATCCTTGAAGCCTTTTCTTCCCAATAAGCAGAATAAGACAAAGACATTGATACCACGTGATACTTTAAAAAATAACTCGGGATGAAGGCACAGTTCCAAAGATGTCCCAGTTTCCAGGTTAGTCACTGTGTCTGGTCTTTCTTCTTCAATCTTGGGCTTTCCAGACACAGAGTTCAACTGGGTTATGGTGCCTCCCTTGGAGCAGTGCCCATCACCGCCACCGTCGTTGTCGACGCAGCCTCCCGGCAGTGCTGTCCGGCCTCTGACAGGCAGCGCAGAGCCCCCACACGCTGCACGCCCGCACTGCTCCTCCACGAGCCAGTGCACAGCCATGGCTCTCAGGGCAGGGTATCAAGCCCTCCCAGTGTTCCCATTGGCTCCCTGCCCCGGGCACATGAGACGTTTCTCTCATTCATGAGGGTCACGCAGTTGCACCTGCCCCTACTCCCTCTGCCATCCACCCATAGCCCCCACCCCTTCTCCACTCTCAAAGTTAAGTACTCTTAACATCTTAACATTCTTTAAAAGTAATTCTAGATGGTTTAAAAGTAAGTATGAAATTTTTATCCTGTTTCATTTTGAAAATTATGCTAATTTAGAAGTTTTTAAAGAATTATTTTGAGATGGTGATGGGGCTGACGCTGTGGCATAGTAGCTTAATCCTTCACCTGCGGTGCCAGCATCTCACATGGGTGCCAGTTCTAGTCCCAGCTGCTCCTCTTCCAATCCAGAGAGCTTCTGCTATGGCCTGGGAAAACAGTAGAAGATGGCCCAAGTCCTTCAGCCCCTGCACCCATGTGGGAGACTGGGAGGAAGCTCCTGGCTCCAGGCTTCAGGTTGGCACCCCTCCAGCCATTGCGGCCATTTGGGGGCTGAAGCAAGATGGAAGACCTTTATCTCTTTCGCTCCCTCCCTTTCATTGTCTGTAACTGTACCTTTCAAATAAATAAATAGAATCTTTAAAAATAAAAAAACTTATTTTGGGGCCAAAATAATGGCATAGCAGCTAAAGCAGCCTCCTGTAATTCCATTATTTCATAAGGACACCAGTTCAAGTCCCAGCTCCACACTTCTTACCCAGCTCCCTGCTAGTGGCTGGTGAAAAGCAGCAGGTGGCCCAGGTGCTTAGGTCCCTGCACCCATTTGGAAGACTCAGATGAAGCACTCTGACCCAGTGCTGGCTGCTGTGGGCATATGGAGAGTGATCCAGCAGATGGAAATGCACGTTCTCTCTCTGTGTAACTCTGACTTTCAAACAAATAAATAAACCTTTAAAAAATGAATTATTTCAAAATGTAAATTTTTGTCATAAGGTAGAAAGGCTACAATACTCTAGAATGTAAGGACAAAAATAGGACAAAAACTGAAGGTTTAAGTAAGTTGCAGAAAGCATGAGCACATAACAGAAGGTTTGAAGTGGCCAGCACTATGGCGCAGTGAGTTAATGCCTTGGCCTGAAGCACTGGCGTCCCATATGGGTGCCAGTTCTAGTCCTGGCTGCTCGTCCTCTGATCCAGCTCTCTGCTATGGCCTGGGATATCAATGGAAGATGGCCCAAGTCCTTGGGTCCCTGCACCTGTGTGGGAGACCTGGAGGAGGCTTCTGGCTCTGAATTGGCACAGCAATGGTCAATGCAGCCATCTGGGAAGTGAACAAGCAGATGGAAGACCTCTCTGTCTCTACTTCTCTCTAACTCTGACTTTCAAATAAATAAAATAAATCTTTAAAAAAAAGGTTTGAAAAGGAAAAATCTTGTAAGAAAAATTGTGTGTGTGTGAAAACCAAAAGCTTCATTCAAATCTCCCACATGGGTGAAGGAGCCTAGCACTAGGGCCATCCTCACTGCTTTCCCAGGCACATTAACAGTGAGCTTCATCAGAAGTGGAGCAGGGTCTAGCACTGTGGCAGAGTGCTGAGATGGTGGCAGCCATTTGAGCAGCAGTTCATGTCCCAGCTATTCCATTTCCAATCCAGCTCCCTGCTAATGCACCTGGAAAAGCAACAAAAGATGACCCAAGTGCTTGAATCCCTCCAAGCACATTAGGAGACCTGGAAGAAGCTTCTGACTTTGGCCTGGCCTAGCCCCAGATTCTGTGGCCATTTGGGGAGTGAACTACTAGATGAAAATGTCTGTCTTTTGGAATCTCTCTATATATATATATAATTCTGCCTTTCAAATAAATAAATAAATAAATAAACTCTTTTTTACAAATGTGGAACAGTCATTATTCAAACCAGCACTCTGGGATGAGGCATCCCAGACAGCTGCCTAATCTACTATACCACAATGCCTGCCCAATTATAATTTTAAAAATTTACATTGTTTTCTAAAATTTTGGAATGAATATCAAAGGTACACTGAAATAAAATTAGAATTTGATGCTTTTTTAAACAAGCTGTTTATGTGCATATTGATATGTTAGAAAATATCTGGAAATAGCCTTGGACTTTAATTTTGGAATATTTTTTTTTTAAAGATTTATTGATTTATTTGAAAGGCAGAGTTCCAGAGAGGCAGAGGAGAGAGAGAGATCTTCCATCCTCTTGTTCACTCCCCAGATGTCCTCAATTGCCAGAGCTGAGCCAGGAGCCAAGAGGTAGCATCTTCCTCCAGGTCTCCAACATGAATGCAGGGGCCCAAGGACATGGGCCATCTTCTACTGCTTTCCCAGCCATAGCAGAGAGCTGAATCAGAAGTGGAGCAGCTGTGACTCAAATTAGTGACCAAATGAGATGCTGGCACTGCAGTTGGCAGCTTCACGTGCTATGCCATAGTGCTGGTCATGGAATCTTTTGTTAAAAAAAAAAAAAAAAACAAAAACTGCAGCATCTCCTTTTAAGAATTCTTGCTTAGTTTTTAATCATCTGTGAATTTTCTAATCAGCTTCCTTAATCTTTCTTCTCCTTCCTGGTTGTGACTCTTAAATTTTTCTAATAATGGGTTATTTTATATGCTATTTTTCTATTCAAGGTTTTTACTTCCACTTTGGTGACTGACCAAAAATCACAAATGTTGTGCCTTAGCAAACAATCAGAATTGTTTGGAAAAAGCTGAGTCATAAGAGTTAAAAGTTGTATATATACTTGTTTTATAAAATCAGATTTATGAGTAAATCTGGTTTAGAACTGGTTGAATCACACTAAGCAGATGGATGCTATTTCAAAATTATGTGAGCCTATTTTGACCAAATATTTTAAGCCATTTTGACATCCTGAGACTTTCCCAGAATCAAGGTTCTAAATTTTTTCACTTTGAGATTTTCAGCAGGAACCCTTGATGTGTCAAAGGATATATGTCTTATCTTTTAGAGGTAATAGTTTATTATGCAACTTGCATTTTAGGAAAGTACTGTCATGAAATTATGCTCAATGTTAAATTATATTTATATAGATATGTCATTGATATAAATGTCCTAGAAGTAATATAAATTTTAAAATCTGATAGTTCTGTTGCGTTGTTAGTAGTCATGATGGTTATCTTCATAAAAAGGAGACCCAGAGTCCTAAAAGGGACAATAGGTATGTAAAATCCTTCAGTTTCTTTCTTTCCTTTTTAAAGATGTATCTACTTATTTGAAGGCAGAATTCCAGAAAGGAGGAGAGAGAGAGAGAGAGAGATTGGATTTCTTCTGTTGGTTCACACTCCAAAGGGCCACAATGACCAAAGCTAAACCAGGCTGAAGCCAGGCAATATGGTCATAATTCAAGTTCTCCCAAATGGGTACAGGAGCAGACACTTCGCCATCCTCTGCTGCTTTCCCAGGTGCATTAGCAGGGAGCAGGATCAGAGTGGAGCAACCAGGACTCGAAGTGTAACCCATAGGGGATGCCAGCATCATAGGCAGTAGCTTCACCTGCAATGCCACAATGCTGGTCCCTCTTTAGTTGCTTTGTAACATCCTGTATGGAATGAACATAAATGGCTCATGTCAATTAATCAATTTCATAATTTTAACTATGTTTATTTAAAGACTTCTGTCATCCATAGTTTTGTATTCTTCTCTAAAAACACTTGTAATCAATTTCACAGAAAATGTTCCTGAATACAGATTTTTGGCTACTTTAGACAAGAATTTCCAGAACTTTGAGGGAAAGAAAAAAACTAAAAATCCCATAAACTGGTAATGGAGGGGCCAGTGCTATGGCAGAGTGGGTTAAAGCCCCAACTTGCAGCTCCAGCAAAAACAAAGAAACTGGGGCCAGCCCCATGGCACAGTAGGTTAATCCTCTGCCTGTGGCACTGGCATCCCATATGGGTGCCAGTTCTAGTCCCAGCTGCTCCTCTTCCAATCTACCTCTCTGCTATGGACCGGGAAAGCAGTAGAAGATGGCCCAAGTCCTTGGGCCCCTGAACCCATGGGGAGACTGGGAAGAAGCTTCCGATTGGCACAGCTCCAGCTGTTGCAGCCATTTGGGGAGTGAACCAAAGGAAGGAAGACCTTTCTCCCTGTATTTTCCTCTCACTGTCTGTAACTCTACCTCTCAAATAAAATAAAATCCTAAAAAACATAAAGGGGCTGATACTGTAAGATGTGGACTTGGTCACCCAAGGCTAGCTGACATGTCTAAGAATTACAGCCACTTGTTCACTGAATTAGACACAACAGTTCACATTTGGGCAGTTTTTTACCACTGTGCATACTGCTCACTGTGCATACTGGGCTCACTTCTGGAAAAAGGAAGGCTACTGGCTCATTTCTGGCTATTTGGGAGAGTCTAAGCCATACTATTTGATAACTGAAATATTACTAAAAGAAAAAAAGCCTTTTTTTTTTTAATCCAGCCACATTGTCCACGGGCCCCTCTAGAGACAATAAATGTGAATGATTACATGTATTGAACAAATGTGTCCCAGCAGGCTATTCTAATGGCCCTTTAGCAGGGGTGGAGGACTTCCATACGCTAGCCACATAAAGCCCATAGAATCATTTGGTCTGACCCTGCCAAGGCAACTACAAATGGGATTCAATATTCAATCTATACCCACTAAATCTTAAGTTGCCAAGGCAACTACAAATGGGACTTGATATTCAATCTATACAAAATAAATCTTAAGTTCATAATTTTGTATGTCCTGTGAATGATGTTATAGACACCAAAATGTCCCATGGAAGAAAGGCCCTTTGCTTTAAAGACTACAGACCTTAAACAATAAAGGATGGAAACAGCTTCGAAGACAAGGAGATCCAACCATTGAACACACAGCAGTAACTCCTCCAGAATCTTTGGAAGCAACAGCACTGTTACCAGGTATCTTAGAACTGAAGGTTAAGCTCAAAGTCCTCACCCAGGCCTTATGTCTCAGATGAGGTAAGGGTGAACACTCACACTGACTTGAGTTAGGAAAGAGGGATGTTGATGGTCTGAGTTTTTATTGGGATAAAGATTAAAGACATACATTGGGACTTCCTTGGGTTCAAGAAACATGGAAGAGATATACAGAAATCTGTGAGTTTCCCAAACTTTCACTGAAACTAGTCCAATCTCTGTTCTATTTGTATGAACACTGGCTATTCATCTTCGTTCTTTACATAGAACTGGAGAATGTGATTTTGCACATAAGGCACTGGCAAATTATATTCAACGTGTCTTTTTTTGTCTTAAGGATTCATTCTTTATTTAGTCATTTTTATTAGCTTAAGGGAAGACTGGGGAGCAATGGCACTAGCATATCTTTTTTTTTTTTTAGAAACATTTTATTTAGTGAACATAAATTTCATGAGTACATCTTTAAGAACAGAGTGATTCGTCCCACCATATCCACTCTCCCACCCCTACTCCCTCCTTTTCCTCCTCCCTCTCCCATTCCCAGTCTCCATTAGGATTCCTTTTTTTCTTTTTTTTTTTGGACAGACAGAGTGGACACTGAGAGAGAGACAGAGACAGAAAGAAAGGTCTTCCTTTGCCATTGGTTCACCCTCCAATGGCCACCGTGGGCAGCGCACTGCGGCTGGCGCACCACACTGATCGGAAGGCAGGAGCCAGGTGTTTCTCCTGGTCTCCCATGGGGTGCAGGGCCCAGGCACTTGGGCCATCCTCCACTGCACTCCCTGGCCACAGCAGAGAGCTGGCCTGGAAGAGGGGCAACCGGGACAGAATCCAGCACCCCCACTGGGACTAGAACCCGGTGTGCCAGCGCCACTAGGCAGAGGATTAGCCTATTGAGCCAATATAATCTGTATAGGATTAAAACATTTTTAAAAACTTTTTTGTATTAATACAAAGAGAAATGTTCCATGCATTCCATAGCAGGATAAAACTTGAGGGGCCAGCACTGTGGCATAGCTATAATTCTAATATTTGAAGCTAAAAAAATTTTCAGAGAAAACTCAAGGCAAAACAAGAAAGCAGAAGAAATAAACAGTAAAATGGAGAAGGTGGAGACAGGAAGGGGTAATTCTCCCCATCTTCATGTAGGAAAGAAGCAGTGCTGTGATGCTAGCATGTGGCAAGGATGTCTCCCCACCAAGACCCTACAATCTCTGAACCTTGCTCTCAACCACCATACTCACATATGGATCCTCTTTGGACTCTGCTGATGCCTCTGGGACAGTCATACAACCCCTGCTGTGCATGTAAGCCAAGCCCAGGAAGAGCCAGTTCAGATTTACCACCCACATGCTCTTGTCTGTTGGCTGGCAGGGTGAAAAACCCTGCAGGGTTTACTACATACCAATTGTAAGAAGGCGGCATGTTTGAATATCCTGGGGATTTTGTATTTTCACCTGGGTAAGAGACAAAGGATTGTGCTGCTTAATGCTGAACACAGTTGCTCCATCAGCAAAATGATTTCCTTCTTTTGCCTGGAAATGCAGGGGCTACACAAGGGGTACAGATAATATTAAACCTTTTAAAGTGTCCAGCTCCTGCTGCTCCTCCAGGGTGAAGTCCACAGTCCACACCTGTAACAGTGCATTTCTCCGAACGGTATCAGCTCTGGGTCACAAAGAAGGGTGACAGGGAGTTCATTCTTCTCTTTATGTCTATCTTGCCTCTTATATAAGATGAAGCTAATTTTTGTATGCTATAGGCCAACAGAAAGGAAAATGATAATCAAAACATATCAATTTCATACTAACTTTCAATTATGAAATTGACTATAATAGAGTTTCCCTTATTCAGTAAAAGATCACAGTGTAATCTGTAGACATAAGTGTAATGTGTAACTGAAGAGTGTTAGATCAAGTGAGACGTCCATTCAAAGTAGATCAGGCTAACAATGTTTTAAAAAAACTTTGGAAGGATGGCCTTGTGGCAGTGTGTAAAACCACAGGGAACCTGTTTAAGATCCAGTTGCTAACTTCCTTTCCAGCACTCTGCTAATGCACCTGGGAAAGCATAAGATGGCCCATGTCCTTGGGCCCCTGTAGCCACCTGGGAGACCTGAGAGAAGTTCCTGGCTCCCATCTGTTCCAGTTCCAGCTGTTGCCACCATCTGGGGAGTGAACTAATGATGGAAGGTCTCTCTCTTTCTAAATAAATCTATTAAACAATAAATTTTAGGGGATGGTATAGTGCCACAGCAGATTAAGCTACCATCCGAACCCACAGCATCCCACATGAGCACCAATATGAGCCACACCTACTCCATTTCTTATCCACTCCCTGTGAATAAATGTGGAAAACCAGTGGAAGATGGCTGAAGTACTAAGACTTCTGCCATCCACCTAGGAAACTTGGAAGAAGTTCTGGGCAGGTATTGGCCCAACCCCAGCCATTGTAGCAATTTCGGGACAACCAGCAGATGGAAGATCTATCTCTTTCTCTCTGTAACTCTCTTTCAAATAAAGAAGTAGTAAATAAAACTTTTTTGGATCATCAGGTTACACTTCACAGAAAAGACATATCTCTTCATCAATGTGTCCTCATGAATATAAAATTGCAAAACACACTGGCAAAAAGGCAAAGAAAAAACTAGACCAAGTGATGGGAACTACAAATGTAACATATCTAGGTGAGTGGTCCTGGACTGTGAGGAGAAAAAAACAGTAAACATGTTCAAAGAAGTGTTAACTGAATGAATCACTGTTTTTGAAATTTATTTATAAACAAAAGTATACTTATAAGCTTTTTCACATCTCTTCCAAAAATCAATGTAATTGCTATTGTTTACATGAAAGATATTGGCTATGTCCTCAAACAGGGCACATAAACTTGGAAAGTTATCTTAGAAGATTTGCATTTTTTTAAAGATTTTATTGGAGCTGGCACTGTGGTACAGTGGGTTAAAGCCCCAGCCTGCAGTGCCAGCATCCCATACAGGCAACAGTTCGAGTCCTGGCTGCTTTATTGCCAACCCAGCTTCTGCTGTGGCCTAGAAAAACAGTGGAAGATGGCCCAAGTACACGGGCCCCTGTACCCATGTAGGAGACCCAAAAGAAACTCTTGGCTCCTGGCTTTGGTTCAGCTCAACTCTGGCTGTTGCAGACATTTGGGGAGTGAACCAGTGGAAGGAAGACTTCTCTCTCTCTAGCTCTACCTCTATCTGTAACTCAATCTTTCAAATAAATAAAAATAAATATTTAAAAATAACAGATCAAAGGGACAAGATTTAAAAAAAGATTTTATTGATTTGAGAGGTACAACTACAGACACAGAGAGGGAGGGATAGAAAATATTTCTTCCATCTGCTGGTTCACTCCCCAAATGGCCTCAATGGCCAGAGTTGAGTCACTCAGAAGCCAGAAGCCAGGAGCTCCTTCAAAGTCTCCCACATGGGTGCCAGAGCCCAAGCACTTGGGCCATCTTACACTATGTTCCCAGGCCACAAGCAGAGAGCTGGATAAGAAGATGAGCAGTCAGGACACAAACAGGTACCCATATTGGATGCTGATGCAACATCACCAGCCCCCAGAAGATGTGAATTTAAGAGTCAACATCTGGAAGGAGAATGAAGAAATAGAGAGGAAGAATTGGAGAAGACATGATGACCAACCATTAGACATAGAGTAGTCAGAATAGTGAAGAAAAAGATAGGAAGCATGAACACAATTCGGTACTAATTGGTTAAGCAGAGGGTTGAAAGTGTGTGGACACTGGCACAGGAAGTTGAAATTGGGAAAAAAATCAATAAGAATATGATGCAAAGAAGTGAGACTGGTACCCATATGGGATGCTGGCACTACAGGCTATAGCTTAACTTTTAAGTCTTGAAAAAAATTTTATTTGCACACAATTTATACCTGCAAGACTCAAAGAATCTCCTGAGAATACCTATTTGGTTGGCTCCAGTATTCTTTTTTTATTGAACCAACATTGTGGTGTAGCAGGTTAATCCACTGCTGGTAATACTGGAATCCCATATAGATACCAATACAAAACCTCTCGGTACCACTTCCCACCCAGCTCCCTGCTAAGGTATCAGAAAGCAGAAGATAACCCAAGGGTGTGGTCTCTTCCACCCATGTAGGATATGGAAGAAGCTCCAGGATCCTGGCTTCAGACTGTCATAGCAGCAGTCAATGCAGCCATTTGTGTAACGAATCAGCAGACACAACCTCTCTCTCTCTCCTCTTTCTGTAACTCTTCCTTTCACATTAATAAACCATTTAAAAAAAAAAGATGAAACATGACCACTGCTGGACAATAGTGGGAGTCAGAGAGTATTCTTATTTTATATATTATTGTTTAACGTTGCCTCCTCCAGTTCTTCTAAAAAGTACAAGCAATCCTTTGGGAAATGATAGCAATCTGTCATCTCCAAAGTAACTGATACCTGAAGGTTATGGCCATGACAACACTGTTAAATATGTGAACAGTTAAATAGACCTCAAATGCTTTCAAATGCTCAAAATTGGCCAAAGGAAAGGAGAATGAAGCATATATAAAACATGTTTAAAAATTCATAAAATGAAAGATTAAAACATCATCTCAAAAAGTTGACTCCAGGCTGGCGCCATGGCTCACTAGGCTAATCCTCCACCTGTGGCGCCGGCACACGGGGCTCTAGTCCCGGTCAGAGCACTGGATTCTGTCCCAGTTGTTCCTCTTCCAGTCCAGCTCTCTGCTGTGGTCTGGGAGTGCAGTGGAGGATGGCCCAAGTCCTTCGGCCCTGCACCCTCATGGGAGAAGCACCTGGCTCCTGGCTTCAGATCAGTGTGATGCACCAGCCGCAGCACACTGGCCGCAGTGGCTATTGGAAGGTGAACCAACAGAAAAAGGGAGACCTTTCTCTCTGTCTCTCCCTCTCACTGTCCACTCTGCCTGTCAAAAAAAAAAAAAAAAAAAAAACAAAAAAAAGGTTGACTCCATCTAAAACTATGAAAACATATATCTAAGTCCACTTTTTATTGTCAGAAGCAATCCAACTGAGAAAAAGTACTGAGGGTTTAAGCCATAGAGGCCAAGGGTGATAGATAGGAAATACAACACCTAAGCAATCTAACCCCGAGAGTCTTTGCCAAAGGCTGCAATGTGGATTGCAGAGGAAGGATACTGCAGAGGGCAGGGACTTGTGCAGTGAGGGTGCATAATCAAGGCCTCAGCAGAGTGTGTGCCATGTGCACTTAGGTCACTCTCTATTTCTGCCTCCATGATAGACAAATTGCTATGAAGATCCCCCCACCCTTCGTGACTCCCTACTTTTTTCAGATCATAAAGGAATCTGTAAACCTGAAGAGTTACTCTGGTTTATCTTACTCATGCTTTCACCCTCTACATGGGGTACACAGAAGGCACATAACTTGTTTCCTCTGTTAACAGGTCTATGTATCAAGGGAGGCTACATCTGGAGATAACACGGGTGCCTGGCATTATTCTAGATTCTGGATTTTAGGTAAAATGATGGAAACATGGGATATTGCGGTCTCTGGTTGAGAAAAAGTTGATACCTGTGGGATGGCCTGCGCTGCGGCTCACTTGATTAATCCTCTGCCTGCAGTGCTGGCATCCCATATGGGCACCGGGTTCTACTCCTGGTTACTCCTCTTCCAGTCCAGCTCTCTGCTGTGGCCTGGGAAGGCAGTGGAGGATGGCGCAAGTGCTTGGGCACCTGCACCTGCATGGGAGACCAGGAGGAAGCACCTGGCCCCTGGCTTCAGATCAGTGTAGTGCAGCCATGCCAGCATTTTGGGAGGTGAACCAACAGAAGGAAGACCTTTCTCTGTGACTCTCCCTCTCACTGTATGTAACTCTGTCAAATAAATTTTATAAAAAAAGATACCTGTGGGAGAAGAGACATTCCAGCATGTGATGACCAGGGACCACTCATCTTCAGTGTTGTTTCCTGTGAGAGGATTTTACACCCCCATTCCCATACTTAAAAATGCAGACAAGGCCACATGACTCTTTCCAGATACAGTGGAAGAAAATTTTGTCACATTTGAGAAAATCACAGAAAATCACTGTTCTTTATCATCCAGCCACAATGACCATCAGTAGACACCATTCTATCAGCCTGAGGTCAAAATGACAGCTGATGCACAGCTTAAATGTGGAAGACTTGAAGAAACTGAGTCATTGGTTACCTGAGAAAGCCATTAAAAGACCATTAGCTGTAGTAGATGGCACTCATAAATAGATGGCACTGCAAGTCCATGGGTTATATCTCTGGAATTTTTAATAAATAGTGCTTAACACAAATACAGAGAAAAGGGACCGGCGTGTGGCGCAGCAGGTTAATGCCTTGGCCTGAAGTGCCAGCATCCCATATGGGTGCAGTTTCTAGTCCTGACTTGACCTCTTCTGATCCAGATCTCCATTATGGCCTGGGAAAGCAGTAGAGGATGGCCCAAGTCCTTGGGCCCCTGCAGCCACGTGGGATACCCAGAAGAAGCTCCTGGCTCCCAGTTTCGGAATGGTACAGCTCTGGCCATTGCAGCCATCTGGGGAGTGAACCATCGGATGGAAGACCTCTCTCTCTGCCTCTCTTCTCTCTGTAACTCTGTCTTTCAAATAAGTAAAATAAATCTTTAAAAAAATAAAGCTTTGGATCAAGACACAGAAATAAATAAATCTTAAAAAATACAGAGAAAAGCTAAAATGGAATCCAAAGATCACATCAAATGTACAAAAACTTGACAAGTACATAAGGTATATGATTTATAATTTTGAGTGAGAAAAATTCCATAATATTGTACTAAACACTAGATGAAAAAAATAACAGAAATTTAGTTTCTCATAGTTTGACACTATGCTGCCTGAAGTTTTGATTTCTTCTGAGGACATTCTCTTGTTTCAAGATCATCAAATTTCCAACATAACCTTTGGGATCTAGTCTGTTTCTCCTCCCATCTCTAGGGACTCTCTTTCAAAATCAGATTGGAGGGCCAGCACCGTGGCACAGTAGGTTAATCCTCCATGCCTGCGGTGCTGGCATCCCATATGGATGCCGGTTCCAGTTCCAGGTGCTCCTCTTCCAATCCAGTTTTCTGCTATGGCCTGGAAAAGCAGTAGAAGATGGCCAAAATGCTTGGGCTCCTGCACCCACATGGGAGGCTGGGAAAAAGCTCCTGGTTCCTGGCTTCAGATCAGCACAGCTTCAGCCATTGTGGCCATTTGGGAAGTGAACCAATGGAAGGAAGACCTTTCTCTGTCTCTCCCTCTCACTGTCTATAACTCTACCTCTCAAATAAATAAATAAATAATCTTTTATATATCAGATTGGATTAGGTCAGGATATAAGATAACACTCAGACATCAATAGCCTCTGTATACACAGACAATACCACAGCTGACATAGAACTTCTAACATCAATCCCATTCACAATAGATACAAGAACAACTACCTTGGAGTAAATTTAAGCAATGTCAAAGATCTCTGTGATGAGAAATACAAAATATTAAAGAAAGAAATGAGACAAAAAATGAAAAATTGTTCATGTTCATGGAGTTAGAATCAATATCAAACTCCAAACTACTGAAAACAATTTAAAGATTGAATACACCAAGATTCAATGTACTGATTCAATATACCAAGGACATTCTTCTCAGATATAGAAAAGGATGCTGAAATTCATATGGAAACACAAGAGTCCCTGAATAGCTAAAGCAATCTTATACAACAAAAACAAAGCTGGAGGCTTATTTGAGAGGTAGAGTTGCAGACAGTGAGAGGGAGGGAGAGAAGTCTTCCATCCACAGCTTTACTACCCAATTGTTCACAATGGCCTGAGCTGGGCCAATCCGAAGTCAGGAACCTGGAGGTTCTTCTAAGTCTCCTATGCAAACACAGGAAGGAGCTCAAGCACTTGGGCCATCCTCTGTTGCACTCCCAGGCTATAGCAGAGAGCTGCATTGGAAGAGGAGCAGCCAGTACTTCAACTGGTGCCCACATGGGATTCCAGCACTGCAGGTGGAGAATCACCCACTGTATCACAGCACTGCCCCCAGGTTTCAAGATATACTATAGTGCAGTAATCAAAATAGCCTAGTACTTGTACAAAAACAGATGGATACACCAATGGAACAGAATATAAATGCAGAAATCAATCCTGGAGAAGGATAATCTGTTAAACACATAGTGCCGGGAAAACTGGATCTCCTCATGCAGAAGTATGAAGCAATACTCCTACTTTACACCTTACAAAAATACACTCAAAATGGATTAAAATGGATAAAAGATTTAAATAACAACCTGATACCAAATTATTAGAGAAAGTTGGGGTAACCCTGCAAGACATTGGCATAGAAAAAGACTACTTGGAAAAGACCGCAGAGGCACAAGCAATCGAAGCCAAAATTGACAAATGGGATCACATCAAATTGAGAAGCTTCTGTACTGCAAAAAAAAAAAAAAAAAAAAATTATCAAAGTGAAGAAGTGAAGGGCCAACTGACAAACTGGGAGAAATGATTTGCAAACTATGCAACTGATAAAAAATTAATAACCAGAATACATAAAGGCTCAAGAAATTCCACAACAGCAAAACGAAAAGCCCAGTGCAGAAATGGGCAAAGGACTTAAATAGATATTTTTAAAAAGAAGTCCAAATAGCCATCAGATACATGAGAAAATGCTCAGATCACCATTCAACAGAGAAATGTAAATCAAAACCACAAGGAAGTTTTACCTCACCCCCGTTAGAATGGCATTCACATAGAAATCAAACAAATGCTGGCAAAGATGTGTGGAAAACTTAACCCTGATCCACAGTTTGTGGGAATGTAAACTGATAAAGACACCATGGAAGACAGTATGGAGATACCTCAAAACATCGTACTTAGTGAATAAGCCAGTCTAAACAGGACAAAAACCATATATTCTCCCTGATCTGTGACAACTAATAGCACACCTAAAGGTAACCTATAGAAATGAAATTGACACTTTGAGAAGCAATGACTTTGAACAGCCCTTGTCTTGACTATTGAGGAACAATTTTTTCACATTATCTGTTGAACTCTTTACTTAGTATAGAGTTACTCATATGTGTATAAAGTTAATTGAAAATAGATCTTAGTAAAAAATAGGAATGAGAATAGGAGAGGAAGAAGAGTGTAGGTGGGAGGGTGGCTATGGTGGGAAGAGTCACTATGTTCTTAAAGTTGTAATTATGAAATGCATGAAGTTTGTCTTCCTTAAGTAAAAGGTTTCTAAGGAAAAAAGATATGAAAGGAACATTCCAGAAAAATTTTCATTTTGATGATTTGCGTCAAGGCTACTTGGTAGCAATATTTAAAAGCAAAGAATGAATGATGCATTTTTCATCCTATTTATTTTTAATTGTTTACTTTTTTGTTTTAAAAGACAGTTTTGGAGAGAGAGCAGAAGGCAGTGGAAGATCTTCCATCTGTTGCTCTACTCCCCAAGTGGCTGTAACAGCCAGAGCTGGGCCAGACTGAAACCAGGAGCCAGAAGCTTCATGGGGGTCTCACACATGGGTGGCAGGTGCCCAAGCACTTGGACCATCTTCTGCTGCTTTCACAGGTGCCTTAAGCAGGGAGCTGGATTGGAAGTGGTGCAACCAAGAAACAAACCAGAACCCATAGGGTTACTCGAATCCCAGGCAGCTGTTTAACCCAATATACTGCAATGTCACAATTTTTGTCAATTTAGACACTAGAAGTGAGTGTGGACAACTGAAGAAATTAAGCTTCTGCAACTTAAGTGAGAGGCTAGGACTATATTCCTGGCTCTCTGTTATGACCCTGTCTCAGTCCTGGTTGTTGTGGGTGTGAATTAATGGATTGAAGGTGTTGGTGTCTGTCTCTCTCTCTCCCTTTCTCTCTCATTCCATAACACAGAGTAGGTTAAGCCTCCACCCATAGTGCCAGCATCCCATATGGGCACCAATTTGTGTTCCAGATGCTCTTCTTTTTTAAATATTTATTTGAAAGTAGAGTTGCAGAGAGAGAGCCAGAGACAGAGAGAAAGGTCTTCCATCTGCTGGTTCACTCCCAAAATGGCTGCAATAGCTGGAGCTGGGCTGATACAAAGCCAGAAGTCAGGAGCATCCTCCAGGTCTCCCACTTGGGTGCAGGGGCCCAAGGAGTTGGGCCATCCTCAACTACTTTCCCAAGCCATAGCAAAGGGCTGGATTGGAAGTGGACCAACTGGGACTCAAATCAGTGCCTATATGGGATGCCGACACCACAGGCAGAGGCTTAACCTACCATGCCACAGCAAGGGCCCCAGATCCTCTTCTTTGGATCCAGCTCCCCGGTTTTGTCCTGGGAAAGCAGTGGAAGATAGCCCAAGTCCTTGGGCCCCTAAACCCACCTGGGAGACCCAGAGGAAGCTCCTGGCTCTTAGCTTTGGATCAGCCCATCTCCAACTATTTTCACCATTTGGAGACTGAACCAGTGGATAAAAAATTTGTATGTCTCTCCTCTCCTTGTAACTATGCCCACCAAATAAATAAATAAAATCTTTTTTAAAAAAAAGTCTCTATATATTTCCATCTACTTCTCATTCTCTCTCAAGTATATAAATACTTTAAGATGGCAAAAGATTGGCCAGCACCATGGCTCACTAGGCTAATCCTCTGCCTGTGGCACTGGCACACCGGGTTCTAGTCCTGGTCAGAGCACCAGATTCTGTCATGGTTGCTCCTCTTCCAGTCCAGCTCTCTGCTGTGGCCCAGGAGTGCAGTGGAGGATGGCCCAAGTCCTTCGGCCCTGCACCTGCATGGGAGACCAGGAGAAGCACCTGCTCCTGCCTTCAGATCAGCGCAGTGCGCCGGCTGTAGCACACCAGCCGCAGCGGCCATTGGAGGGTGAACCAATGGTAAAGGAAGACCTTTCTTTCTGTCTCTCTCTCACTGCCCACTCTGCCTGTCAAAGAAGAAAAAAAAGATGGCAAAAGATTCAAGTCAAAGACTAGAGAATTGTCTTGGGCTCTGACTATAGTTTATGCCATTGATAAATGGAATAATTTGCCTGAAACATACCTTTGTGGAGTCTGAAGTAATCCTGCATTTGTACACTCACTGTGATAAAACTATGGAGAGTTATTTAAGGACCTGCAATAGGTTCTATCCTCTACACATTTTCTGATCTAATCCATGAAGCAAGTTCAGCCTCCAAAAGCTTTTAGACACTCTACTTTAACAATTCAAAATATTAGCTTTTTAATTTTTTCTGATGTAGCAAATTCTTGCCAAAGTTTGAATTCAAACCATGTAAAAAGTCTTGTGGCTATGGCAATAAAAAAAAATTGAGACCAATGGGAATTCAGCTCAGATGGCTTTAAATCTTCAAACCATTCTTACTTTATCTTATATGAATCCTGATTCTGAATTATATTTCTTTATGCTTTTCCAATTTATTTAAAAAATCTCATAAAAAATCTCATAAAACTCTTAACATACAATGTGAAAGAAGCTGAGGAATAAATAACCTACCAGCAATATATTTATTTTTGTTGGTCTTGGCCACATGTAGATGTCTCTAGAATCTATCTGCAAGAGAAATATTGGCTCAGTGACAAAAATGAAGTGGCCTCCCTGTGGGGGAATATAATCTTTACACATGGGAAAAACAGAAAAGATGCCAAAAGAGCACACACAAGACTACCAAATACTTTGATTAAACATAAACTATTGTTAGATAACCAAAATATTAATTTATTACCAATTCTGTAAAAAAAAATCCTTGTCAGGCCTGTCACTATGGAGTGGTGGGTAAAGCCATCTCCTACAGTGTGGGCATCCATGTGGGCACCAATTTGAGTCCCAGCTACTCTACTTCTGGTCTAGCTCTCTGCTATGGACTGGGAAAGCAGTGGATGAACACCTAAGTCCTTGGGCCCCGTGCACTCACATGGCAGACCTGTAAGAAGCTCCAGGCTACTGGCTTCAGATCAGCCCAGCCCCAGCCATTGAGGACATGTGGGAGTGAACCAGCAGCTGGAAGGCCTCTCTCTCTCTTCCTCTGTCTCTGTAACTCAGCCTTTCAAATAAATAAATCGTATAGAAATAATTTATAATGTTCATCACAATTGTTCAAATAAGTAGCAGTACACCAGAAAAATGATGATTTCACTAGAATCTATATACACAGAAAATTACTCAGGCAGTACTTAAAACATCTCTTGCTTTTATGTATCTCAAATTCCTTAAAAGTATCCAGCTTGAAAATTAGTTTTTGGCCACAACTATATGTATAGAAAAAATTGACAGAATCTGCTAGCACAGCTTCCTGTAACTTCCATGTGACACTCCTCCCTGTACCCAAATCTTAACATAATTCTCCACCACACAGACCCCTGACATTTTCCTGTTCACTTGTTCTAGCCCATGAGATGACCATAAATATGATAACAACATAGTTTGTAAAGTATTTTACAGTTGGGAGTGTGCCTTCTTGTACAGTATTCATGTGGAGAATCCTGAGACTTACCTGAAGGACACCTGGGGCCTAGGTCAAGGCTGTGCAAGTCAGACATTGGAAGGGTAGGCATTATGATGCAGTAGGCTTACCTACTTCTCTGGACATACCACATCACAGAGTGCCTGGTTTGTGTCCTCATTATTCCACACCTCCTGCAAGTGGTTTTTTTGTTTGTTTGTTTTAAAAAATGCTTATTTATTTGTTTGAAAGGCAGAGCTACAGAGAGGCAGAGGCAGAGAGCAAGAGGCCTTCCACCTGCTGGTTCACTCCCCAAATGGCCATAATGGCCAGAGCTAAACAGATCCAAAATCAGGAGCCAGGAGCTTCTTCCAGGTCTCCCATGAAGGTGCAGGGGCCCAAGGACTTGAGCTCTCTTCTACTGCTTTCTCAGGCCATAGCAGAGAGCTGGATTGGAAGTGGGCAGCCAGGACTGCAACCAGTGCCCATGGGATGCTGGCACTGCAGGTCATGACTTTCCTATTACAGCACAGCACCAGCTCAAAAGTGTTCTCTTGAGGCAACAGATCATGGCTCAAAAACTTGGTTTCCTGCCATCTGAATGGGAAACCCACATAGAGTTCCTACCTCCTGGCTTTCATAGATATAACACTCGCTATTGTGGGCTTTTGCAGAGTGATCCAGCGGATGGAGGACCTTTTTCTCTGCCTTTCAAATAAACAAATCAGTAAAAAATTATCGGTATGTGATATGGAACAATGGGTCTCTACCACCACTGGTTAAAGCCAGAGTTGCTCCACTTCCAATTCAGTTCCCTACTAATGCACCTGGGAAAATACCTGAAGACAGTCCAACTACTTGGACCATCTCTATCCACCTGGGAAACCTGGATCGAGTTCCTGTTTTCTGGCTTTGGCCTGGTCCAGTCCTAGCCACTGAAGCCATTTGAAGAGTGAACCAGCAGAAGGTATTAGATAGAAAGATCTGTCTCTCCATGAATCTGCCTTTCAAATGAACAAATAAATAAATAAATTTTAAAAAATTATATTGGTGTGAGTTAAGCAATCCTGAAGGCAGCAGCCTCAATTAAAGCAGTAGACAACTAAAACAGGTGATTTGTGATTCCAGATGCCAGCAGCATATGGATGGCCTAGCAGAGGCCACCCCAAAATGCTTACTGACAATTACAAATGAAATAGTTGAATTTTATACCTGCACAATTCTTCTCCATTTTGAGTGCAAGAGCCCAGAATCTTGGACCATCTTCCTGTTTTTTCTCAGAATATTAGCAGGGGGCTGGATCAAACTTTGGGCAGCCAGGACATTAACTGGTGCCATATAGGATGCCAGGGTCACAGGCAGTGGCTTCACCTGTTATGCCTCAACACAGGCTGCAAAACTGTTTTAATCTTATACATCTATTTGAGCACTGTACTGTGATTTATTTGTATTTTACAAACCAGCAAGCAGTAAAAGCATGAATTGTTCACATGTTAAGTAATGGAAAATAGATTCACACTAAATTTTGTAGCATATAAGTAGCTGATACTAAGTGTGAAAAACTTGTATAATGCCCACATTTGGATACACAATCCATAGAGATTATTAGGGAAAAAGTCTAACCATGGACAAGGAAAAGTCTTCCAAAACAGTGTTTGTTCCAAATCAACTGTGGTTTCTGAAATGGGTCTCAAAATACAACTTTTAAAATAAATGTGGTAAATTAAATAACCCTACTCAAACATAAATAAATAAACCAGAGTTTGTGACATCTACAAATCATTTGATATTTGTCAATGCACTTAACCATAGCTGTAGATATCAAATATGACAAACTACATTTCACATTAATTGGAAAACAATAAATTTTTTTAAAGAAATCATAGTAGACAAGACACACACCCTGGTATTTGATGTGAGCCTCCCAATCAGCAGCTTAAACTGATGCAGCACAATCCCTGCCCCACAGCTCCTGGTTTTGATTTAGCCCAGACTCAGTTGTGAGCCTTGGAGGAATCAGCACATGAAAGCACTGTATCTGTGTCTCTGCCTAAAAGAAATAAAAGGATAAATTAAAGAAATATACTATGCCCCTTATAAGCAGGATGCAGCTACAGAAGAGATGTTGACTCTACGCCCCTCAACGTCCCTTAGGATTAAGAGAATGGGGTCTCTGAGGGGAGAATGTTGTAGGCAGGCATATAGAATAAAATTGATTAGGTGTGTGAGCTAAAGGACCACACTTTCACCATGCCCTTGTGTGACCTCATACCCCTACCTGGCCACACCTGTGTACCCACCGGCCAATCAGGTTAATTAACCTCTCCCCTTTGGAAATGGATTAAAAGTCTGGGACATGGTGTCCTTCTCTCCCCTTTGCTTGGCCTTTTGCCAGTATGGGGCTTGCTGTGGCCCTGCACCTCCAGGGCTCGTGGCCTTTGGGCCACCCACCCCATGCTTCCTGGCCTAGATGTTCCTCCATGTGGCTGGTTCCTAGTACTCAGCATGAATTCAGATTTGCTTCTCTCCTGTAGATAGGGTTCTCACTCTCCTATGCATTTCTTTCACTAAATAAAAGCTTAAAAATGTAAAAAAAGAAATTGGCTGCCTTCTGCTCTTTTCCCTATTTCTAAACTTTACAACACAAGCAACTGCAAATGTGCTCCATTAAAATAAATTTGCTTACTGTGGACATTGCAGGGAGGTTTGAGGGTAAGAAATGCCACTTGTGATAACATCATTGCATACTGGAGTGCCTTGCTGGAGCCTGCTTATCCTACCTGATCCATCTTCCTGCTAATGTTCATCCTGAGATGATGATTCAAGTACTTGAGTCCCCCCCCCCATAAACATGGTAGCTGCAAATGCAGTTTTTGGATGCTGGATTTAGCCTGTCCTAGACACAGCTGTTGCAGGCCCCTGGGCAGTGAGCCAGCAGATGAGAAGGTCTTTCTGTCTCTGCCTTTCAATTAAATGAAAATAAATAAGACATTTAAGAAAAATGACAGCAAAAGAGAACAATTAAAATATTCTTTTTTTTTTTTTTTTGACAGGCAGAGTGGACAGTGAGAGAGAGACAGAGAGAAAGGTCTTCCTTTTTGCCGTTGGTTCACCCTCCAATGGCTGCTTTGGCCAGCGCACTGTGCTGATCTGATGGCAGGAGCCATGTATTTATCCTGGTCTCCCATGGGATGCAGGGACCAAGCACTTGGGCCATCTATCCTCCACTGCACTCCCTGGCCACAGCAGAGAGCTGGCCTGGAAGAGGGATGACCGGGACAGAATCCGGCACCCCGACCAGGACTAGAACCCGGTATGCTGGTGCCACAAGGTGGAGGATTAGCCTAGTGAGCCACAGCACCGGCTTAAAATATCCTATTTTAATGAATTCTACTATATACATTATCATGTTCAATGTGGATTATCTAAATATACCAATTAAAAGAGATTGAAACAGCCAAAATAAAACCAAGACCAACCTATGTGTGATCTGTAAGAAAACATATATATATATGTTTATATATATAAAGACATAAAAAGATGATCTGATTCTGGGTTAATTAAAGAAAAAATTGGATGCCAGCATTATAGCACTGTATCAAGATTAACTTCCTACTTATGATGCTGGCATCCAGCAGAGTATCAAATATCAGCTGCTCTGTTTTCAATTGAGCTCCCTTCTAATGTCTAGGAAAGCAGTGATGATTGTCCTAGTACCTGGCTCCTGCCACCCATGTGGGAAACCCAAATGGAGCTCAGGTATCCTCCAGATGAAGAGTTAGGGTCCTGGCTTAGGCCCAGCCCAGCCCAATCCAGCCCATTGCAGCCATTTGCAGAGTGAACCAGAGGATGGAAGATCTCTTTCTCTGTCACTCTCCCATTCAAATAAATAAATATTTAAGAAAGAATAAATTTCACTTGCATATGAAATGTGAAAGATCTGCATTACAACATGGTGACTCCACCATCATCAAAAACAACTACATGATAGAATGTGTATGGTGGTGAGATTTATTTCACTTCTACACACATATTTATCACCACTAATGTGTTAAATTATTCCATTTTTTTTCAAGTGAAAATATATAAGTACATTAAGAGTAAGATAAACACAAAAATAGCTTCAGTTCTGATTAGGATTTAGGTCAGAAAAATTTTAAGTGTTACACAATGAAACTGAAGGCAGTTTTCCAAAAGGATAGTACACTGTTTCCTTAGCATCAATCTGTGCAAAGTAAAATCCATACAACTGAACGGGCATTAGAGATACATCAGTGGTAATCAGTACAAATAAATATAAGTGGAAATACCAAGTCACTGGAAACTGGTATTTAGTAATGAATAATCAGAGATGCCAGTTACTACTAGATGGAATAAGGAAATAAGGTCATCCCAGTGTTGACAAATCACAAAATACACATCAATGAAAATTTAGTTAATCCCTCCACTCTATGAATACTTCATATTAAATTTGAATTTATCCACAACCTGCAGCCTAACAATATTTTTCTGTTATTTAAAATATTTGCCATGCATTAGCACTGGTGGGGAATTAAAAAAAGTAACAGTCACAGACATCGAATAATAATCTAGAAGAAAGCAACGTTCCATAACTCCTGGAATCACTGACATGAACTGCCTGAACTGACAACCTAGAATAGAAACATCTGGGGAGGCTGGTGCCGTGGCTCAATAGGCTAATCCTCCACCTTGTGGTGCCAGCACACCAGGTTCTAGTCCCAGTCGGGGCACCAGATTCTGTTCCAGTTGCCCCTCTTCCAGGCCAGCTCTCTGCTGTGGCCCGGGAGTGCAGTGGAGGATAGCCCAAGTCCTTCGGCCCTGCACCTGCATGGGAGACCAGGAGAAGCACCTGCTCCTGCCTTCAGATCAGCGCAGTGCACCGGCTGCAGTGCGCCGGCTGCAGTGTGCCAGCTGCGGCGGCCATTGGAGGGTGAACCAATGGCAAAAGAAGACTTTTCTCTCTGTCTCTCTCTCTCTCACTATCCACTGTGCCTGTCAAAAATAAAAAAAAAAAGAAGAAAAATCTGGGGAAAAAACACTCAAGGCAAAAAAGGAAAACATCTTTTTAGTGTAAAATATCAATAGTCAGTATCAGCATTCTGAAAAGTTGAAAAGCCAAGAGACAAACACAACCAAAATTCTTCTTTGGAAGAAGCAGATCATAAACTACACAAAGAACCACAAAGAATTAGACTTGGTCACTTCTGAGGACAGCGGGGGAAGAAATCAGGAAGACACCTGAACTGACAAATGCCCATTCATTCACTTGGGTAAGCATTCTGTGGGTGTTTATATTTTTATGTAAAGTCAGCAGAAAATAAGTGCTACCAAACAATAATGAGGCCCTTGCTTCTCGACAACTGGATTCACCAGAGAGGAAAGCATTTATTTCAAGAAGCCGGCATCTTGGGGAGAAAGATCTCTTCATCTAAAACATGCTCTTTCCACCCAACAAGCCAGCAAGAGCTGTTTCTAAGAACATGGGTCGAGGGGCAGACACTGTGGTATATGGGGTAAAGGCACAGGCAGCAGTACCACTGTCACATATGGGCACCAGCTGCTCTGCTTCTGATCCAACTCACTGTGAATGCAGCTGGGAAATCAGTGGAAGGTCACCCACATGCTTGGGCCCCTGGCACCCCCTTGGGAGACCTGGGAGATGCTTCTGACTCCTGGATTTGGTCTGGCCCAGCTCAGGTGATTGCAGCCATGTGGGGAATGAACTAGCTGATGGAAAATCTCTCTCCTTCTCTTCCTCTCTCTCTCTGTACCTCTTCCTTTCAAATAAAATAAATAAATCTTTTTTAAAAAAATGGGTAGCTTCAGATGGAGGTTAGAAATCAAAGGGATTCTATTTAGTTGACAATTTGGCAGCTGTTCAGGCTTTGCACTAATAAGTGCTCATCTGGGGATATCCAAGGCATCAACCAGGTGAAGATGTTTTGATGGGGCTGAAGCTCCTTTGTTAGCTGGGTCAAAGTCTGCTATTCTGGGCTGGTGCTGTGGCACAGCAGGGTAAGACACGGCCTGTGGCACCAGCATCCCATATGAGATGCTCCTTTTCTGACCCAGCTCTCTTCTGTGGCCTGGGAAAACAGTAGAAGATGGCCCAAGTCCTTGGGCCCCTGAACCCATGTGGGAGACCCAGAAGAGGCCCCTGGCTCCTGATCAGCTCAGATCTGGCCATTGCGGTCATTTGGGGAGTGAACCAGTGGATGGGATACCACATAGGATCCCTGATCATTATAATAATCACTTACATAATATTAAGTCAAATTATGTATAAATATATTAAGTATATTGAATATTTAATTAATAGACATAGACATTTAAAATATATTAAAAATCTCAACTCTGAAAACTCAGTTTTCTAAACCCAAAGTCAGAGAATACATGAGATAATCTTGACAAAACACAAAATTTCTTTCCCTTCTGTAATAACCAAAAGGTAAAGGAAATTCTTTTGTGCTGTGTTTCTTCTAATAGGAAGCTCCTCCAGATTACTTAGAAGTTAAACCCAATGGAAAGTTACCCGACCTTAGACACTGGAGGCTGTGAGCATTCAACATTATAAAAGAATGAAAAAACTTAGAAAAGATTACACCTGTTGCCAGTACTGTGGCTTAGCTAGTAAAGCCACCGCCTGCAATGCTGTGATCCCATATGGGTATCAGTTCACGTCCTGGCTGCTCCACTTCTGATCCAGCTCTCTGCTATGGCCTGGGAAAGCAGCAGAAGATGGCCCAAGTCCTTAGGCCCCTGCATCCCTGTGGGAGACCCAAAAGAAGCTCCTGGCTGCAGCTCAGTGCAGCTTTGGTCATTGTCGTCATCTGGGGAGTGAACTATCAGATGGAAGACCTCTCTCTCTCTCTCTCTGCCTCTCTGTAACTCTGCATTTCAAATAAATAAATACATCAAAATTAAAGAAAATAATACACCTTAGAAACAAAAGCAGAAAAAAAATCCATAGAACAATTTAAATACATCTAGAAAAGTCAGGTGTAGGGGCCAGTGTTGTGGCGTGGAGTGTAAAAGCCACCACCTGTGACACAGGCATTCCACATGCACACTGATTCTAGTCCTGAGTATTCCATTTCTGATACAGTTCCCTGCTAATGTGCCTAGAAAACCAATGAAAAATGAAAAAGTCCTTGGGCCCCTGACAGCGAGGTGGGAGAACCAGAAGAAGCTCCTGATTCCTGGCCGTTGTGGCTCAAGTTCAGCCATTGTGACCATTTGGGGTGTGAAGCAGTAGACCAAAGATCTCTGTCTCTCCCTCTCTCTGTAAACTCTGCCTTTCAAATAAAAAGAAAGCTTAAAAAATATTAGGTGTAGGGGTTGGTGCTGTGGCGTAGCGGGTCAAGCCACTGCCTGCAGTGCCAGCGTCTCATAAGGGCACTGGTTTGAGTCCCGGCTGCTCCACTTCCTATCCAGCTCTCTGCTATGGCCTGGGAAAGCATCAGAAGATGGCCCAAGTCCTTGGGTTCCTGCACTCACTTGGGAGACCTGGAAGAAGCTCCTGGCTCCTGGCTTCACATCAGCACAGCTCTGGCTGTTGCGGCCATCTGGGGAGTGAACCAGCAGATGGAAGACCTGTCTCTCTCTCTCTCTTCCTCTTCTCTCTCTGTGTAATTCTGACTTTCAAATAAATAAATAAAGCTTTTTAAAAAATCAGGTGTAAAGATCAAGTACTCTTATTATCCCTAGTCTCCTAAGATAAATATTTCTTTCAAGATTAATTTATTTCCAAGGTAGAGTTACAGGGAGAGAGATCTTCCATTGGCTAGTTCATTAGCCAAATGGCCACTACAACCAGAACTGTGCCAGGCAGAAGCCACTGCCAGGAGACTCATCCAGGTCTCCACATGGGTGCAGGATCCCAAGGACTTGGGCCATCCTCTCCTGCTTTCCCAGGTGCATTAGCTAGGAGATGAATCAGAAGTGGGCCACGAGGAATCAAACCAGTGCCCATATGGGTTGCTGCCATCACAGGCAGCATCTTAACCCGCTGTGCCACAATGTCAGCTGTAAAGACAAGCATTTCTCATGACAGGCCATAACTAAACAATAAAGGAGGAGAAAATAGCTTGTAAGAGATGGCTAGTTGTTGGAAAGGAGTCAATCAAATGGAAATTGTAAGAAGCTGCAGTTGAGAAGATGGTTGAAAATGTTATTAGAGGGGCCAGGCACTGGAGCGTAGTAGGCTAATCCTAGGAAAGCAGAGCAAGATGTGCTTGAGAATGGGGGACCCACAAGAAGCTCCTGGCTCCTCTTGGATTGGCTCAGCTCCAGCCATTGCAGCCATTTGGGGAGTGAACCTATGGATGGAAGACCTTTCACTCTGCCTCTCCCTCTCTCTCTCTCTCTCAAAATTTTAGGCACTGTGGTATAGAAGGTTAAGCCTCCTCCTCAGTGCCAGCATCTCATGTGGACTCTGGCTCAGTTGAGTCCCAGCTGCTCTACTTCTGATCCAGCTCTGCTAATGCACCTGGGAAAAGCAGAGGAAGGTGGGCTAAGTACTTGAGTCCCTGCACCTGTGTGGGAGACTCAGCAGGCGCTCCTAGCTCCTGCTTACTGGCTCCTGCCTGACCCAACCCCCACCCATTGAGGCCATTTGGGTAGTGAGTCATTGGATGGAAGATCTCTTTCTTTTCCTCTCACTTTGTATTTCTGCCTTTCAGATAAATAAATCTTTTTTAGAAAGTTAGCAGACTTTAAAATCAAATATTAAAAACCTCTAGCAAATATTTATCATTAATATTGATATTTTCTAAAAAAAACTTTACTGATTTAACATAGGGGACTAAATCCTAGTTTTATTTATTTGAAAGACAGAGTTACAGAAAAATAAAGCCAATGAGAAAGAGATTGTCTATCTGGTTCACTCCCCAATCATCTACAACAGCCAGAGCTGGGACAGATTGAAGCCGGGAGCCAGGAAAATCCATGTGGTTCTCCCACATGTGTGGCAGGGGTCACAGCATTTGGGCCACCTTCTGCTATCCCAGGCACATTCGCAGGGTGCTGGATTAGAAGTGGAGCAGCTTGGACTCAAAGAAGCACTCTTATGGGATGCAGGTATGATAGACTGCACTTAACCTATGATGCTGCCCCCACTCTGAAAATTTTTAATGTCAGGGCCAGTGTTGTGATGTATGGGTAAGACCACCACCTGTGATGCTGGCATCCCATATGGGCACTGGTTCATATCGCAGCTGCTCCACCTCAGATCAAGCTCCCTGCTAATGGCCTGGAAAAGCAGAGGAAAATGGCACAAGTGTTTAGGCCCCTGCTACTGATGTAGGAGACCTGAATGGAGCTCCAGGCTCCTGCCTTCAGTCTGGCCCAGTGCTTGATTATTACAGACATCTGGGGATGAACCAGTAGATGGAAGATGTCTGTCTCTGTCTCTCTAACTCAGCCTTTCAAATACATAAATAAATCTTTCAAAAATTCTAGACTTTGGGATATTGACTTAGAATTATTTCTTATTGGGGCTGGTGCTGTGGCATAGTAGGTTAAGCCTCCACCCACAGTGCTGGAGTGCTGGCATCCCATAAGGACACTGGTTCAAGTCCTGGTTGCTCCACTACAATCCAGCTCCCTGCTAATGACCTAGGAAAGCAGTGGAAGGTGGCCCAAAGTCCTTTAGCCCCTGCACCCATGTGGGAGAGTGGGAGGAGGCTCTTGGCTTCTGGCTTGATATCTGCAAGATCCAGCCATTGCAGCCCTCTGGGGAGTGAACCAGTGGATGGAGGAATTTCTCTCTCTCTCTCTCTCTCTCTCTCTCTCTCTCCTTCCCCCGCTCCCTCTCTCTGTTATTCTGCTTTGCAAATATTTAAGTAAATAAATCTTAAAAAAATTATTTCTTATCCTTGGTAACTTACTGTTTAGTGAAAACTTAGCAGGTAATTTTGAACGGTTATATGTTAACAAGTTATGAAAACATTTACCAAAAGTCCCAATGCTTTCTACATATTTTAAGAAGCCAAGAGTACATGTATTTAGAAAAATCTATCTTTTACATTTAGCAATTCAAAAAAATTCATCCTACTGCAGAGTAGTCCTTGGTCTCTCTAGCTGCTACACTGTTTTATCTCTCTGCAGCCACTGTAAGTCAGAGATGCTCTTAGCCCTGGGCAGGAAAACCTGAGGTCTATTACCTCATGTCAAATTGCATAGGAGCCCCAAATCAGTAATCCATCCTGTGATCACCTTGAGGAGAGGATCTGGGTTGCGCATGGCACAAGCATCATGAGCCATCGGGGTGGGATTCCCTTTGTACCCAGTCATCCTCCTCACCTTGCACAGCTCGTACTGGGCATTCTCTTCAGTGTGTGTTCAGTTTGTATACCACCTCCTGCTCATGTCTGCCACCACGTGGCTTCTGCTGTGATGTAGTGAACAGCAAGATGGCCCTGTGGTGTCAAAGATCAGGCACAAATACTCACCTGTCGGCTTGATGCTGATGTTTGCTCCATCTCACACATATCCATGAATCCAGCAAGGCTTGCAGCATCAGCTTGAACCTTGCTGTGGATTCTGACCCAGCACTGCTACATTATCTTCTCTACCTCCTCTCCAGTCAGTGTACACTTGAGTCCATTTCTCAGGCAGATGAGGAGAGAGAGACATCCCCTTAGGTTGCAGGGACCTGAGGATGCACAAGGTGCCACAGCAAAGACCACCAATTCATTTTTTAGCAATTATACTTACATTGCCTGAGAAACTACCATATTAGATAAGTATGGTTATTCTCTTAAGTCATGATCTTGCCACAGAACAACTTTAAATTGGACTTCATAGGAAGCAATGAACACTGCATCATCTTTTCATCTATTGTTTGTGCTTAGGTGAAAATTATGTTGTGATTTTAAATAACACAAATAAGCACAACCAACTTTTACACATACAACAGTAAACACACATAATGTATAGCATACATTATGACACAGAAAAATATAGAAATCTCTGCAACTCTTTTTAAATCTTTTAATCAGGCCCTATGGCTCACCATGTGGGTAGCCAATTGAACAGGGATGAATGTTGGTAAGAAGAAAGAGCTTATTTCTAGAAGCTGGCATCTTAGGGAAAGAAATTTCTCTCTTTTTTTAAGATTTTATTTATTCATTTGAGAGAGCAACAGAGAGTGGGAGAGCCAGAGAGAAAGGTCCTCCACCAGCTGGACCACCCCCAAAATGGCCACAATGGCTGAGGCTGGGCTGATCCAAAGCCAGGGCCTTCCCCGTATCTCCCACATGGGTACTGGGTCCCACACCCCCCGGGCATCTCTCAGCGCATTCCCAGGCCACAAAGCAGAGAGCCAGATCAGGAGAGGATCAACAGGGACATGAAACAGTGCCCACATGGGATGTCGGCACTACAGGTGGAGGTCCAGCTCTGTATGCCACAGTACAGCCCCAAAATAGAGCTCTTGATGTAAAATGTAATATCTGTTAAAGGGTTAATTATTTAAAAGATTTATTTATTTATTTGAAAGTCAGAGTTACACAGAGAGAGAAGGAGAGGTAGAGAGAGAGAGAGGTAGAGAGAGAGAGAGATATTTCATTCAAAGGTTCACTCCCCAATTGGCTGTGATGGCCAGAGCTGTGTCAATCTGAGGCCAGGAGTCTGAGATCATTCTGGGTCTCCCACTTGTGTGCAGGAGCCCAAGGACTTGGGCCATCTTCTACTGCTATCCCAGACCATAACTGCTAAAAGGTTTCTTAAAGGACAAGGGTAGCGGCCAGAGCCGCGGCTCACTAGGCTAATCCTCCGCCTTGCGGCACCGGCACACTGGGTTCTAGTCCCGGTCCGGGCGCTGGATTCTGTCCCGGTTGCCCCTCTTCCAGGCCAGCTCTCTGCTGTGGCCCGGGAGTGCAGTGGAGGATGGCCCAAGTGCTTGGGCCCTGCACCCCATGGGAGACCAGGATAAGTACTTGGCTCCTTCCATCAGATCAGCGCGGTATGCTGGCTGTGGCGGCCATTGGATGGTGAACCAATGGCAAAAGGAAGACCTTTCTCTCTATCTCTCTGTCACTGTCCACTCTGCCTGTTAAAAAAAAAAAGGACAAGGACAAGGGTAGCTTCAGGGGGAGGTAAATAAAACAATGAGTCACCTTAATTGACAATATGTAAATGCCCAAGCTTTTTTCTGATGAGGCCTCTTAACCAGGGGGCTCAGCATCAGTTGGGTGGAGGCTTCTTTGTCAGCTGGGGCAAAAGTCCACCATTATACAAATGCTACTACTCACCAGAGTAATTCAGGCAATATACAATATCAGTAATTGGTTTTTGCTATATAAAATGTGAAAAGGAAAAGGGAAGGAGGATGGCTTTAGTATGGTTACAACTCCTTTTTAAAAGCTCCAATCAACTGAATATAATCGCTTCCTGCTGTTAGTAACCTCAATTAACCCTATTGTTCCTCAGGGGAAACCTGAAAAATTTACTTGAGCATTTAACTCGGAAAGCAACTCCAGTCCCAGTGATGGTACTGGACACTAACATACATAAAGATAATTATATCCTCATTTCAGATTCAGTAAGCACTCTGTTGGAAAAACATGTTTTATTGCTTTATTAACTCTTGTTCCTCAGTCAATTTTATCAAAGGCATTTGTGGAAAATTACAATAGATTTAAAAAAATTTTTTTAGTTTATTTGACAGCTAGTTGGTGAGAGAGAGAAAGGTCTTCCTTCCATTGGTTCACCCCGCAAATGGCCACTACAGACGGCACTGTGCCAATCTGAAGCCAGGAACCAGGTGCTTCTTGTCTCCCATGTGGGTGCAGGGCCCACGCACTTGGGCCATCCTCCACTGCCTTCCTGGGCCACAGCAGAGTTGGACTGGAAGAGGAGCAACTGGGACTAGAACTCACACCCATATGGGATGCCAGTGCTGCAGGTGGAGGATTAACCAAGTGAGCCACGGTGCTGGCCCCTATGATAGATTTTTTAAGAGACCAGGGAGCCCCAGGGTCTCTGCTCTACCACTGGGCTGAGGCAGAGCTGAAGCTTCTGCTTTTTCTAAATTGACAAGGACTCCTAACCTGTCTCCTTGGGCATCAACAGCCACAGACACAGTTGCTGGAAGGTTTAAGGGATTTAAATGCTTACTCCGTCCCATTTACCAGAACTCTCACAAAACCTCTACTGTTAGAAACCCACTGACGCTGTGGCATATTGGGTAAAGCAGCCACCTGCAGTGAGTGCCAGCATCCCATGTGGGTGCCCATTGGGGCTGGTCCTGGGTGCTCCAATTGTGATCCAGGTCTCTGATGTGGCCCTGGGGGAGCAGTGGAGGATGGCTCAGGCCCTTGGGCCCTTGCATTGGGTGTGTGTTGGGGGGGAACCCAGAGAAAGCTCCTGGCTCCTGGATTCGAATCAGCCCAGCTCTGGCCATTGCAGCCATCTGAGAAGTAAACCAGATGAAGGACCTGATGGAACAAGGAACAAGGACATAAGCCTCAGCCATTCTCCTGCATTGAACAAAAGAGATAAACATTGGAATGTATTCTTTGCCCTAGAAACACAATTGGAGGGCCTGTGCTGTGGCATAGCAGGTAAAGCTGCTGCCTGCAGTGCAGGAATCTCTCATGGGTGCTGGTTTGAGTCCTGGCTGCTCCATTTCTAATCCAGCTTTCTGCTATGCCTGGGAAAGCAGTGGAAGACAGCCCAAGTCCTTGGGGCCCTGCACCCATGGGAGAGACCCAGAAGAAGCTCCTGGCTCCGGGCTTCAGATCGATGTACCTCTCTCTGGCCATTGTGGCCATCTGGGGAGTGAACCAGAGGATAGAAGCCTTCTCTCTCCCTCTCTGCCTCTCCTTCTCTCTCTGATTAATCTTCAAAAAAAAAAAAAAACCCTCAATTGGGTCTCACACTCTGTTGTCTTCATACTCCACCCCTTACAGCCACCTGAAAGACCAGTTCCAGGAACTCCCCTCTGCCTGCTGCCCCCTACCTCACCTCCATCCGCAGCCTTCCCTGGGGGTCAGGGCCTTCTGTCAGGTGTTCCATCATGGGTACG
The DNA here is from genome assembly GCF_051225735.1 of Oryctolagus cuniculus. Taxonomy (NCBI): domain Eukaryota; kingdom Metazoa; phylum Chordata; class Mammalia; order Lagomorpha; family Leporidae; genus Oryctolagus; species Oryctolagus cuniculus. Next base: position 1,296,966 of record NC_142886.1, on the reverse strand, counting down.
TGGACAATTGCTGTTGGTCACCCATCTCTACAGACTTATTTTCCCTGAATAAATTTGGTCTGGCTATAAATTCATGCACTACCTCCTCTCTATTCTGTGCCTCTTTTCCTAACAGGACCCCCCCCACCTCTGCCTCTCTAACTCTGCTTTTCAAATAAATAAACATTAAAAAATCCCACTTAACAACCACCTTCTCTTAAATTTAACACATATGCAGACCATGCAATATTACAATAGAACACCATTTTTTTCTTCGACATAAGATCTTAACTATATCCTGCCCAATCAGCCACGATGCAACTCAAGGTGATTTTGGATGGAAATTAAATTGAACCACTCATATTTCACCCAAGAGGAAGAAGTCCTCATACAAACAACCAAATGAGTACTCTTCAAAAAAATATCCAAATTTCCTCACAGGGAGGCTGAAGTAAAAATCTTAGAATCTGTCTCCCACACACCAGTACTACAAAAAAATGACCTAAACCAGGTCTAAATGACATGAGCCCAAAGAACAGAGATAGAAATTTCAGGTATGCCCCTGGTTCAACTTACCCAGTCTCAGAGCTGTTGACTCGGGACACAAAGGGGAACCATTGACTCCCTGCAAGGTAGCTAATGCCACAGCGGGAACAGAAAGGAAAGTCCTGGAGAGAAAGTGCTCTCAGAAGCTGCTGGATGTCCCCAGAGTCCCAGCCAAAATGTTAGCTCAAAAGTGGCTCTGGGGTGGAGTTACAAGTGACCATTGCCATCCTTACTAATGTGAAAGGGTTAAGCCACTTGAAAAATACATTACAGGGGCCAGCGCTGTGGCTCAGTGGGTTAAAACCCTGGCCTGAAGTGCCAGCATCCCATATGGGACTGGTTCTAGGCCTGGCAACTCTGTTTGCCATCCAGCTCGGTGCAATGGCCTGGGAAAGCAGTAGAAGATGGCCCAAGTCCTTGGGCCCCTAACCTGTGTGGGAGAACCCGGAAGAAGCTCCTGGCTCCTGGCTTCAGATCGGTGCAGCTCCAGCTATTATGGCCAATTGAGGAGTGAATCATCGGATGGAAGGCCTCTCCCTCTCTCTCTCTGCCTCTCCTCTCTGTGTAACTCTGACTTTCCAATAAATAAATAAAATCTTTAAAAAACAACAACAAAAATACATCGCAGACTTCTGGGCTAGCTCACCAGTGTTGTTTCCAGACACATAATCCGGCTCTGGATGCTCACCGCTTCAATTCGCCACAGCTGAGTGCTGGCCAGAGGAAAGGGTGTATTTCCAGAAGGCAGCTGCAGTCTTGGGAAAGAAAGTCCTCCCAATCCAAAGAAGCCTTTTTCTAGGAAACGGCGCAGCACAGAGTGTGTTTAAAGGGACAGGGGTAATTGGAGCACCAGGCTTGAAATAAAACAATGAGTCTATTCAATTGATAATTATGCAGATTTTCAGGCTTTGTTCTGAGGAAGGTCCCACCAGACAGTCAGGGGAGTCCAGAGTGTCAGGTGGGAGGTGCTTTCTACCTCAGTTGGGGGAGGGTTCTCTGTCAGCAGGGGCTATGCCTGCCCTTCCAAATCATCTCCTTTTTTTCAGTAGGCTTCTGAAACTCTTCTGCAAATATTACTCACAAGATTAGGGGAAGGTAGGATGCCTTCATTAGGACTACCATGCTGTTGGAGGAGGGTGATCAGGGTTTATAAAGAGGTTCTAAGGCAGGGGGTGCTGGTGTGAGGACTAGATGACCTAATGGGGAGTCCTTGTAAGAGTGCGCAAGATGCTTGCTTCTCCCCAGAACCTGTCTATTAGCAAGACAGAAGTGGTGATCCCACTCCCCCAGTTTCTAGCTTTATCATGAGAATAGCAAGGAAGCAATGATCCACCCTTCTGATCTTCTAGTTTTATCAGGAGAATAGAAAGAATTTGCCTATCCTACTATTCGGCTGGATTTTTGTTTTATCAAGAACAAGCTAGACAGGATTATTGATGGGTTTTGTCCCCAGCCTCTAATTGTTAGCTGTGATTATTCTGCTCATTCAAATTGCAGTTAAAAGACTCCACTCCATTTTTCAGGTCTCCCTCTCTTGGAGACCCCCTAATGGCTGCTGTGGCAAGAGGTTTCTCATGTAAATAAATCTTGCTTTGCTCACTGCGTGTCCACAGGGAAATTCCTTGTGAGACATGCACCCCAGGCACCTTCCTTCATCACCACTTTCCCCCATTACTTTGGTGTGGTGAAGTCATGAAAGAGTTGATGGTCTCTGGTTTCAGATGTCATGGCTTGTCGCTAGGTCGAGGTCAAGGCTTAAGTTCTCTGATTCCTCCTGGTGGTCAGCACCTGAGTCCTTCAGCTCTGCCTCAGCCTAATGGTAGAACAGAGACCTGGGGTTTCCCTGCTCTCTTAAAAACCTACTGTAAATTTCCACAGATGCACCTATGAAGTTGGTTGTGAGGAGCAAAAGTTAACAATAGGATTTTTTTTTTTTTGACAGGCAGAGTTAGTGAGAGAGAGAGACTGAGGGAAAAGTCTTCCCTTTTCTGTTGGTTCACCCTCCAAGTGGCCGCTCCGGCTAGCATGTTGTGGCCAGTGCGCTGTGCCATTCCTAAGCCAGGAGCCAGATGCTTCCTCCTGGTCTTGTTGGGTAGAAAGTCAATTATGAGCTTATGTGTGTGTGACATAAAGACCTAAAGAGAAAACATCTATGTCCAGCATATGCATCTGCATCTAAGTCATCCTGACAATGTTTCACTGGCAGCCTGGCCTTTGCATCCTGCCCTGCCCCCTTCTACCTGATAACCTGCCAGGTGGGGGTCCCCGCCCCTCCTGCCTGACAAATCTTCCACAATCTCCCAGATGCAGCCCAGTATCTGCATTTCAAACACCCTGCTCCCGGATCCCCATTGTTGTACTTCAACTTTAGGTCAGTGTAATTTTGACATTAGCACTCAACTTAAAACTCTGTAAACAATTTTAAAATTGTAAACCTTTTAAAACTTTTCATGACTTGCTCACACCTTCTGAAACTTTACACCCATTGTTACTTTTACATAGTCTTGAATTGTCATGTATGGACAACCTATGAAAATACATGCTAACGAACTCAGTCTCTCTTATTGAATTTAAGATGTGCAAAGTACTCTGGCCTCAGAATCAGCCCTAAAGGCATTCGGATCTGGCTGAAAAGCCCATGAGAGTATTTCAGGCATGGAAAGCCAAGACACTGGCAAAAGATCTCTGTGAGTGAGATCCCAGTGGAAAGAACAGGTCATCAAAGAAGGAGGTACCTTTCTCTGAAGGGAGGAGAGAACCTCCACTTTTACTATGACCTTGTCTAAACAAGATAAGAGTTGGAGAACTCAGAGGGCTTCCATAGCCTTGGAAACTCATGACTGGAGCATAGGGAGATTACTGATGCCACAGACAGGAGTGTCAATTGGTAAAGTCAACAACAGGAGTCACTGTGCACTTACTCCTCATGTAGGATCTCTGTCCTTAATGTGCTGTACATTGAGATTTAATGCTATAACGAGTACTCAAACAATATATTTCACTTTGTGTTTCTATGGGGGTGCAAACTGTTGAAATCCTTACTTAATGCATACTAAACTGATCCTCTGTAAATAAAAAAAAAAAAAGAAATTATCAATTCCCAACTTGACCCTCACTGGGATTAAACATGACAACAGGTCTGCTCTGATTTCATCATCATTTAAAAAAAATCATCTATTAATTTTCACTTTATGTTTCTGTGTGGGAGCAAACTGTTGAAATCCATACTCAATGTATACTAAGCTGATCTGTATATTAAGATAATCGAAAATGAATCTTGATGTGAATGGAAGGGGAGAGGGAGTGGGAAAGGGGAGGGTTGTGGGTGGGAGGGACGGTATGGGGGGGAAGCCATTGTAATCCATAAGTCGTACTTTGGAAATTTATATTCATTAAATAAAAGTTTAAAAAAAAAAAAGATGTGCAAAGTACACATAATACATTTTCCCCAAGTTTTACTTAGCACTGATGCCTAGATGACTTAAGACACTGAGTTATTAATGAATACCACACCATTATGTGAATTAGAAGTCAAAATTACATCCCCATGCTTTTAAGTAACATAAGGATAGCACCTCCTGGACAGCAAACACTAGTTCATGTTTACAACTTTGAAAAGATCTTCATCGTTAAGAGAAACAAGTTTAAAGCATATCAAAGACATGTAAAACTGAGCAAGTGAGCCACTGAGCAAACTTAAGGGCGTTTGCATTAACTCAATTCTCTGAACCAATCTGTATTGGCTTACTTTAGTTAACAACATAAAGGCTTGTATGCACAGAATTTACTTTCATTTTCATAAGACCGCTCTAGCTGGAAAGCAAAACATGAATACAGCATAGGTCACATAATCTGAATTGACTCAAACAGCTGTTGCTTTAACAAATTTTAGAGTCCCATCCTTTGAGAGTTCCAGGGATCTGACTGGAAGCCCAAAGTTGGAAGACTCAGTTTAGAATTTAAGCTGTCAGAGTCAAACCATTTACCCAAAATTAGTACATTTCTGATCAGTTGGGTAATCACTCAAACATTAAAAACAGATAAACAACATAAACAACTTCACATTGCAATTTTCCCAATCAAGACTCTAATGGCAATAGAAAAAGGCGAAACCTTCAAGACAGGTGAATGCTCTCAGATAAGTCAGGAATAGCAGCACAGAAAAGAGCTGATTATCAGCATATGAACCCATTGCTTAGGTTTCCATTAACTGCAAAGAGAAAAACCCATCAGGTTGTTAAGGGTTAATGGCTTAAGGTTCTGGCTCCCTTAGGTAAAGCCAGCAGTAGTATTGAATTGGAGATTCCTCCTGCAGAGGAAAAAAAAGCAGCCCTGGGGTGGGGGCGCTCTCCCTAGAGATATCTGGCTATGCCTGCCTGGGTGCAGCAGGCCACAAGACTGGAATAGAGTGCAGAGAAAGGCTCTGTGGTCCCCCATTTACAGGGAAGACTGCTCACACACCGGGGCCTGGCAGGATTAGCTGTGGGGTTGGGTAGGTGTGCCGTTTCACCAAGAGTGCTGGGAACCTCCTATAATTCAACCAAAGCCAGATGCAAACACTCAGTCAATTACAACAGATAGTTAACTTTAGCTACTTTCCAGATTCAGTCCTCAAGCAGTTAAAGCTTAGCAACAGTAATAGTTCACAAAAACTTTAAGAGACGCACCAGAGCTACCATAAGCTCAAAGACGGAAAACTTTCTACCAAGTTGGAAAGGGTTAACAGGTAACAGGGAACAGCTTTTCCCTAGGTGGAGAGGCCTGTGGAATTTCCCTCTTCCTTTCTCCTGGCCAGTGGTATAGGAATGGAGATGAGGAGAGCAAAAGAGTCGGGGAGGGACCCCCGGGAGGAGGAGGAAGGCTGAAAGCCACAGAGGACAAGATGTGAGCGACTGCCCTCACCTTCCCCTATGAATCTCAGCTGGAGGACAGCATAGGGAAAGGCCCTCATGTCTGGGGCTGAGTGGGGTTCGAAATCTCCTATCGCTCAAGGTTACCCACTACCTAGTTGTCTGAGTTTACCTGGAGGGCCAATATTAGCCTCGACCGAAGCTAAGCCCTGCTCACGTAGGCAGTGTGACCAGGCGTCCCTCCAAGAGATAGACCTGATCCTCCGGTCGCAGTCCAGCCACGGGGAAGCCAAAGTGAGCTCAGGGGGTCTCCAGGCTCTCAGCCAACTGCCCTTCCTAATTTCCCTCCCATTCCTTACAATCCCTCTGGAGTTTTGGCCATAGCTAAGCCGTGGCCGGGGGGACTCCGCATTCTCAGAGAGCTTTGGGGTGCCAGACACTCAACGGTCACTTCCACAGATCTGGTACCACTTAAGGGAAGGAATACTGACCTCCGATGTCTTCTCAAAATCCCTTCATGGTTGCCAAAAATGTTACCAGAGAAATTCCAGGGTTCTTGTCTTTGCGCAAGAAAAGAATTCAGGCGTGAGACAGAGTAGTGGGAGGTAAAATAGCAAGGTTTATTAGGGAAGGGACATCCGTAAGGACGGATGGGCACCTCTCCGGACAGGACCTGAGAGAGTGCCCAGTCACTCAGACTGCGGTGGGAGGGAGTGAGGTTACGTGTTGAGAGGAGAGATTACACCTGGCCAGACCGGGCAGGTGGCTCAGCAGAGGCAGAGGGCTGAGCGCGCAGTCATGTTGAGGCTGGGTTTTTTTTGTTTGTTTGTTTTTGGTTTTTTTGACAGGCAGAGTGGACAGTGAGAGAGAGAGACAGAGAGAAAGGTCTTCCTTTGCCGTTGGTTCACCCTCCAATGGCCGCCGCGGCCGGCGCGCTGTGGCCGGCGCACCGCGCTGATCCCATGGCAGGAGCCAGGTGCTTTTCCTGGTCTCCCATGGGGTGCAGGGCCCAAGCACCTGGACCATCCTCCACTGCACTCCCTGGCCACAGCAGAAGGCTGGCCTGGAAGAGGAGCAACTGGGACAGAATCCGGCACCCCGACCGGGACTAGAACCCGGTGTGCCGGGGCTGCTAGGTGGAGGATTAGCCGAGGCTGGGGGTTTTTAAGGAGATAGGTCTTACTTCCCCACCTCTACTCCTCTTGGAACAAAGGGCTTTTTGGATGTAAATGGAAAAACTTCTATCTGAGTTTTCCCCTGAAGGTATCAAACTGGAGGAAGCCTAGCTGGCCCCAACCTGAGTTTAGAGGGAGGGTGAGCAAGACCCCCTAGAGAATGGGGATCCTGGAGCAGGGTGTTTGAAATGCAGATACTGGGCTGCATCTGGGAGATTGTGGAAGATTTGTCAGGCAGGAGGGGTGGGGACCCCCACCTGGCAGGTTATCAGGTAGAAGGGGGCAGGGCAGGATGCAAAGGCCAGGCTGCCAGTGAAACATTGTCAGGATGACTGAGATGCAGATGCATATGCTGGACATAGATGTTTTCTCTTTAGGCCTTTATGTCACACACACATAAGCTCATAACTGACTTTCTACCTAACAGTCTCCCATGGGTGCAGGACCCAAACACTTGGGCCATTCTCCACTGCCTTCCCAGGCCACAGCAGAGAGCTGGACTGGAAGAGGAGCAACTGGGACAGAATCCGGTGCCCTGACTGGGACTAGAACCCGGGGTGCTGGTGCCACAGGCAGAGGATTAGCCTAGTGGGATTTCTAAGAGCTGGGTGTCTACTTCTCACTGTTTCTACACACACATACACACACACACACACACACATACACACTCCTCTCCTGGACAAAAGATTTCCCAGGTACAAAATTAGGTAATGTTATCAGACTCAGTAGCCTTCCTTGCACCAAGCAAACAGTGTTTTCTGGGTGTGTGTTTATTGGAGGGGAAGACTAGAACCACCTATGAAGTTATTGGGATAAGGCAGGACTTTGTAGCATAAAATACTGGGCTGTAGACAGCCCATAAAGAAGTCATAGACAAGTCAAGGTCCATCTCAGCTTGTGGAATTCCTGAGATAAAAAAGTCACATACTCCCATGTTGAAGGGGAATGATTAAACAAGAACACTCTGCTAAAATTAACTGTTATGACTGTGTTGCAGAAAGCCCGATAAGTTGCTTGTGTATGGTGTTATCCTCTGTGTTGCCTTGAGCTATAGCTGGTTATGTATAAATATCGCTGAGACACTGGAATAAAGGAGCCTTGTCTTGGCTCCATTCTCTGACCCTTGTCCCTCTTTTCATTCCCACTGCCCCCTTCAGGTTCTGTTTGACTGGTGCTGCTGGCCTGCACATGCTTCTAAGACTACTGCATAACTTCTGTGGGGCACGTGTTTTGTTTCCCATGGCTGCTTTCACACACATAGGCTAACTTCTATCTTCCTATCTAAAAACATTATTGAAGAACATGAAAGCCTTTGATAGAAGAATACCCTTAGAATCAAAAGCTGAAGGAATTGTCTGATTACATGGGAAAAATTAAATACATTAAGGAAATGTCACTGGAGAAGAAGCTAAGGGTCCTTGTATTTATGCAAGAAAGAACTCAGGTGTGAGACAGAGAACAGTGGAAAGCAAAGTAGCAAAGTTTATTAGGGTTGGGACGTATGTAAGAACAGATGGGCACCTCTCCAGACAAACCAGAGAGAGTGCCTAGTTCACATTTAGGCTGGGGCTTTTAAGGGGCTGGGTCTTGCCTTTCCACCTTTTTGCTGTCTCCTTCTTCTCCAGAACAAAGGACTTCTTGGGTGTAAATACAAAACATTCCTTTCTGAGTTTCCCACTGAAGTCAGACAGGTGAAGCCTGGCTAGCTTAGCCAAGGGGTTTCTCTCTAGGGTGCCTGCCTTAGAGGAAGGATGCTTATCAGGCCAGGTAGAAGGGGCAGGGCCCCCTGGAAGGTTATCAGGGTCTGAGGGCAGGACTTTGCAGTGCAGATACTGGACAGCACCTGCAATGTTATTGGGTGACTTTGAAATGCGAATGCTGGACTGCTGTAGATGTCCCTTTCCTTAGGCCCTTGTCACACACACAGGTTAATTTCTGACTTCTTACCTAACAAAAAGACAGAAGAATCAAGTTATCCTAGTGAAGTAGGCATAACCTTAGGTTTCTAAATAAAACAGTTTTAATGTCAGGTCACAACAGTCAGAACCAAGGAGGAAGAAATAACTTACAGGAGATGCCTAGAAATTTGACAAAGAAAATCAGCAATTAAGTAGAAATTACTAAAAGGGAAATTGCATTAAAAATAGATTTCAAAATGAAACATTAAGACTTATATGTATATATATACATATATATGTATATATAAAGTATATATATGACTTATTACAGATATATATACATACATATACACATATATGTATCTTATTACAGATATATATATACACATATATATATATATATCTGTAACTAAATAACTTTATTGCTTTAGCATGTTGCCCAAATCCATAGTTCTGTCTTGGCACTTATATAACATGAGAAACTCATAGAAATAATTTCCTTCTAATCTCAGCCAAAGCAACCTCACACAAAGTTATCTGCTACAAATCTGTAACATTCTTATATTCCCTTATATTCCTTAAGTTATTTGTTCTGCTTTGTTCCTCTCTCTCCTTGCCAAACACCAGTTTTATGTCATGTTAGGACAAAGATCACTTGCATTCTTTGTGCAAGGTGTCCAGTGTGTAACAAATCTTCCCAGCCAAATGAATCAGTTTACAGGTATTTATTGGGATTCCCCTCCTGGGCAAGGTTCACCAGTTCCAACAGAGTGGGGACCAAGGAAGTCATGCTTCAGAGGTTGGGAGGGCTCCTTTTATAGATACAGGGCATGGGGGTTAAAGGTTGAGATGCCTCTGATCCTCATTGGTTGACCTTTAGGTGCAGGCGGGACCTTGGAAAGGACTTTTTGTTCCTGGAAGTGTGGGCCTTCTCTCTTGTGGATCCCAAAGCTACCAATTTGTTATTTGGAACACATCTTGGGTGCCAAGACACATTATCATTCTCATTTTTCTCTTCCCTATCTATTGGTTCCTTAATTTGCATTTTGAAATAATCCTAAAAATCCTGTAAAATAAGAGCAAAGTATTTTAATAAAAGAACATGTAGAATTTCAAATTATTTTTAAGTAGTCTAAAATGGTTTGTCTTATATCAATTATTTATGTAAACAAAAAAGTCCATTGTCTTTTACAATTTTTAAAAAGCAAACAGTACAGGGGCCGGTGCTGTGGCACAGCAGGTTAATGCCCTGGCCTGAAGCGCTGGCATCCCATATGAGCACCGGTTTGAGACCTGGCTGCTCCACTTCTAATCCAGCTCTCTGCCCCAGGGTCAGCTCATATCCAACAACCACAATATGAGAGCCTCACTCCCTTAGGAAGAGCAGTGCCAGGAGGACTGGGTTGTGGATTTAGTGACCTGTTTCCTAACTGAGGAAACTGTTTCCTCCTATCCAGGAGGAAAAAGAAGGGCCAGGGGATCCCACAAATCATGGGTTCTCCCCCAAATTTCATGCATGAAATCTGGATTCTCCCTGAGAACCTGTGCATCCTAACCACACAATTTGGAAAAATACAGAGCTCTAGGGCTGAGCCAAAGTCATCACATTCAGGAATGAGAAGATAGCCAGTGTCCCATGCCAGATACCATCCTGCAAGCAGGAGACAACTAACCCCACAAACTCACCATATTCCAGATTCCAGGCATCCTTCTGATGGCTCTTGTAGTGAGAGAACTTCACAGATGACAAAGAACGAGCCTTGTGGAACCACTATAAGCAGCAGACTGGAGAAGCTGTATTTAGCAGCATGAAGAAAAAGACCCCATGTTGCTCTTCATTGTTGATTCAGTGTGTCTGATTGGACAGTTTGCTGAGCCAGTGAGCAGGCATCATGTCAGAGAAGATGCAGCCAATCAGAGTCACACCTACTAGATTTCTGTGACAGTTGGGGAGAAGGGGTGCCATTCATCCAGGCTGTGGCTGGAAGGGGTAGTGAGGTTTTGAGTCTTGGGCTCAGGTCTGGAGGTGCTCACCCTCCTGGGGCCTCGCTCTCCTAAGAGCAGGGGCTGCTATCACCTTCCTGATGACTGAACCACATGAGAGTGGGGATCTCTCCCACCCTCCAATGTCTGTGATTCTGCTGGGATCTTACGACCTGGAGCTTCCAATAAACTCCTTTACAAGAGATGAAATTTACTCAAAATTTAATGAATTCTGAGCTTTTCATTTTCTTCACTTTTTTGACTTAATTTTGTTTTAGGTCATTTTGCTTTTTTAATGATTTGAAAAATATTTAAATATACTCTATAGAAGTTTTCTAGTCTGTATTTTGTCCTTTAAAATGGCTTTCTATTTTTCCCTGCTGCTACATGGAAAGCCACTTGATATATATTGATCTTATACTCACTAATATCACTTAATTATCTTGTCAGTTTATAGTTTGTTTTGGATTACCTCTGTAGATTGTAGAGTCAACCACATATATTGAAATTTTTGTTATTTAATTGGGTGTAGAAGGGACATTCTTTAATACAATCAAGGCAATTTATGAAAAAACCACAGGCAGCATCATAGCGAATGGGGAGAGGTTGGAAGCATTTCCACTTGTGAGAGGCCAGAGCCATGCCATGACAGGCTTCTCACAAGACAAAAAAACTGACTAGGCCCAAGATGCCCCTGGTATGAGAAGATGAAACCTGACACCGGGCAGTCCTTGGTCCTGTCTGCAGGACCAGGTGGAGGCAACCAATAAGGTGGGCCAACCTTGCTCCTGCAGGCCCAGGGGAAGGAAGGAATGCAGATGTAATACTTGTTTGCCTGGGAACTATAAAACCCTGAGAACAAAGAGAAGGGGGTCTTGGTCTCCCAGCACTGCATTGCATGGGAGGCTGGGGCCCCAGCATGCTGGACCTACAAATAAAGTCCCTTAGTTCTTTGCATTACGGTGAGTCTCACTGGTTCTTTCTATCTGGGCAATCTGGAACACAACACACTGAGATCTGGTACCAGACAGCGATGCCCACTCTCATCACTGCTATTCAATATAGTACTGGAAGTTTTTGCCAGAGCCATTTGGCAAGAAAAAGAAATTACAGGGATACAAATTGGGAAGGAAGAACTCAAACTATCCCTCTTTGCAGACAATATGATTCTTTATTTAGGGGATCCAAAGAACTCTACTAAGAGACTATTGGAACTCATAGAAGAGTTTGGCAAAGTTGCAGGATATAAAATCAGTGCACAAAAATCAACAGCCTTTGTATACACAGGCAATGCCATGGCTGTGAAAGAACTTCTAAGATCAATACTACTCACAATAGCCACAAAAACAAATACCTTGAAATAAACTTAACCATGGATGTCAAAGATCTCTATGATGAGAATTACAAAACTTTAAAGAAAGAAATAGAAGAGGATACCAAGAAATGGAAAAATCTTCCATGTTCATGGATTAGAAGAATCAATATCTTCAAAATGTCCATTCTTCCAAAAGCGATTTATGCATTCAATATGATGCCAATCAAAATACCAAAGACATTGTTCTCAGATCTGGAAAAAAATGATGCTGAAATTCATATGGAGGCACAGGAGACCTCAAATAGCTAAAGCAATCTTGTACACAAAAACAGAGCTGGAGGCATCACAATACCAGATATCATGACATACTACAGGGCAGTTGTAATCGAAACAGCATGGTACTGGTGCAAACACATGGATAGACCAGTGGAACAGAATAGAAACACCAGAAATCAGTCCAAACATGTACAGCCAACTTATATTTGATCAAGGAGCTAAAACCAATTCCTGGAGCAAGGACAGTTTGTTCAACAAATTGTGCTAGGAAAACTGGATTTCCACATGCAGAAGTATGAAGCAAAACCACACCTTACACCTTACACAAAAATCCACTCAACTTAGATTAAAGATCTATGCTTACTACCCGACACCATCAAATTATTAGAGAACATGGGAGAAACCCTGCAAGATATAGGCACAGGCAGACTTCTTGGGAAAACCCTAGAGGCACAGGCAGTCAATGCTAAAATTAACAATTGGGATTACAGCAAATTGAGAAGTTTCTGTACTGCAAAAGAAACAGTCAGAAAATTAAAGAGGCAACCAACAGAATGGGAAAAAATGTTTGCAAATTATGCAACTGATAAAGGATTAATAACCAGAATCTATGAAGAGATCAAAAAACTCCACAACAACAAAACAAACAACCCAGTTAAGAGATGGGCCAAAGACCTAAGCAGACATTTTTCAAAAGAGGAAATCCAAATGGCCAACACATGAAAAAATGTTCAGGATCACTAGCCATCAGGGAAATGCAAATCAAAACCACAATGAGGTTTCACCTTGCCCCAGTTAGAAGGGCTTTCATACAGACATCAATGAACAGATGCTGGTGAGGATGTGGGAAAAAAAGCACACTAATCTATGGTTGGTGGGAAGGTGAACTGGTAAAGCCATTACGTAAGACACTTTGGAGATTCCTCAGAAATCTGAATATAGCCCTACCACATGACCCAGCCATCCCACTCCTTGGAATTTACCCAAGGGAAATTAAATTTGTAAATAAAAGAGCTATCTGTACCTCAGTGTTTATTGCAGCTCAATTCACAATAGCTAAGACATGGAATCAACCTAAATGCCCATCAGCAGAAGACTGGATAAATAAATTATGGGATATGCACTCTATAGAATACTACACAGCAATTTTTTAAAAATCCAGTCATTTGCAACAAAATGGAGGAATCTGGAAAACATCATGCTTAGTGAAATAAGCCAGTCCCAAAGCGACAAATATCATATGTTCTCCCTGATCTGTGACAACTAACTGAGCACCTAAAAGGAAGCCTGTAGAAGTGAAACTGACACGATGAGAAACAATGACTTGGTCAGCCCTTGTCCTGACTGTTTAGGAGTAGCTTACTATTTTATTCTTTTTAGTATTTCCTTTTTCTACTTAATACCATTGATTGAACACTTTAATTAACATACAATTATTCTTAGGTGTTTAAATTCAACTGAAAATTGATCCTTGTCAAAAATAAGAGTGGGAATAAGAGAGGTACATTTTGGCAGATGCTCACTTGGACTTACCCCTAATGGTAGAGCTAGAAACATGCCATGGGGCTCCAAATCCCATTAAGTTGGCATGTACCAATGCCATATTACTAGTCAAAGTGATCAGTTTAAATTCATAATTGATCATAAAGATGGGATTAATTGTCAAAGGGATCACATAAATAAGATAAGTGCCTGCTAAAAATAATTGAAAAAATTAAAAAGGAGAGAATGATCCAACATGGGAAGCAGGATACACAGCAGACTCAGAATCACAAATGCCCTAAACAGCACTCTGGCCTCAGAATCAGCCCTTAAGGCATTCAGATTTGGCTAAAAAGCCCATGAGAGTTTCTCAGGCATGGAAAGCCAAGACACTGTGGCAAAAAAATGACCTAAATGAACAATCTTTGTGAGTGAGATTCCTGTGGAAAGAACAGGCCATCAAAGAAGGAGGTACCTTTCTCTGAAGGGAAGAGAGAACTTCCACTTTGATTATGGCCTTGTCTACATAAGGTCAGAGTTTGTGAACTCAAGAGATTTCCATAGCCTTGGCAGCTCATGACAAGAGGCTCGGGTGATAACTGACATCATAAATAAGAGTGCCAATTGTTAAATCAACAACAGGAGTCACCCTGCACTTACTTCCCATGTAATATCTGTGTCCTTAATGTTTTGTGCTATGTGAATTAATGGTAAGACTAGTATTCAAACAATACTTTACACTTTGTGTGTCTGTGCATGTGCAATCTGTTGAAATCTTTCGTTAGTATATAATAAGTATATACTGTATATAAAGATAATTAAAAATGAATCTTAATGAAGAATGGGATGGGAGGAGTAGGAGATGGGATGTTCTGCAGGTGGGAGGGTGATTTTGGGGAGAAAAACTGCTATAATCCAAAAGTTGTATTTTCAAAATTTGTATTTATTAAATAAAAGTTTTCTAAAAACAAAATAAAATTTTGTTGTTTAAAATTTGATCCATTTATCTGATGCTTCTATTTTGTTGTTTCATTTTCCTTACTACACTTCTAGTACAATGTTGCAGAAATAGAATGGGAGGAGGTAGCTTTGTCAGGGTAAACTCCCAGGAAAAGAGCTTTCATTGTCTTATCTTAATGATACTGGTTGTTATAGGCTCCTCAGAGACAATTTTAATTATAATAAAAAATTCTGATATTTTACTTCTCTGCTAAGTTTCTTTAAAGCTTAGATGCTGAATTTAATCAAATGCTTTCTAGCATTAAGCTTAAATATTTATGGATTTTATTCTTTTATTTTTAATGATTTATTTGAAAGGCATACTGATAGAGACTTTCATCCATTGGTTCACATCTCATTGGATGACAACAACCAAGCTGGACTTAGCTGAAGCCATCAGACAGGAATACTAGCTGGATCTCACACATGAGTGTCAGAGACTCAGTATTTGGGCCATTTTCTGCTGCTTTCCCAGGTGGAACAGCAGGGAACTGGGAAAATGTCAATCATTCAGAATTTAATCTAGCACTCTGATATGGGACTCCAGCATCACAGCTGGTGGGTTAACCCACTGTGCCACAAGGGGAGCCATTGATTTTGAGTATTTTTCTTTTCTTTTTTTTTTTTTAGGCAGTAGCTTGATGTACTATATATATATATTTACATACATACATACATATATATATTTGAAAGGCAGAATTACAAACATACACACAAACACACACACACACACAGAGAATCTATCGGTGATGGCTAGGTCTGTGACAGATTGAAGCAGGAGGCTTGAACTCCATCTGGGTCTTCCACAAGGGTGCAGAGGCCCAAAGCCTTGGGTCATCTTTCACTGCATTCTCAGGCCTATTAGCAGGGAACTAGATCAGAAGTGCAGAAGGGGCTGGCGCTGTGGTGTAGCAGGTAAAGCCACCACCTACAGTGCCAGCATCCCATATGGATGCCAGTTTGAGTCCTGGCTGCTCCACTTCTGATCCTGCTCTCTGACTGGGAAAGCAGTAGAAGATGGCCCAAGTCATCAGGCAGCTACCCTTGAGTGGGAGATCCAGAGAGAGTTCCTAGCTCCTGGCTTCAGATCAGCTCAGCTCCATCCATTACAGCCGTCTGGAGAGTGAATCAATGGATGGAAGACCTCTTTTTCTCTGTTTCTCCCTCTCTGTAGCTCTGCCTTTTGAATAAGTAAATAAATCTTTAAAAAAAAGAAAGAAGTGTAGCAGTTAGTACATGAAGCAGTGCCTATATAGGGTGTCATCATTTCAGACAGGACCCAAGATATATTTTTAATAACTGTAATGCTTGATATCTTGGGGATATTTGAATAGGTAAACACACAGGTAAATGACATACATCCCAGGGTTCATCCTTACCTTTTGGGTAGAGCTAAACATCAATGGCTCCTCAGCACTCCAATTCAGAACCACTCTCAGAGGGCTTATACACGGCACTGATGAGTAAACTTGCTTCGAGTGTTCCACATGAGAAATTACTGAAGTGCGTCAACTGGACTCTCTAGGGAGCAATAGTGATGTGCAGTAAAACTCCAAATCCAGTGATTGGTTGGCACCTGTCTGTTGGGTCTTGTGCCTACTCATGTGGGTTAAGGGAGCACAGGAAGGCTGCAAAGACTGCAGCTGACAAACCTGTCATTTGGAGGTTCAGAAAAGGGAGCAGCAGCATCTTTCTGTAACTTGGGGTCCCAGCAGGGAAATCTTGTGATGTTTCCTCCCACTAGCACAGAGGCTGCTTCACTCCTCTGGGATCAGGCCCCAGATTTCAGGTCTCTACAAAATTGAAATGTTCTTTTGCACCCCCAGCCAGTGCTGAAGTGTTCTATGACCCCTTGCTACCTGACAGCTGCTGTCATCTCAGCATCCCTTGTGACCTGGAGGATGGATGGGCTCTTGTGGTACAGTGTCCTGTTCAGAAACTCAGTCTCAGAGGAAACAGGTTTGGAGGAGTGGTGGCTCGGTTTCTGAATACAAGGGACACTTATAACATGTTGAGGTACTGTAGAGTCTGACACATACAAACCCCTTGACAAATGCTTGCCATCCCAGGAGCACTCTCAAAACATTGGGGGGGGGGGGACATTGTTGTGACATAGTGGCTTAAGCCACTTCCAGTGATGCTAGCATCCCATGTGGATGCCAGTTTGAGACTTGACTGCTCCATTTCTGATCCAGTTCAATACTAGCATGCCTTGGAAAGCATCAGAAGATGGCCCAGGGACCAGTGCTGTGGCATAGCAGGTGAAGCCACAGCCTGCAGTGCTGGCATCCTGTATAGGCATCAGTTTGAGTCCTGGAAGCTCC
This sequence comes from Oryctolagus cuniculus, assembly GCF_051225735.1. Classification (NCBI taxonomy): domain Eukaryota; kingdom Metazoa; phylum Chordata; class Mammalia; order Lagomorpha; family Leporidae; genus Oryctolagus; species Oryctolagus cuniculus. Next base: position 1,280,139 of record NC_142886.1, on the reverse strand, counting down.
ACTTCTGATCCAGCTCTCTGCTATGGCCTGGAAAAGCAGTGGAAAATGACCCAAGTCCTTGGGCTCCTGCACCCACATGGGAAGACCTGCAGGAAGCTCCTGGCTCCTGGCTTCAGATGGGTGCAGCTCCGGCCATTGTGGCCAACTGGGGAGTAAACCAGTGGATGGAAGACCTTTCTCTCTCTCTCTCTGCCTCTCCTTTTCTCTCTGTGTAACCCTGATTTCCAAATAAGCAAAATAAATCTTAAAAAAAGAAGATGGCCCAAGGAGTTGGGCCCCTGCCTGCCATGTGGGAGGCCTGGATGAAGCTCCTGGCTTCTGGCTTCAGCTCAGCCCATCTCTGGATATTGCAGGCATTTGTGGAGTGAACCAGTGAGAGGAAGGTCTTTCTCTCTCTCTCTCTCTCTCTCTCTCTCTCTCTGTGTGTGTGTGTCTCTTCTCTCTGTAGCTCTATTTCAAATAAATAGATTTTTAAAAAGACTTAGAAAACAACCTACCAAACATTCTACATGCTGGGCACAGGATCAGTTCCCAGTGTCTGGGTCCCTGTTCATTGTAGTGATGTTATCACACCATTGCATTCATTGGCTAGATGATTTCAGACACAACCAGGAAGATACTCAAAGATTTATTTTTTAAAAATAGATTTATTTATTTATTTGAAAGGCAGAGGGCTGGCTTTGAGGGGTAATGGGTAAAGTTAGCACCTGTGATGCTGCCATCTTATATGTTTATGTTCTGGCTGCTCCATTTCCAGTCCAGCTCCCTGCTAATGGCCTGGGAAAAGCAACAGAGGATGGCACAAGTGTTTGAGCTCCAGCCACTTGCACGGAGACTGGAAGAATCTCCTGACTCATGGCTTTAGCCTGAACTGACACCAGCCATTGTAGCCATCTGGAGGGAGTGAACAAGCAGATGGACGATTTCTCCCTCTGTCTCTGTCTCTTCCTCTCTCTGTACAACTCTGACTTTCAAAAGAAACAAATGAATCTTTAAAATATAGAAGTCTGAGTGACAGAGAAGGAGAAAGATAGATAGTTGAAAGAGAGAGAGAGAGAGAGATCTTCCATCTATTAGTCTACTCTCCAAATGGCCACAATAGCTGAGGCTGAACCAGAACAAATCCAGGAGCCTGGAACTCCATTCAGGTCTCCCATGTGGGTGTAGGGGCCCAAGTACTTGGGTGATGACTCCACTGCTTTCCAACATGTATTTATAGGGTGTTGGATTGGAAGAGGAGCAGTAAGGACTCAAAGAATGCTCATACAAGATGCTGGCATTGCAGGTTGAGGCCTAATATTTCCACCATAGTGCTGGCCATGATTTTCACAGATTTCTATTGGTCATGATGGAACACAAGGAGACTAATATGTGAAAGACCCTGAGACACTGGAACATCTAGAAGAAAAGTCAACCAAAGAAACAACCTGAGATGTGTTAAATAGCCTCCAGGAACAAGTCTGAGTGAAACCTACATTTGTTCTCAGGAAAATAAATTTTTCTCTGCCTTCTACTGCAGTTTAGTTCACAGGTTCCAGTGCAAATATGGAATAGGAAATAATCATCAAGAACATGAACATAAAACTCACTTGCTGGGACTGGCATTGTGGTACAGCACATTAAACTATCACTTATGATGCCTGTATCTCCTATCAGAGTGCCAACTTGAATCCTTGCTGGGTTCTTTCTGATCCAATCTCCTAACCTGTGCCTAGGAATTAGCAGATAATGGCTTGACTCCTTGCCACCCAGATGAAATAATCAGATGGGGTTCCTGACTGCTAGCTTCAGTCTGGCCCAGGCCCAACTGTTGCAGCCATTTAGGGGAGGGAACCAGTGAATGGAAATCTCTCTCTCTCTTTGCTCCTCTTTCATGTATGTGAATCTCCTTCCCTGTCACTCTTTCAGCAAAATAAAATCTCCCATCATGATCAAGCATTTGGGGATATGACACTTTAGCAGGAAATGGATTGATTTGTTCAGAGTGCTCAAAGCAGCTTTTTTATATCCCACACTTACATTTTTATAGCACTTATTATGCCATCAGTGTGTTTTCATTCATTTTCTTGTATCTAGTCTGTGACCTATTAAAAAGCAGCCTTCCTGATTGTGTCTTTTTGCTGCTCCATCCCATATATTTAGAATAGTGTCTAGTGCCTGACATGTTAAGAACATTTGCTGAATGAGCAAACTTAGCTATTTACTAAATGTTATGGGGGAGCTCACGTATAATCAATCCATTTATAAAATAAAGCTCAGCAGACTATGGAACGTTTATATTTTATATAAAATATATATGACTTTGCAGTCTGCCTTTGAACTTGGTCATAAGCATCAGCATCCTGGTCTCCTAAATTTGTTGTGGGCAGTAAGAAGATTTCTGTCTGCTCTGCTTAAAGGTCCCCTTGGTTCTCTGTATTCAAAGATCTTTTCTACTGGTAACCTTCCATGTCCACCTGGTTTCTCTGTATCTAAGTCTTGACTTAAGGATTGTGTTTGTTGATATAGATCCCAGCTCAAAACTCAGAATGGGGGCTGGCACTGTGGTGTAGTGGGTAAAGCCACCAACTATACTGCTGGCTTTCCATATGGGTACCAGTTCGAGTCCCGGCTGCTCCACTTCTGATCTAACTCTCTACTGTGGCCTGAGAAAGCAGCAAAAGATGGTACAGGTTCTCGGGCCCCTGTACCCATGTGGGAAATCCGGAAGAAGCTCCTGGCTCCTGGCTTTGGATTGGCTCAGCTCCGGCCATTTTAGCCATCTGGGGAATGAACCAGCAGATGGAAGACCTGCCTCTCTGCCTCTTCTTCTTTCTCTGTGTAACTCTGCCTTTAAAATAAATAAATAAATCTTTGAAAAAAACTTCAAAATGAACCCACTGAAATATTTTTGATTTTCTTTTTTATTTCTTCTTCAAGCCAATGGCTATTTGACAGTATGGATTGAGATCAACATATGTGACTTTTCCAGTTTTTCTAGAATAGATTTTGATTTTTATTCTAATGGAGATATGAAGGACAATGGTAAGACTTCAATTTTCTGAAAATTGATGACCCATATTTTCTGAATTAACAGATGATCCCACCTGGAGAATTTTTGACAGCTATTGAGAAGAACACATGTTCTGCTGCTGTTGGGTAGAATGCTCTCTGTGTAACTGTTAGGAAAAGTTGATTTACAGTGTTGTTCAAATAAATCTACCACTCTCTATTGATTTCCTACCTAGATATTCTCTTTTATTTTGAAAGTCCAGTATTGACCTCTTTTGTTTGTTCCATTGCTGTTTATCCCTTCAGAGCTGTCAACATTTGCTTTATATATTGTAGTGTTCTGAGGTTGAGTATACAGCTTGTTCAGGTGAACAACTCAAGAATATCAAGAATAATATGGGAACAAAATGAGGAATTTAAAATATACATAGAACCATGAAGAAGAATCAATCAATTTTCAAGAGGTAGAAAATGGTGAATAAAAAGAAAAAAAAAATAAAAACTTCTACTCCAAGGAAATACAACAGAAGAATAATTTTGTTATGCAGAAATGAGGTTGGATTTGTATGATCCTCAAGCTCTGATGCATTTTCCTGGCATAAAACCATGTCTTCTACTGAGAACATTGTCCCAGGACTTCTTCAGGGAGTGATCCATCCCATCAGTGCAAGTGTGAAGTGAGGATAGTACTAACTCCTGCTACAGGGGCAAGGGTCATGCTTGTTCTTCCTGCTGTGGAATTTTTGGTACATGAGGAATTGGGGCTCAAGTGTGCACATCTTTTGAGGAAATGCACAGGTTCCATGATTTAGCCCTGGCTATGAACAAACGGTCCCTATCTTCATAACAAGGCACACCTGCTTCCGCCTAAGTGTAAGATGCCCAGCGGTGAACAAATTATGTTTCCCTCAAACACAGCCAGGAGGGAGGGAACCCAGGCCTCACTCACATTGAGCATGGCTTCTGCACTCTGTCATCAGTGTCTTTAGTGAGAGAAGAAGGCATCTGCTCATTCCTATTTAAAAAAAAAATCAACATAGCAGCTCAGCAAAATGGAATCAGAAATGTTATTGTGGAAATGGGCAAATATAAGACATGGTACAAAAATAATCACTATTAACTGCACTTCTGAGAAAGCATAACATGTTAACTTTTATGAGATGTCTATTTGACTTTTTTCACATCAAGAGTTCTTTTTTGTTTTAAAGATTTGTCTTATTTATTTCAAACAGAGGTAGAGAGGTAGAGACAGAGAGATCTTCCATCCACTGGTTACTCCCCAAATGGCCACAATGGCCTGAGCTGGGCCAATGTGAAGCCAAGAGCCAGGAGTTTCTTCCAGGTACCCCATGTGGGTGCTGGGCCAAGCACTTGAGACACTTTCCACTGTTTTCCCAGGCACATTAGTGAAGAGTTGGATGGAAAGTGGAGCACCCAAGACTCAAACCGGCATCCATATAGCATGTAGGCATCACAGGCTGGAGCTGTGCCACAGCTCCAGCCCCTATTTGATCACTTTTTAAATGTACTGTTAGTGTGGTACTGATAAAACAAAATACAGCTGATGAATTTTATCATTTAAGCATTTCTAAGTGTATGTTGAGTAGTGTTGAGTATAAGCAAATTGCTGTGTGACTAATATTCAGAACTGTTTTTCCTTATGAGACTGAAATTCTCTACCCAATGAATAAATTTTTTTTTTTTGATAGGCAGAGTGGACAGTGAGAGAGAGAGAAACAGAGAGAAAGGTCTTCCTTTGCCATTGGTTCACCCTCTAATGGCCGGTGTGCCTGCACACCACGCTGATCCAATGGCAGGAGCCAGGTGCTTCTCCTGGTCTCCCATGCGGGTGCAGAGCCCAAGCACTTGGGCCATCCTCCACTGCACTCCCTGGCCACAGCAGAGAGCTGGCCTGGAAGAGGAGCAACCGGGACAGAATCCGGCACCCCGACTGGGATTAGAACCTGGTGTGCTGGTGCCACAAGGCAGAGGATTATCCTATTGAGCCGTGGTGCCGGCTTAAAAATTTCTTATAATTCCACCATCCCTAACTCCAAGTAACTGCCATTCTACTTGCCATTGCTCAGGCTACAGAGTCTTTAGGAGGTGCAGTGATTTTTCAGGGTCATATAACTGAGAGGGTAGAGGGAACCATGTTGGAACTCAGTTCTGTCTCTGCAAAGCTGGGTCTTGATTGTACCCAGGTACTCCCTGAGGTTTTTGGATTAGGCTACATGGCACACATGTGTGTGATTATGGACATGGCATGAGGCAGATGGAGGATGAGACTTTGGAGAGGTCTTTTCTGCTGAGGAATCGCATGAAAGTGGATCCCAAAAACTGAAATCAATTTTTTGATGGAAGTCTATAATTGGACCTGGAACTCAGGTTGTCAAGCTTTCTTTGCTGAAGACCCACTGGAGAAAGCCATGTGTTCTGCTCTTCTGTCCTGACTCTCCAGGTGCCCAGACTCAAGAAATTCTGCAGATATTGACTCAGCTCTCACTATTGATACCTCAGACATTTGGGCAGGAAGGACCCCATGGTGACATGGGTTGTCCCAAAGAAGGAAACTCTAGGCAAGGTCACCACTCTGATCCCACTTGGGCATTGCAACACTACTTCCCATTTTGTGTGTGTGTTTGGGAGCCTCATGTAGGGTATTCTGTCCCACATAGGAACAATTTATTGGAAGAGTTAAAATATGGGTCAGCCTGTTATGTCTACACTCTAGGTCATGGCAGACAGAATGGGAAGAATGATGAGATGGTGCTCATCTTTTATGTGAATCCTAAGCTAGAGAAATGTTCAGGCAGAAATCTGTTTGGCTTTGCTAACAGAAAGTTACCTGGAACAGAAACAGTATTGACAACTAACTAAAAAAGAAGAGAAAAGACCCAAATCAATAAAATCAGAGATGAAAAAGGAAATGTAACAACAGACACCACAGAAATAAAAAGAATCATCAGAAATTACTACAAGGACTTGTATGCCAGCAAACAGGGAATCTATCAGAAATGGATAGATTCCTGGACACATGCAACCTGCCTAAATTGAACCAGGAAGACATCGAAAACCTAAACAGACCCATAACTGAGACAGAAATTGAAGCAGTAATAAAGGCCCTCCCAACAAAGAAAAGCCCAGGACCAGATGGATTCACTGCTGAATTCTACAAGACATTTAAAGAAGAACTGACTCCAATTCTTCTCAAACTATTCAGAACAATCGAAGAAGAGGGAATCCTCCCAAATTCTTTCTATGAAGCCAGCATCACCTTAATTCCTAAGCCGGAAAAAGATGCAGCACTGAAAGAGAATTACAGACCAATATCCCTGATGAACATAGATGCAAAAATCCTCAATAAAATTCTCGCCAATAGAATGCAACAACACATCAGAAAGATCATCCACCCAGACCAAGTGGGATTTATCCCTGGTATGCAGGGATGGTTTAATGTGCGCAAGACAATCAATGTGATACACCACATTAACAGACTGCAGAAGAAAAACCAAATGATTATCTCAATAGATGCCGAGAAAGCATTTGATAAAATACAACACCTGTTCATGATGAAAACTCTAAGCAAATTGGGTATAGAAGGAACATTCCTCAATACAATCAAAGCAATCTATGAAAAACCCACAGCCAACATCCTATTGAATGGGGAAAAGTTGGAAGCATTTCCACTGAGATCTTGTACCAGACAGGGATGTCCACTCTCACCACTGCTATTCAATATAGTTCTGGAGGTTCTAGCCAGAGCTATTAGGCAAGAAAAGGAAATTAAAGGGATACAAATTGGGAAGGAAGAACTCAAACTATCCCTCTTTGCAGATGACATGATTCTTTAGGGGACCCAAAGAACTCTACTAAGAGACTATTGGAACTCATAGAAGAGTTTGGCAAAGTAGCAGGGTATAAAATCAATGCACAAAAATCAACAGCCTTTGTATACACAGACAATGCCATGGCTGAGGAAGAACTTCTAAGATCAATCCCATTCACAATAGCTACAAAAACAATCAAATACCTTGGAATAAACTTAACCAAGGACGTTAAAGATCTCTACGATGAAAATTACAAAACCTTAAAGAAAGAAATAGAAGAGGATACCAAGAAATGGAAAAATCTTCCATGCTCATGGATTGGAAGAATCAACATCATCAAAATGTCCATTCTCCCAAAAGCAATTTATAGATTCAATGCAATACCAATCAAGATACCGAAGACATTCTTCTCAGATCTGGAAAAAATGGTGCTGAAATTCATATGGAGGCACAAGAGACCTCGAATAGCTAAAGCAATCTTGTACAACAAAAACAAAGCCGGAGGCATCGCAATACCAGATTTCAGGACATACTACAGGGCAGTTGTAATCAAAACAGCATGGTACTGGTACAGAAACAGATGGATAGACCAATGGAACAGAATTGAATCACCAGAAATCAACCCAAACATATACAGCCAACTTATATTTGATCAAGGATCTAAAACTAATTCCTGGAGCAAGGACAGTCTATTCAATAAATGGTGCTGGGAAAACTGGATTTCCACGTGCAGAAGCATGAAGCAAGACCCCTACCTTACACCTTACACAAAAATCCACTCAACATGGATTAAAGACCTAAATCTACGACCTGACACCATCAAGTTACTAGAGAACATTGGAGAAACCCTTCAAGATATTGGCACAGGCAAAGAATTTCTGGAAAAGACCCAGGAGGCACAGGCAGTCAAAGCCAAAATCAACTATTGGGATTGCATCAAATTGAGAAGTTTCTGTACTGCAAAAGAAACAGTCAGGAGAGTGAAGAGACAACCGACAGAATGGGAAAAAATATTTGCAAACTATGCAACAGATAAAGGGTTAATAACCAGAATCTACAAAAAGATCAAGAAACCCCACAAAAACAAAACCAACAACCCACTTAAGAGATGGGCCAAGGACCTCAATAGACATTTTTCAAAAGAGGAAATCCAAATGGCCAACAGGCACATGAAAAAATGTTCAAGGTCATTAGCAATCAGGGAAATGCAAATCAAAACCACAATGAGGTTTCACCTCACCCCAGTTAGAATGGCTCACATGCAGAAATCTACCAACAACAGATGCTGGCAAGGATGTGGGGAAAAAGGGACACTAACCCACTGTTGGTGGGAATGCAAACTGGTCAAGCCACTATGGAAGTCAGTCTGGAGATTCCTCAGAAACCTGAAGATAACCCTACCGTTCGACCCAGCCATCCCACTCCTTGGAATTTACCCAAAGGAATTTAAATTGGCAAACAAAAAAGAGGTCTGCACCCTAATGTTTATTGCAGCTCAATTCCCAATAGCTAAGACCTGGAACCAACCTAAATGCCCATCAACGGTAGACTGGATAAAGAAATTATGGGATATGTACTCTTTAGAATACTATACCGCAGTAAGAAACAATGAAATCCAGTCATTTGCAACAAAATGGAGGAATCTGGAAAATATCATGCTGAGTGAAATAAGCCAGTCCCAAAGGGACAAATACCATATGTTCTCCCTGATCGGTGACAACTGACTGAACACCAAAAAGGAAACCTGTTGAAGTGAAATGGACACTATGGGAAACGGTGACTTGATCAGCATAGCCCTGACTGTTAATGAACAACTTAATACATTATCCCTCTTAGTATGCAAACTGTTGAAATCTTTACTTAATGCATACTAAACTGATCCTCTGTAAAAAAAAAAAAAAAAAAAAAAAAAGAAATTATCAATTCCCAACTTGACCCTCACTGGGATTAAACATGACAACAGGTCTGCTCTGATTTCATCATCATTTAAAAAAAATCATCTATTATTTTTCACTTTATGTTTCTGTGTGGGAGCAAACTGTTGAAATCCATACTCAATGTATACTAAGCTGATCTTCTGTATATTAAGATAATCGAAAATGAATCTTGATGTGAATGGAAGGGGAGAGGGAGTGGGAAAGGGGAGGGTTGTGGGTGGGAGGGACGGTATGGGGGGGAAGCCATTGTAATCCATAAGTCGTACTTTGGAAATTTATATTCATTAAATAAAAGTTAAAAAAAAAAAAACCAGTCACTTGAGAAGACTGTATCTGCTAGAGCTAAGCCTTGCAAACCCATCTTTTGACTCCAAGGTATTTACTCTATGGAAATGTAAAGATTATGTTCATAAAAATATATACAATAATGTCCAAAGATACACTACTCACAATATTCATAAACTGTAAATCACCAAAGTTTCTACCATGGGAGAATGAATATATGCAAATTGATATGTACTCATTCCATGATAAGCTTATATTTCCAAGAAAATGATGGAACTGAAACTATATACAACTACATGGATGAATCTTACAACACTGACCAAAAGAAAAAGAGTGGCTATGGTATAAATAAATATAGATATATAAGTATAAAATGAAACACAATTATTTTATTAATATTGGATTCATAAATATGTAAATCAATCTATGATATTGGAAGTCATGGTCATGGTCTTTCTTGGGCTCTAAGTACATGAAACAAACTTCTTGCATTCTCAAAATAAGCTGTTACTTGATCTGGGTGTTGGTGACAAATGCATGTTCCCTTTGTGTACTTTCCCCTATGTACAATGTACTCCAATACAATTTTGGTTAATAAAAAGAATAAACAGAAAAAAAAAAGAAACAGTATTGATAGCCAGATGGTGTTATGATACCACCAGACCTACCTTTAGAACCATTGCACAGGGGCCAGTGCTGTGGCACAGTGGGTTAATGCCCTGGCCTGAAGTGCTGGCATCCCATATGGATGCTGGTTCAAGTCCTGGCTGCTCCACTTCCCATCCAGCTCTCTGCTATGGCCTGGGAAAGCAGTGAAAGATGGCCAAAGTCCTTGGGCCCCTGCACCCACTTGGGAAACCTGGAAGAAGCTCCTGGCTCACAGCTTTGGATCAGTGCAGCTCCAGCCATTAGGGCCAATTGGGGAGTGAACCATCAGATGGAAGACCTCTCTCTCCCTCTCTGCTTCTCCTTTCTTTGTGTAATTGACTTTCAAATAAAGAAATAATTAGATCTTTTTTTAAATAACAGAACCATTGCATGAAGTTGAAAATGTACTTAACAGAGTCGTATACTTCTCCCTGGGTGAGGAGCAATTGCACCACACTGACAATGAAACCCAATGCTGAATCACTTTGAGTGCACATGCAAAGAGATCTTCATAACCATGGCCTGGAAATGGCCAATAAGATCTCCTGCTCCTGTTCTTTTAAAAAATGGAACACTGTGGGGAGCAACTCAGACTAGACTGTTACTAGAATTAAGACTTATTCTATGCATCTGCTCTCCCACAATATGGCGCTGGGAGAGGAGGAAACAGCTTCTACACAGCTGCCTCCAGTTCAACCAATAAACTGTAGGACCTGCTCCTGATTGGAGGAGAGCAGCATACTCGGCTTGTGGGTAGCAGAGTTGGGATTGGTGGAAGAGGACTATAAAGGAGGAGAGAGACAACATGCACCAGGAACATCTATCTGAAGGAACACCTGAGCAGCCCCCGAGAGAGCCGGCCGGCGGTGTGCCGCTCCCCCGCGGAAGTGGGGAAAGTGGCAGGGGGAACCGCCCTTCCACGGAGGTGGAAGGGATGGTAGCCAACCCGGGAAGAACCAGCAGCAAACCCGGGGAGGGCCGAGCAGACGAAAGAACAGCGCAGGGTCCTGTGTCGTTCCTCCATGAAGAGGGGGAGCGACAGAACACCCAATTGTGTTGGTGAAGATACAAAGATTTTCAGCCACATGTGCATTGTTTGTGGTAATGTAAAATGACACAATCACCACAGAAAATAGTGTCTCTTAATTAAATTAAAAATGGAATTTTTATGTGATCTGATACTCTCACTTCTGAGTATACATCTAAAAGTATTGAAAATTCAATATAAGCAAAGTATAAATACTATTCAACACAGCATAATTCACTGTAGCCAAGATTTCTAGTGTAGCCTGTACTCAGTGAAAAGTTATGCAGGCACAGAAGAAAAGGAAATCCTGTGACATGGATGAACCTTGAATATATTTTGCTAAATGAAATTAGCCACAAATATCATCCCCAAAGGAAAAATACTGCAAGATTCTAATCATATGAAATAAATAAAGTAGCTAGAGGGACCTGCACTGTGGGGCAGTGGGTTTAAGCTCTTGCCTACAGTGCCAGCATCCCATAGGGTTGCTGGTTCTAGTCCTGGCTGCTCCACTTCTGATCCAGAACTCTGATATTCCTGGGAAAGCAGGAGAAGATGGCCCAAGACCTTGGGCCCCTGCATCCGAGTGGTAAGCCTGGAAGAAACTCCTGGCTCCTGGCTTCAGAATGGCTCAGCTTTGGTTATCTCAGCATTTTGGGGAGTGAACCAGTGGATGAAAGACCTCTCTCTCTGGCTCTACCACTCTCTAACTCTGTCTTTCAAGTAAATAAAATAAATCTTTAAAATAAATAAAATAGCCAGAATACTAGAAACAGAAAGTAGAAGAGTGGTTATGGATGGTAGAAGGATATGCTATTCAGTAGAAATGGAATTTTTAGATAAAAAAAATCCTAGAGATCTGGTGTGTGTGTGTGTAGACACATGTATATGTCATTTACCTTAGAATGACAGCTGCCCTTGTGAGATACAGTACTCAAGCCCTCTTCTACCTGACCCTGGATAAGAAAAGGGCTCCCTCTGTTGGTCTTTGGTCACTCTTTGGGTGCTTGTGAGTAGGGCTGGTGGCAGGCTATTCCCAAAAGAGTGGAGATTCATGACTGGTGTTATCTAGGAATGTTGGGAAGACTGCAATGATGTCTCCTTTCTCTCCAGTTTGGTCTCCTTAGTTATCACACTCTCTTTGGGTGAGAATACAGGAAGATACACCAGTCTCTGCTGAGTTTATGATGATGCAACTGCAGTTCAGTCCTATGAATGGATCCTCCTTTGTAAGAAAATGGGCAGCCTCTCATCTTAGCCTGAGACTTTGAAATGCATCCAATAAACATAGTTCTAGTTTCATTTTTGTAGGACCTTTGTCCAAGTGTATCACGCCAGAGGATGATCAATAATATCTTTCCAATATTTACATTAACATTTCTTTCTCCATGAAGAATTTTCCTACAGAGAAAAAACATGAAAGACTGTGATTTTTCTCTTCTATGTCATGGAACTGCTAAGGAAATAATTCCCTCATTAACCATTGGAGTGATCGAAGTGAATCTAAGTGAGCGGTGCACACAGGAGATAGAGCTGAGTGAAGGCAGAAGCTCATAGTGCAGTGGGGAGGCAGACACTCCTGCAGTGAGCACAATCAGTGTTAGAGGGACTGGGAGAGGTTGAACAACATTGAGTGAGGGAGAAATGAGAGGGTTGGATAGAAGAGCAAGATGGAGTTATTCATTTGTGTTCACCAATTTAAACTTAAAAAAATTATTGGATGTATAGGAATATTTGGATAAATTCTTTTTTTCAACATTTCATTTATTTTATTTGCAGTTTGTGTTCAATGCAAATAAATTCCATAACATGAGGAATTACTATGAATCAAAGCATAAGCCCACAAACATATATGCAATGCAAAATAGAAGAACAGCATTAGATATGAAGCAAACAGTCACGTTCATTCACACACACACAGTGGACTCAGATCTGGTCAACCTGGTTGTTCCCAGGCAGGTTTGTAAAGATGATAAAGTGTGACTGTGGAGAATAAGATTTCTGCCAGAGCACTCTTAGTGAAGACATTTTCTTCCTAGTACACAGAGTGTGACCTCAGGTACTGATTAGGATAGCTTATGACCTACTAACAAGAAGAGCATTGAGCCCTTGTGAGAATGTAGACTTCACAAGAACATGCAGCTGCTTTCTCAGACATGTTTGTTAGGGTTTGCAACCATGACTGGGAACTACAACCAAGACCATGCTGAACAAAGAAAAAGTTTTAGGGCGAAGAACTGCCAGGAGTATCCTCAGAGGGAGAGGCGCTCTGGGCTCAGGTGTAGGGCTGGGGTTTCATAGGGAACTTTTCCCAAGGGAGGTGGGAGATAGGTTGGAGAGGCCAAAGAAAGGGATGTAGGATGTGGGCTGGAGCAGCTGGAGAAGATACCTGATACCAGGAGGCACAGGGTGTCTGCCTGATTTATAACTGGGGGCAGTTGTGGGAACAGTGAGGCACAGAAAGTCTCTCAGGCCTGATTTGTGGTAATGATGAGGCTCTCCATAAGCACAACACCTCTGTGTTTTTGCTTTCCTGATGCCAGGAAAGAGTGGGGGAGACACCTCAGGCCAGCGTGGATTCAGGACTCTCACAATGTTTATCTACTATATCTTGCTAAACGTGTTTCAGAGAAATCTTAGTTCTATGAACACATGCATATTCTCTACAGTAGGCTATTGTAATCCTTATCAGTAAAGAAACCACACCTGGTTAGTCTGTGCACACCTTCTGGAGGAAGAGACCCCATGTCCTGTTGTTCCTTTCATTTGCACACCCCAGCATGTAACCTTGGTTATCCAGACTACTGTGACCAAATTAGATATTGGAACATCTAAGCATCAGCATATGAGCATGCAAACTGAAGATTTCAGGGATGGTCTGGTTTTGAAAAGATTTCTGTGTATCAAGGTAGTTGGAAAAGATTGGCTGCAGAATAAAACCAACTCTTAGGCTTAAAGCTCCCTGTCACTGGTCCACTCCCCAAATATCTGCAATGGTCAAGATTGTGCCAATACTTAAGGTGGGGTAAGGACTTTATATAGGTTTCCCAAATGGGTCACAGGAACCCAGTTAGTTGAACCATCACCATTGGTTTCCAGGGCCTGCAGTAACAGGAAACTGGAGTATGGTTCTGGATGAAGATATAAACTTATGCACTGTAATGTAGGATTTAGGCATGTAACTACTAGACCTGCCAGCTCCTCTTATCCATATTTTTTAAAATACATACAATATATGAAGAGTATTTTATTTACTTTTATCTGTGGATTTAAGATTTTTTAAAATAATTATTTATTTATTTGAAAGTCAGAGTTACACAGAGAAAGAGAGAAAGAGAGCAAGAGATCTTCTTTCCACTGTTTCACACCTCAAATGGCCACAATGCTCTGGCTGGAACCAGGAGTCAGGAGTTTCAAATCCCTCACATGGGTACAGGGGCCCAAGCACATGGACCATCCTCCACTGCATTTCTGGGCATATTAGCAGGGAGATGAATTGGAATTGGAGCAGCTAGGTCTTGAACCAGCACCCATAAGGGATGCTGGTGTCACAGGCAGTTTCTTTACCCACTATGCCACAATGCTGGCCCCCAGGCTATAGATTTAAAAGGCATGTAACAATAAAAAAATAATGTTACATGACAATTTTTTGAATGACTGTTGAGATGACATTAAACTGGAAATATTCTGTTTCCCATTTAGCAGATAGACTGGATTAAGAGACAAGGAGATGGGACTGGCACTATGGTATAGGAAGCTAATCCTCCTCCTGTGGTACTCATATGGGCATTGGTTGGTGTCCTGGTTACTCCACTTCTAATCAAGCTCCCTGATAATGGCCTATAAAAGCAGTGGAGATGGTTCAGGTGCATGGGCCCCTGCACTCATGGAAGACCCAGAGGAGATCCTGGCTCCTGGCTTGGGATTGGCCCAGCTCTGGCCATTGTGGCCATTTGGGAAATGGACCAGATGATGGAAGAGCTGCCTCTCTCTTCTCTCTGTCTAAAACTCTGCCTCTCAAATAAGTAAATAATAATAGTAACAGATACAAGGAAAATGATAACTGATGATTGGAAACTCCAAAGAGGAGAGAAGGGAGTCCTCACCACAGAAGAAATCAGGCTAAGACCATCATATTGCAGCAATTCAGGAATCAGAGCCTGTCTGGAACTGCTTCTTATTTGTGACAGTGAGCACGACAGAGATAGAGGTGCAAGAACTGCACGTGCTGAACCCCAGGTTTTGTATTTCGACTGTTCAATCTGAATAGTGCTGGTCACTATCATCTTGCTTAGATTTGTGGATACCATAAAATGTTTGAAAATCTTAAAGACTTGGTAATTCTACCCTAGTCAAGTATAAAATTTCTTAATCATATTTAAATTTTGAATTACTTAAAAAATAAAAGAAAAAAGCAGAAAGAAATCTTATTTTGTAATTAAACATTTGAAAGTTTTATTTGAAGTCCCACTTGAAAAATTTGTGGTGTGGCACACATTGGTATCCGTACAATGGGTAATAACATTCATTCAAGATATTCTGAAAAAAAAAGATTCACCTTTTTTTGTAAATAAAGATTCATTGGAAATCAACCACATCTATTTACTTTAATCCCTTTAACTCAGGAACCTCATAGTATAAATTTTCTCAGATGTTGTCACAGGCTTGTTCTGGCTTTACTTGCAGCTGTGTATAGACAATTATAATTCTTTTTTAAAGATTTTATTTATTTGAGAGTTAGAGTTACAGACAGTGAGAAGGAGAAACAGAGAGAAAGGTCTTCCGTCCACTGGTTCACTCCCTAGATGGCCACTGCAGCTGGAGCTGTGCCGATCTGAAGCCAGGAGCCAGGAGCTTCCTCTGGTCTGCCAATGGGTGCGGGGGCCATCTTCTACTGCTTTCCCAGGCCACAGCAGAGAGCTGGATTGGAAGTGGAGCAGCCGAGACCTGAATTGGCACCCATATGGGATGCCGGCGCTTCAGGCCAGGGCATTAACCCACTGCGCCAAAGCGCTGGCCCCGAGAATTATAATTCTTAAAAACATAGAGCTGCTGAAAACCCAATGAGAGCATTTCGGGCATGGAAAGCAAAGACACTGTGGCAAAAAAAATGATCTACATGAAGAATCTCTGTGAGATCCCAGTAGAAAGAAGGGGCCATCAAAGAAGGATGTACTTTTCTCTTAAGGGAGGAGAGAACTTCCACTTTGCTTACAGCCCTGTCTAAATATTGACGGAGTTTGTGGACTCAAAAGGCTTCCATAGCCTTGGCAGCTCATGACAAGAGCCTCGGGTGATCACTGACATCATAAATAAAAGTGCCAATTGTTCAATCAACAATAGGAGTCACTGTGCATTTGCTCTACATATAGGACTTCTGTCCTTAATGAATTGTATGATGAGAATTAAAGGTAAAACTTGTCTTCAAACATTACTTTGTACTTTGTGTGTCTGTGTGGGTGCAAACTGTTAAAATCTTTACTTAGTATGGAGTTGATCTTCTGTATATAAAGATAATTAAAAATTAATCTTAATGATGAATGGGATGGGAGAGGCAGTAGGAAGTGGGATGACCTGGGGTTGGGAGGGTGGGTATGGGGGGAAGAATTGCTATATTCCAAAAGTTGTACCTATGAAATTTATATTTATTAAATAAAAGCCTTCTCAAAAAATAGATATAGTGTGTGTTCCCTAAGAAGCTAAAAGGGCCTGATATCTTTCAGACTAACCTTAGCATTTAAAGCTCTGACTTTGAAATTGAATGATGACTACATGTGCTTGAAGACCCTGCCTCTTAGTTCCTTTTCAGTACGTGTGGCTCAGGTAATCCTTGAGTGGGAAAAGAGAATTCTAAATTCTAAATTTTGCAAGTTGGATTGTGGAATTGAGGGTTGCCACTGATCTGAAAATAACTGCAGTGCAGCTGTCATCCTACCACTGATTATTCAGTATCAGTCAAATCCTGCACTTGGAGACTACATGTATCCAACATTCTCCCTTTGTATATTTATTCCTTTGGGTATGTGCAGCCACATCTGTTCATCTTTTTTAAAGATTGGTTTACTTACTTAATTGAAAGGCAGAGTTACAAAGAGGGAGGGGGAAGAAAAAGAGACAGAGATCTTAAATTAAAAAAACAAATACAGCCCCAATGAAATAGATCCACTATGGCCTTTTTTTATGAAATGCATTTCTCATTCTCATAAACTCCATATTTTTCAAGATTTTTACAACTGTTAACCTGCTTATATTTTCATAGTATGAAAATCATTGGTGTTCATTATTTTCTTTGCTTGAGTTCAGATCCAAATACTTGAAGAAAGAAACTATTATGACAAATTAGGTGCAGTTTTTATGCTTGAGAGATTTCAGTATGTTGTGTATATTCAAACTGCTACAGCTTCATGCCTCCTGCTTCTGAAGCAGTGTATGCTGAGTGCTTGAGAGAGACTGTGACCAGCACTATTATAATTATAAATAACTATTTTTCAGCACTTTATCTGAAACTGGCTTGTCAGTCGACTGTTGCTTTTAACAAACCACTTATTTTTTCACAGTCATCACAATATGTATATCAGCATTTTCATCCACTTACCATTTTGTTTCTGCCGTTGAAATCATAACCACTTTTGTGTATCATAATATCTAGTTCAAGCTAATCCTGGTACTGTGAGGCTGCGGAACATCTATGTTGGCTTTATTATAATATATTGTAACCTCCCTGCAATTATGTAACCCTATGTTTGCAACTTTTATGAATGCAATTGTTCAGATAAAATTTAGGTAATACCTGATCATTCACTCTTTCCAGATAACATATTTTACAGATTTTGTTGTTGATTTTTATAAGACTTGTTTACCATTTAATTTTGAAAGTGTGTGATAGTTCTGGATAATGGAAATGAGTTGTTTTAATATCTATGTTATGGATCTTATTTTAGCTTATTATTTTATTTATCTATATAAGGTGGACAAATGTCTTTATTTAAGAGCATAGTGATACTTCCCACCTTAACCCTACCTCCTGCCCACATTCTCACCCTCCTTCCTCCTTCATTTCTTATTCTTTAATTGTACAATGACATATTTTTAGTTTATATTATACTAGTTACATTAACCATCCATTAAGTAAAGAATTCAACAGATAGTAAGACCAAAAAAAAAAAAAATACACAAAAAACCTGTTCCACAACAGTAGAGACAAAGGCTGTAAAAAAGAATAAATTCTCAAAATATCAATTTTACTCATATACATTATATTTTTGTACTCTCTTAATATTTGTGTGTTGGAATATTGCTCAGCCATAAAAATAATGGCATCTTTTCTTTTGCAAAAAAATGGATGCATCTGTGGAAACCCTTATAATATTGAAATAAGAAAATACAAAAAAAAGACAAATTCAAAATGGTTTCCCTGAGCTGTTATAAATAATGAAATATGAAAAAGAATTTTAAGGGCAGAGTGTACAAATGAGAGTTTAGAACACAGAGAGAGATGTATTCCATCCACTTGATGCCCACCTAAATTCCATAACTACTGGTATTGAGACAGTCCAAAGCCAGTAAACAGAACTCCACATGGGTCTCTCATATGGAAGGCAGGAAATTAAGTACTTAGTGCCTCCAAGGTATATTAGCAGTAAGGTGGATCATTATTTCTGAACGGATGGTACTAAAGCCAGGTGCTCCAATATGGGAAAAGGGAATCTCAGACAGTGACTAAATCAACTTGCCATTTTGCATCTTCAACTTTGTAATAGATGGCATGATCTTTGATTGTTAAAACTCTAGAATTTTTTTCTTTTATATTCATTTGTAATGTAATTGTAATTGTGTGGTTTTCAGCCAATTTGCCTTTATCTACTCTTTTCATTATCTCCCCTCCCAATTATTAACTTTTTCTTAGTAATAACAATAGTTTTTCACAACTGCATGTCCTTATTCTGTTGATATTATATCTTTAACTAGCACATATATGCAATATCTTAATCTAAGCCAACCCAGAGCCATGAAACTGGATTGCTTCGCTAGCATTTTGATTGTCAAGTCAGCAACTAAGAATCCTGTAGGTTTCCTGGAAACTGCCATTTGCAGAGCTTCATGGAGATGTTAGTCTGCTGTGTTCATTCACTATATTCAGGTAACTCTGGATGTTTATGGAACTGTAAGTTTGCCTTTGATTTTAAAGCTTCGATAGTATAACTCTAGACATTTTAATTTATTCTTTATATGTTGTAAAATCTGGCATGGTTTTGTTTTGTTTAAGTTTCTGAGATATTTTTGTATTTTCCAATATTAATGTAACTACTAACAAAGTTCCCTATATCTGCTTTTAATACCACCATTGTTCCTTTCAAAAAGCACTTCTTGGTTCTCACAGTATTCATAGTGTTTCCCATTCCATAACATGCGCATCCCTTTTTATTATTGTTTTGTTTTTTAGTCTACTCCTGTAACCTGTGTGTATCACTAACATCTTAGTAAAACAGTAGTGATATTGTGAATCTGTGGCAGTCTTGGTTTCCATTTTCATTGTGATGTCATCAGCCCACTCAAATTTTTGTAAATTTCTGTTTGTCTAAGGTAACTTTTGCCTTCTTTGATTTTTATGACTCCAAAGTTATCAATGAAAATTTCCAGTACTATTCTTCACACTTTATCATAAAACTATTCCAGTAGATATATTGCTGCTTTTTATACATCATTGTTTTTTATAGTTTTACATTCACTTCAATTTAGTTGCAATTAATGTTTTCACCAAATACCATCATATCTACATTTTAATATAATTTATAGAATATAAAATAGCCTTGATTTTAGAAATTTTATCAATCGAGGGAAAAATTACTCCCCTATTCTAGCTGCTGACAATTTTCATATATTTTTTCATTTACTTCAAGATCAGTGGTGTGTTACATTTTTTCAAGTCTTTTTTTCTGTTGATCTATTGGATTTATTTACTGATCTATTAAATTGACCAAATTATGTTTCTCTTTTGGTCTGTTGATGTAATTGATGGATCAAATTAAAACTTTTTATTTTTTCACATCTTGAATATCTGCAATACAGATGTATATGAAATATCACAATTTTCATTCATTTTGGATTCAATTAAGAATATTATGTTAAGTATATCTGCCTGTATGCTCAAAGGAGATATTGGTCTGTAATTTCTTTTGCTGTATTCTTGCTGAGTTGTTTCATGGTACTGGAAGGCTAGCCTCAGACCATGTATTCTGACAATTTTCTGGAAAAATATTAAAAAGTTGGTACAAATTTCCCTATTTTATAGAATTTTCCTACAAATCAATCAGGAGCCAGGATTTTTCTACTTTGAAGGATTATGAAATGTTGATGTACTGTTTCAGTGAGGTGTCTCATACAAACTAATCCCAAGACTAATATTTAAAAAATCAATGACATTTTCTTTGGCTCTTAGAAAAATCCACCAAAGATTTAATGCAATTCCAAATAATAAAAGAAGTGGTATTTTGGCTGCAATACTCATTATTACTTTAGAATTCCTATTACATGTTTCTTTTATAAAATTGTAGGCATTGTGATACAGTATTTGGGACTCAGGCATCTGTTATAGGAGTGCCAGTCTGAGTACTGGCTGATCCACTTATGATACAGCCCTCTGCTAATGTACCTGGAAAGCAGTGGATTTTGGAACACTTTAGAATCCCCAAGTGACTCTGAGATCCAGGTTTCCAAAACCTTGCAGCCAATACTCATGGCTGGTTATACTGAAGCATGTCCAGCAAGTAGACAAACTTCTTTTATTTGTTCAAATTAAAAAACAGACCAACCACTTTATAGTAAAAGAAACTGCATAATAAATCTAACTTTCTTTTGTTGCTTATATCTCAAAAAATTTTCTTTTTTTTCAACAAATGAACTACTTTACAGTAAAACAAATTTCATAATAAGAAACCTACTTTTGCTGCTTATATCACAAAAAATAATTTTAATTCTTTTTTTCATAAAAAGAGACTGAAGCAAGCATTTTCTTATTTCAGTCACTCAAAATATTAAGCCACTTTTTTTCAAATCTATTACTAATAAAGAATGCTTTGAAATGAAGGAAAACATTATTTTCCAGGACCTGAATTTTTTACTTATTGTGATACAATTTCTCATTGTTTTATTTCTCAAATTTAAAAACAAAGAGAAACTGGGAAAAGATCCAAGATGATGGCACAAATGAGTGTGCTGTGAGGTCTGTTTCCAGCTATGTCACTATGGAACAATGTGATATACGTACTACCTGGGTTGCAATGTTACACACACACTGCTCCCTGACTGATGTAAGTGGCTTATAAACAGATGGTTAGAGAGGACACTGTGTTTCTGTTTCCCAAACTGTACTAGGCCAGATTATGGCAGACAGCAGAGAATGAAGGCCTGGACACCAGGTTCTCAATTCCTCATGAATCTTAACTGAGCCTTTTAGAAACAGTAATGAAGATGTTTAGGACCTAGGAGGCGGGGTAAAATATATATGTATTGCTGGTGCCTTATGTTTGTGGTTGGTGTTTGTGTTTAAAATAATTATGATCTTGCATTCAATAATTTCTAACTTTGAGAGTGGCTGGGCCCCAATGGGTCTGAACTATTAGTGAGCTGGAAAGTGAGTTGTGGGCTTGAAGGGTTAGTGCCCACTTGGAAGGGGATGGAGAGGGGAGATGGGTAGGCAGGTGGATCAGAAGCAAACTGATTTCACAGGGACTTTGTTGGCTAACCTGACCCACTTCACAGGTGAGGAAATTTAGGCTCATTATGTTGTTGGTTTGTCCAACTGAACCTCTGGACTCCCTGGCTCTCCCTGATCTCCATACTCATGGGAACCTGGGCACCAGGCAGATGGCCAAGAATTCCTGACTGTGGACCCTGTGAGTAAGGACACTGGGGACCATTTTAATACTGTGCAACACTAGCCAGTTAAGAATTACAATGGACACTTTGCCTCACTTTGAGATCTATCTTGTTGAGGAAGACTCTCCTGTCCAGTTTGCTCCTGTACTTGCCCAGCCCTACAACTTCTTTCACCATTCTTATCCTCCTCTGAACACCCCAGAGCCAGAAGTCACTGGGGTGGTATAGCTGATTGGGTGCACACACACATTCCCTGTGAATTCTAGGCCCTGCCCCAGGAAGGCAGAGCAAGTGAGGCTGCCCATGCTAGCTGTACCCCTACACTGAACACCTGGGCAGGGGTGTGGGTTTTTCTCAATATCCAAGGAGCTCTCTCTGATATCTGGAGGAATGGGGGCACCACTAGACTGACACTCACTGGTTGGGGGGTGACTGCACATTTGCCATTGATGTTCAAAAGTTTTAGTGACTTTCCCTTACTCTTGTAGAGAATATCCAAGACATAACACAGCCCAGAAAGCCTCCACATCTTGGTCACCCTGGCCTGCCACTAGCTCTTTTGCAGAGGCCTCACATACTGCAGCTAACCCTGCCTGGCTGACATGCAAACCCCAGGCCACTGCAGCATGATATTTTTAAAGTTGTATTTATTTGTAGATTTTATGTATTATCTCACTATATTCTATCATATGTACTGAAAATTACACCTTATAGTTCTTTTTTGATGTTTGAATTCCCTAGGAATTCCAGTAGGAATGTTTGAATTCCCTAGGAATTCCAGTAGGAAGCTGAAAAGAAATAGGGGCTGGCCCTGTGGCATAGCAGGTAGAGCTACTACCTGCAGTGCTGGCAACCCATATGGACACTGGTTCAAGTCTTGGCTGCTCCACTTCTGACCCAACTCTCTGCTATGGAAATCCGTACAAGATAGCCCAACTCCTTGGGTCCCTACATGCATGTGGGAGATTCAGAAGAAGCTCCTGGTTCCTGGCTTTGGTTCAGTGCTGTTCTGGCCACTGTGACCATCTGGGGAGTGAATCAGTGGATGCAAGACCTCTATCTTTCTGCCTCTGACTCTCTGTAACTCTACCTTTCATTTTTTTATTTTTTTGACAGGCAGAGTGGACAGTGAGAGAGACAGAGAGAAAGGTCTTCCTTTGCCATTGGTTCACCCTCCAATGGCTGCTGCAGCTGGCACACTGCAGCTGCAGCACTGCGCTGATCGGAAGGCAGGAGCCAGGTGCTTCTCCTGGTCTCCTATGGGGTACAGGGCCCAAGGACTTGGGCCATCCTCCACTGCACTTCTGGGCCACAGCAGAGAGCTGGCCTGGAAGAGGAGTGACCAGGACAGATGCAGAGGAAGCATTTGATAAAATACAACACCCTTTCATGATGAAAACTCTAAGAAAATTGGGTATAGAAGGAATATTCCTCAGTAAAATTAAGGCAATTTATCTAAAACCAATGGCCAGCATCGTATTGAATGCGGAAAAGTCAGAAGCATTTCCACTGAGATCTGGTACTAGAAAGGGATGCCCACTCTCACCATTGCTATTCAATATAGTTCTGGAAGTTGTAGCCAGAGCTATCAGGGAAGCAAAAAAAATTAAAGGAATACAAATTGGAAGGAAGAAGTCAAACTACCCCTCTCTGCAGAAGATATGATTCTTTTTAGGGGATCCACAGAATTCCACAAAGAGACTATTGGAACTCATAGAATATTTTGGCAAAGTAGCAGGATATAAAATCAATGCATAAAAATCTATAGCTTTTTTATACACAGACAATGCCATGGCTGAGAAAGAACTCCTAAGTTCAAGCCCATTCACAGTAGTGACAAAAATAATCAAATACCTTGGAATACTTAACCAAGGATGTCCAAGGTTTCTACAATGAAAATTACAAAATCTTAAATAAAGAAGTAGAAGAGGATACCAAAAAATGGAAAAATCTTCTATGCTTATGGATTGGAAGAATCAATATCATCAAAATGTCCATTCTCCCAAAAAATTTATAGATTCAATGAGATATCAATTAAAATACCAAAGACATTCTACTAAGATATGGAAAAAATGATGCTGAAATTCATATGGAGGCACAAGAGAATTTGAATACTAAAGCAATCTTGTACAATGAAAAGAAAGCTGGAGGCAACACAATACAATATTTCAAGACATATTACAGGGCAGTTATGAACAAAACAGCATGGTGCTGGTACAGAAACAGATGGATAGACCAATGGAACAGAATAGAAACACCAGAAATCAATCCATACATCCATAGCCAACTTATATTTGATCAAAGATCTTGAACCAATTCCTGGAGCAAGGACAGTCTATTCAACAAATGGTGTTGGTAAAACTGGATTACCACATGCAGAAGCATTAAGCAAGACCTCTACCGTATACCTCACACAAAAATCCCCTCAACATGGATTAAAGATCTAAATCTATGATCCAACACCATCAAATTATTAGAGAACATTGGAGAAACCGTGCAAGATATAGGCACAAGCAAAGACTCCTTGGAAAAGACCCCAGAGACACAGGCAGTCAAAGCTAAAATTAACAATTAGGATCACATCAAATTGAGATTTTTCTGTACTGCAAAAGAAACAGGAAAGTGAAGAGGCAACCAACAGAATGGGAAAATATTTGCAAATTATGCAATTGATAAAGTATTAATAACCAGAATCTACAAAGAGATCAAGAAAATTCCCAACAGAACAAACAACCCATTTAAGAGATGGGCCAAGGACCTAAATAGACATTTTTCAAAAGAAGAAATCCAAACAGCCAACAGACACATGAAAAAATGGTCAGGATCACTAGCCATCAGGAAAATGCAAATCAAAATCACAATGAGGTTTCATCTCATCCCAGTCAGACTGGCTTACACACAGAAATCAACTAACAACAGATGCTGGCGAGGATGTGGGGAAAAAGGCTCACTAATCCACTGTTGGTGAGAATGAAAACTGGTAAAGCCACTATGGATGACAGTTTGGAGATTCCTCAGAAACCTGCATATAACCCTACCATTCAACCCAGCCATTCCACTCCTTGGAATTTACCCAAAGGAAATTAAATAGGCAAATAAAAAGCTGTCTGCACATTAATGTTTATTGCAGCTCAATTCACAATAGCTAAGGCTTGGAATCAATCTAAATGCCAATTAACAGAAGACTGGAAAAAGAAATTATGGGACATGTACTCTATAGAATACTATACAGCAGTAAAAAATGAAATCCATTTTTTGCAACAAAATGGAGGATTCTGGAAAACATCATGCTGAGTGAAATAAGCCCATCCCAAAGGCACAAATATCATATGTTCTCCCTGATTTGTGACAACTAACTGAGCACATAAAAGGAAACCTTTTGAAGTGAAATGTTCACTATGAGACGCAATGACTTGATCAACTCTTGTACTGACTGTCGAGGAACAACTTACTATTTTATTCCTTTAAATAATTTTTTGTTCTACTTAATACCATTGGTTGAACTCTAATTAACACACAATTATTCTTAGGTGTTTAGAATTAACTGAAAGGAAGTCATCCTTTTTAATATAAGAGTGGGAATAAGAGAGGGAGGAAATATACAGTTCAGCACATGCTCACCCAGACTTACCCCTAATGGTAGATTTAGAAACGTGCCTGGGGATTCCAATTCAATCCCATCAAGGTGGCATGTACCAATGCCATCTCACTAGTCAAAGTTATCAGTTTCGTTTCATAATTGATCATAATGATAGTATTAAGAGTCAAAGGGGTCACATAAACAAGACTAGTGTCAGCTATTAATACCTGATAGAATTAAAAAGGAGAGAGCGATCCAACATGGGAAGCAGGATACACAGCAGACTCATAGAATGGCAGATGTCCTAAACAGCACTCTGGCCTTAGAATCAGCCCTTAAGGCATTTTGATCTGGCTAAAAAGCTCATGAGAGTATTTCAGGCACAGAAAGCCAAGACACTGTGCCCCCCCAAAAAATGATCTAAAATAAGAACTTTGTGAGTGAGATCCCAGAGGAAAGAATGGGCCATCAAAGAAGGAGGTACCTTTCTCTGAAGGGAGGAGAGAACTTCCACTTTGACTATGGCCTTGCCTAAATAACATTGCAGTTTGTAAACTCAAGAGGCTTCCATAGCCTTGGCAGCTCATGACAAGAGCCTAGGATGATTACTGACACCATAAATAAGAGTGTCAATTGTTAAATCAACAACAGGAGTCACTGTGCACCTACTCCCCATGTAGACTCTCTCTTCTTAATGTGTTGTACTATGCAAATTCATGGTAAAACTACTACTCAAACAGTACTCTATACTTTGGTGTCTGTGTGGGTGCAGTCTGTTGAATCTTTACTTAGTATATACTAAGTTGATCTTCTGTATATAAAGATAATTGAAAATTAATCTTGATAAAAAATGGGATGGGAGAGGGAGTGGGATATGGGGTAGTTACAGATGGGAGGGAGGTAATGGGGAGAAATGCCGCTATAATCCTAAGTTGTACTTTGGAAATTTATATTTATTAAATAATAGTTATAATTAATAAATAAATACTGAGTTTTATTAAGTTCTTTTTAACACATAAATTATGTGGGTTTTTTTGTCCTTTTCACTTAATTGTTTGGGAAACTTAACTTGGTTTTTAAAAATTATTTATCTTGCTTGTAATTAATCTATTGCATTTTCATATGTGATCAATTTAAGAATAATAATGCTTTGTGGGGCACCTGCAGTACTAGCATCCCATATGGATAGTCTCAATGTGCCCTTGTGCATATAAGTTATGCAATCTTCTGATGCTTTTTTATCACCTAGTATTCAAAGCGATTCTTAACTTACTTTTTCTAAGCTTGTACATTATTACTAAAAAGAATTAAACCATCACACCTGCAGTTGTTAAATTGTGTACATTTTTGTTTTTAAAGATTTATTTATCTGAAAGGCAGAGTTAAGAGATGGAGAGAGAGAGAGAGAGAGAGAGAGAGAGAGAGAGAAAGAGAGAAAGAGAGAAAGAGAGAAAGAATATTTTCCATCCCCTGGTTTACTCCCCATAATGGCCTGAGACTGGCCAATCTGATACCAGAATCCAACAACTTCTTTTGGGTCTCCCATGTGAATGCAGGTGTCCAAGTATTTGGACCAGCTTCCACTGCTTTCCCCAGTGAATTAGCAGAGAGCTGTATCAAAAGTGGAGCAGTTGGGATTCAAACTAGTATACCTATAGGATGTTGGTACCACAGGTTGCAGATTTATCATCATGCCACATTGCCGACCCAAAATTTGGAATATTGAAATCAGAAATTTAATTGAGTGGACATTAAAGGTTTTGATCAGTCCAGGGCTGGCGCCGTGGTGCAGTAGGTTAATCTTCCGCCTGTGGTGTGGCATCCCATATAGGTGCTGGTTCTAGTCCCGACAGCCCCACTTCCAGTCCAACTCTCTGCAACAGCCTGGAGAAACAGTAGAAGATGGCCCAAGTCCTTGGTCCCCTGCACCCACATGGGAAACCAGGCAGAAGTGCCTGGCTCCTGGCTTCTGATATGCACAGCTCTGGCCATTGCAGCCATTTGTGGAGTGAACCAATGGAAGGGAGACCTTTCTCTCTGTCTCTCCCTCCCACTGTCTGTAACTCTAATTCTCAAATAAAATCAACAAAATCTTTTTAAAAAGATTTTTATCATCCATTCTCTCATAGATATCTGGCACTGTTTACACATAAACCCAGAGTTCCCAACTTTACTATTTGGATTGCTGTCTATGCTGAGATGCATCCATTGACAGATGTTTCCTCCTTGTGAAATTTGATTGTACTTAAAAATAAAGCAAAAGAAATACCAGTGCTGCAGGCGCACACCGGGTTCTAGTCCCGGTTGGGGCGCCGGATTCAGTCCCGGTTGCCCCTCTTCCAGGCCAGCTCTCTGCTGTGGCCCAGGAGTGCAGTGGAGGATGGCCTAAGTGCTTGGGCCCTGCACCCCATGGGAGACCAGGATAAGTACCTGGCTACTGCCATCGGATCAGCGTGGTGCGCTGGCCGCAGTGCACCAGCCATGGTGGCCATTGGAGGGTGAACCAACGGAAAAAGGAAGACCTTTCTCTCTGTCTCTCTCACTGTCCACTCTGCCTGTCAAAAAGAAAAAAGAAAAAGAAAAAGAAAAACCAGCATTGTGCACAGATATGAAATTTATTGTAAAATAAACAATATATAAACCTCCACCAAACAAAAAGACTCAAATATACTTAACAGTACTGCTAATGTCAATGATGTTAATATTTTAGTTGCATGCTCTATTCTAAGTAAGTTCTTTCATACTCTGACCCAAGCACATGGATCCTCATAAGCACTCTCATATACACTTAGAATCTGGAATCCTATGTAGAAAAGTACTATTCTAACCCAAACCTCATTTAACAACATAAGACGGGAATCTACAAGATATACACTGGTTTGTCATAGTTAAGTGGGAAAAAAGACATGTCAAAGCACTCCAAATGAGAAAAACTCATTCATTTGGATTTCAGATAATAAACTTTCCAGATGTTTTCATGGATAATCCACACACACAATTATCTTTAGTTTTTATACATTTTATTTTTTAAATGAGGGCAAATGGTGTCATTAAGCTTTTTAAATGACATTACAAAGTCTATTAACCAACCCTGTATGGAAGTATTACATACACATTCATTTCTGAAAGGTGGGCAAATGAAATTATTTAAGTAGCAAATAGTTTGAATCATGATTTCTAATACTCATTAAAAAACACTTTAGAAGAAATGTTTGCTTGTATTTTATTTTTTTAGTCAAATAAGATAAAACTGAAAAGCAGAAGAGTACTCTGAACTTCTCACATTGTTCTAAACTCTCCATTCTGGGTCTAAAACAAAATTACATCAAAATTTATTGTCAAAATCCATAAATCAGGATATAAATCAGTGATGCACAAGAATTTCATTAGATATATTAATAATTTTTAAAAAGGAAATAAAATATGGGGTGAGGCAACAGGCAGTATGCTTAAAGTAGTTTTAGATTAGTCCTGTATGTGATTCGCATTCAAAAATAGGCATACATGAGGACAAAGCTCTAAAAAAACATTAAATTGAAAATGAATCTTAGTGGAGAATGGGACTGGGAATGGAAAAGTGCAGAGGAGGAGGGTTGGGAGTGTGGGTGGGAGGGCAGGTATGGTGGGAAGAATCACTATATTCCTAAAGTGGTATTTACAAAATGCATGAAACTCGTATTCCTTGAATAAAAGATTTCTTTGGGAAAACCAAGACCTAAAATCTACAATGGTTTTTTTTTTTTTTTATTGCAGTCACTTCATTTATTTTTTTTTTCTTCTTTATTTTTTTATTTTTATTTTTTATCTTTTATTTAATGAATATAAATTTCCAAAGTACGACTCATGGGTTACAACGGCTTCCCCCCCCATACCGTCCCTCCCACCCACAACCCTCCCCAAAAATATGGAACGCTTCACGAATTTGCGTGTCATCCTTGCGCAGGGGCCATGCTAATCTTCTCTGTATCGTTCCAATTTTAGTATATGTGCTGCCGAAGCGAGCACTACAATGGTTTTTTATATGTAATTGTCTATGCTTTGTATCTTATTTTAAGAGAAAGCATTTTATGCAGATTCATTCATTATATTACATGTGTGATGCTGCATTAATTTATTGCTTAGGGTTCTCACCACATTCAGAATTTTCAGATCTCCTTTGAGTAGTTGTTATTGCCTTTTCATCCATGTTAGTTGGACACATCACTACAAGTTCCACATTTACTTTTTTCCTCATCATTTATGGCCCTTGTTTTTTTAAATACTTTAGATTTTATTAAAGCATGTGGAATTTTTATTTTATTCTTAAGTTTTTGTTTATTTTAACTTTATCTGAAAGGCAGAGAGAGAAGAGAGACCAAGATCTATCAGCTGTTTCACTCCCACAAATATCCTTAGTAGCCAGGAATTAGTGATACTGAAGTGAGGAACTTAGAACTATTTGGTCTTCCATGTGGTTAAAAAAGATCCAGGCTCCTGAGTCATTACCTGCTGCTTCCAAGGGTGTACATTAGCATGGAGTGAGATAGAAAGCAATGGAGCTGGGACTCAAACCATGTATGCCAATATATCTCACACATATCCAAAGTGGAATCTTAACTGCTGTGTCAATCACCTGCTCAAAATTCTTTAAAAAATTGTATTGCACTAACTTTTGAGGTTATTCAGGAGAAAATTCATAATTGAAATTGCAAACAATGAGTAAAAGAGACTATTCCGTGTGCTTTGAGTGATGAATACCAAGGGTTTAGTATATTATAATCAATCTGGATTAGAAATGGAGCAGCCAAGACCCAATCTGGCAAATTGGCACCCATATGGGATTCTGGAGTTGCAGGTGGTGGTTTAACCTGCTGTGCCATAGTGATGGCCCCATGACTTGGGGTCTTAAAACTAAAATGCAATGTATATCCAAGGTAAAGTCTTGCAGTAAGATGAAGATTTTACTTCTCATTTTGAATGATATTCATACATCTAAACATAAATTTTATCAAAATTATCTAAAGCCTCTTCAGCAAATATTTGTAAAGATAAATTACCCAATGTGTGTTAATATATTAGAGCACTTCATAAAGTTTATGGAAATTGAATAAAAAGATAAATTTCTTGAGGTGCCTGCTACCCCTGATGGGGATCTACAGTGAGTTTCCACCTCCTGGCCTCAGCTTGGCCTAGTGATTGCTGATGAAGCCATTTTGGAAAGTGAACTAGTGGATGGGAGATATCTTCCCATCTTTGTCTCTCTCAAACAAATCAATATAAAGAAAATTATACAATGCACATTCCTTAAAGTTAAGAGTTTACATCTCCCTGTATAGAATGTTAGGTTCAGTGGGACTGACTCAGAGCCTAGAAATCTGCATTTAGTATAATATTCCCTGTCGTTCTTTTGTATAACTGAAGATAGTATCACTTTAAGAAGTCACTGGTTTAGGGACCATAAATCTGATTTCACAGTCCTCAATCAAGTTTCACTTCATGAATAAAACCTATATCATTCTACTCAAAAACAGCAATACTTTCACCTCCCAAATTCTCTCAACTTCTGAGATATCACCATTCTTTTCATATTCTTTCAAACTAAACTGCTTTTTGAAATTTAATTATTGTTAACTAATTTGTGAAAAGTATATCTAATACTGCACAAATATCATGTTTTTAAATCATCCATATATTTCAAAGTGTACATTAATTTTTTTTAACTTTTATTTAATGAATATAAATTTCCAAAGTACAACTTATGGATTACAATGGCTTCCCCCCCATAACGTTCCTCCCACCCGCAACCCTCCCCTTTCCCACTCCCTCTCCCCTTCCATTCACATCAAGATTCATTTTTGATTCTCTTTATATACAGAAGATCAGTTTAGCATACATTAAGTAAAGATTTCAACAGTTTGCTCCCACACAAACATAAAGTGAAAAATAATAGATGATTTTTTAAATGCTGATGAAATCAGATCAGACCTATTGTCATGTTTAATCCCAGTGAGAGTCAAGTTGGGAATTGATAATTTCTTTTTTTTTTTAACAGAAGATCAGTTTAGTATACATTAAGTAAAGATTTCAACAGTTTGCACCCCCATAGAAACACAAAGCGAAATATACTGTTTGAGTACTCATTATAGCATTAAGTCTCAATGTACAGCACATTGAGGACAGAGATCCTACATGAGGAGTAAGTGCACAGTGACTCCTGTTGTTGACTTTACAAATTGACACTCCTGTTTATGGCATCAGTAATCTCCCTATGCACCAGTCATGAGTTTCCAAGGCTATGGAAGCCTTTTGAGTTCACCGACTCTTATCTTGTTTAGACAAGGTCATAGTCAAAATGGAGGTTCTTTCCTCCCTTCAGAGAAAGGTACCTCCTTCTTTGAAGACCTGTTCTTTCCACTGGGATCTCACTCACAGAGATCTTTCATTTAGGTGTTTTTTTTTTTTTTTTTTGCCAGAGTGTCTTGGCTTTCCATGCCTGAAATACTCTCATGGGCTTTTCAGCCAGATCGGAAAGTGTACATTAATTTTTAAACTCCTATACTCAACAATTGTGTAAGTGTAAGACACGTCTGTGAAATCTTTACCTATCCAGATGCTCTGGAGAGTGATACTACAAATGCATTTCTTATACAGAGAGCTTGCACATGAGGCACAAAGCCCATTTTTCTATATGCTGGCTATGTTATCCTCAGAAGAAGACATATGTTCTTATAAACAGAGAGAGGGTCTCACACTCCAGAAACAACACAGGTTGGAATCATGCTAACAGCTGTGTCACACTGCAGTAGAACCTGGCCTCTGACCACTGCCCTTTTGCTGGAACTAAGATAGGTCAGCTGATGGAGAGCAAGCAGTTTTACAAAAGATAAAATTTCATACCATTCCCTTACGTATTCATTTATCACTTGCTTCTGAAATAATCCTGTAAAACTTTTGTATCCCTTTTATAGACTATCCAAAGTAGAGCAATTAGAGGAAGTGTTTCTCCTTTAAATAAGAAGTATAATGACACACACTTGAGTTAAAATCAGCTAAAAGCTAGATAAAGAAAACATAAATATAATAGTTAATAAAGTGTTTTGCATATCTGAAATAGTGGGAAACCTTCAGAGTGGTTTTTTAACTTCTCTGATGACAAATAAATTGCATAAAACAGTGTCATAACGGTAATACTGACATTCTTCACTCTTTCTTTAATGTGCAGATAATAGAGAATAGCAAAAGTAATCAATGCATTGCCCTGTTATCTTGGAAACTAAAAAGAGAGAGAGAGAGAGAGACAGAGAGACAGAGACTCATTTCAAACAGATAATACATGCATAGGATTACATATTTCCAATATATCTAGAGGAAAAATAATTTTCATGAAGTTACTAAACTCCTAGAATTTTGAGCCTTGTCAAAACAACAAAGTGTCACCAATTGACAATTTTTGACATGGCATAATTATCAACTTAATAACAGAGAATTAGAAAACCAGACCCTGTAAGCATGCCTAGAATTTCCAGGCCTTCTGAACACTGGAGCCTGAAATGGTGCTTTCCAGTCTACAAATTTATTTCTTTAAGATTTATTTGAAAGTCAGGGTTACACAAAAAGAGGAGAGGCAGAGAGAGAGAGGTCTTCCATCTGATGGTTCACTTCCCAGATGGCCACAACAGCCAGAGCTGTGCCAATCTGAAGCCAGGAGCCAGGAGCTTCTTCTGGGTCTCTCACATAGGTGCAGGGGCCCAGTGACTTGGGCCATCTTCTATGCTTTCCCAGGCCATAGCAGAGAGCCGGGCAGGAAGAGGAGCAGCCGGGACCAGAACCAGCACCTATATGGGATTCTGAAGCTTCAGGCCAGGGCGTTAACCCGCTGCGTCACAGCGCCGGCCCCTCTACAAATTTATATTCATTAAAAAGCCGAAACTTCTTCTGAGAGCCAATTCCCATTTATGAATATAAAATGTCAGTGAATCTTGTACTATAGGATGCACTAATGTTAAGAAATGTTATAAAATTTAAGTACAGACTTGTATTTTATGCTCATTTAATTTTATCATGGTAACTTCAAGTTCGTCAAAGCACTTACATATTTATAATATTTTTAGAAATAAGATGAAATGGTAAGTGGACAACTATAAAATTATTCATGGGCAGATTTTATGCATTACAATTCAGCTTTTTAAAAAAAGTTAGGGTGTTTTCATTAAACTGTTATCAATAACTTCAAACTTTCATTGATATTCTTGTTAAAAAGTCTAAGAGAAATTAAGCTACATTTTTAAGTGTATTTTTTTAATTTAAACACTCAAGTAATTGTTGAAGTTAATTTGCTTTGTAGAAAAGTTAAAAATGAGGATCTTAGGGCCAGCATTGTGGTATAGTGCATAAAGCTGCTCTTTGTGACTTGGGCACCACATGTGGGTGCTGTTTTGAGTCTGAGTGCTCCATTTCTGGTCCAACTGCCTGCTAATGTGCCTTGGAAAGCAGCAAAAGATGGTCCAAGTCCTTGAGCCCCCTACCATCCATGTGGAAGACCCAGAAGAAGCTCCTGGCTCCTGGCTTCAGATTAGCCCAGCTCCAATCATTGCCGCCATCTGGGGAATGAATCTATACATGCAAGACTCTCTCTCTCTCTCTCTCTCTCTCTCTCTCTCCTCTGTCTCCATAATCAAACTGAGGATCTCCACCAAACAGTAAATTCATATAGTTTAGTATATTTCCTAGGAATATACTGTGTACTATGACAGTATACTACAGTGTTTTATATTTCTTTATTTCTGTGTAATTTTCATTATCCCCATGGTAAATTTGGGAACAGAATCATCAGAGTTATACAACTGTAATATTTATGTCATGGTTCATTTGCAGATATAGTTGAGAAAATTTTCCCAAAGTTTTTATTTTCCAAAATTATGCATTTTACAGATTCTGAATTGTTGGACATATAAATCATACAGTTCTATTTATTGCCTTCAGTTTGTAACAGTAGATTGTCTTGTGTCATGATCATGCACTATCAAGTCCTAATAGTTTATTGCATCACTGTTTGGTGTTTTTCTTTTTCCAGAAAGGCGATGAAATAAATATGGAAGATGAATGGAAGGGATAAATACAGGTGCATACATATAATGAGAAAAGACCACAAGCTAAGGTAATACTGAGGGGTAGATCACTGCTCAATTGAGCACAGATACAGGAAAGGAATGGGGGGAGTGTGTAGAAACATTTCTGCAGCAGTAAGCAAGCATCAAAAACTCTCTGGACTCAGGATAAGTAGTGAGCAGAGGATTAAAAAACTGACCTTGCTGCATCTGCTCCAGTTCAAATCCAAGTTCCAGACTGGGTAGCAGATGGGTGTGTAAAGGGCAAAATTAATTCATCCCAAATTATCCAGACACTGAGGATATCATGTGAATGCCTTCAACATAGAAACAAATCATTTTATGCCACAGAATTTTCAGAGTTCCTTGATCCTTGCTCTAGAAACATCATCTAGTCATTCACTTTTTTTCTTGATGCAAGTTTCAGTTTTGGAGGATTTTTTTTTTTTTAATTTACTCTTTTAAACTGACATCTCATCAGATCACTCAATTCACCTTCATGTAAATTAATTCTTCTACTATATTTATTCTGATATTCAGAATATTAGTTGTTATAATCATTGTTACCATTAATACATAATTTATGATTTCTATAACTTTATTAACTTTTTCTCATTTTAGAACCATGACATACAAAAATCTTTCTAGCATAAGACTCAGATTTGTTATTTTGTTCTATTTCACCCAGTAGGTGCTTTTTGTCACTTCACATGTTATTACTTATTCCTCTCCAGAGAGTGTTTAGCTGTTAGTGAACTGTTCATATGGAAGCCAGAATCAGGTGATTCGAATCAGATGCCTGACACTCAGTGCTACCAGAGGATCAGTGCAGTTGCTGCTTTCTGAGCCTGCTGCAGTCAGCAGCCTGGGATTTCCTTCTGATCAGAAACCCTCTGAAAGTTGTTTTCAGTGAAGAAATATGTCTTACTGACTCTATCAGGAAATCATTTAAGGACTTCATGCTATTTCTTTTTGGTCACTATTTTTCATTTTCAAAGAAAGTGGCAACCCACTTCATTTCCTCTTTTCAAGAGAAATATGGATCTTCAGAAGGAGAAGATTTATGATTCTGGTTACTAA
This sequence comes from Oryctolagus cuniculus, assembly GCF_051225735.1. Classification (NCBI taxonomy): domain Eukaryota; kingdom Metazoa; phylum Chordata; class Mammalia; order Lagomorpha; family Leporidae; genus Oryctolagus; species Oryctolagus cuniculus. The sequence goes on along the minus strand of NC_142886.1, from coordinate 1,244,797 downwards.
GCCCAGCTCTTATAAATTGTAATATGTACTGTTACAGAAACCTGGGGTGGGAAAATCCCTCATTCAAACAAGCATCAGAGACAGTAGAGAATCCAAGCAGTTTATAATGCCAGTGGGCTCAGCTGGAATAATTTCCTGAAAAATGAGCAACAATCCCAAGTTTATTACAATATTTATAGGTTCATAAGCATCATGCTTTACCTGTTACAACATTGGTAGGGTTAAATTGCAGCGTACCTGACTTAGGACCACAGTTTCAATGGTTGGTGGGTCTTGTATGTTTGTAAAAGAGTTACCAGGGGCAGATTCATTAGGACAGATTTGTGAATGGAGTTTACAAAAGCAAAACTTAGGACATCTTCCCTCCCTAGACAAGGTAACACTAGGTAGCTGTTTCACTAGCTAATGTGAGCAGCCACTATTAAAAGCTTGGGGTGCAGGGCCCAAGCACTTGGGCCGTCCTCCACTGTACTTCCTGGGCCAAAGCAGAGAGCTGGCCTGGAAGAGGGGCAACTGGGACAGAATCCAGCACCCCAACTGGGACTAGAACCTGGTGTGCCGGCGCCGCAAGGTGGAGGATTAGCTTAGTGAGCGCGGTGCCGGCCGCCATATTTCTTCTACAGTAAAAGTTATAAACTATGCTTTTAATTAGTTCAGTGATAGCCTGTCACACTCTTGGAGATAGATAAATATCAAGGAGAAACTGAGCTTTTACATGAAGATGCTTCATGAAAAGAAAACATAAGGATTTTATTTGTAAAAATATTGTTTGTTCAAATTTCTACTTAAGAATTCCATACTCCTGATTGGATTCAACATGGCTGAAAAAGGTATAGCCACACTAACTTAAACTGGTTCAGGGATGTGAAAAGAAAAAAGGAAGCATCACCTTAATTCCCAAACAAGGAAGAACTATGAGAAAGAGAAGTATACTTCCATGTTCCTGATGAAAATATGTGTAAAAATTCTCAATATAATACAAGCTAATCTAATCCAACAATAAATCACATCATTTATATGGAACATATGGGATGATTAAACATATGCAAATCAATAAATAGGATACATCACATTAACAAGTTGAGAACAAAAATCACATGATCATCTCAATACATACAAAGTGAGTATTTGATAAAATATAACATCCTTTCATGATAAAAGCCTTAAGAAAACTGGGTACAGAAGGAACATACCTCATGAGGATCAAGGCCACCTATGACAAACCCACAGTCAACATTATATTGATTTTGAGAAATATTGAATCATTTCCACTAAAATCTGAAACCAGATAATGATGCCTACTTTCACAATTGCTATTTAATATAATTCTGGAGATTTTAGCCAGAGCCATTAGGCATGAAATAAAAATCATAGGGACACAAGTTGGAAAGGAGAGGTCAAACTCTCCCTCATTACAGGAAACATGATTCTATATAGAGAGGAACAAAAAAAATTACACTAAGAGACTATTGGAACTCATAAGAGAGCTAGGTAAAGTTGCAAGATATAAAATCAGCACGCAAGAATCAATTGCCGGCCAGCATCGTGGCTCACTTGGCTAATCCTCTGCCTGTGGTGCTGGCACCCCAGGTTCCAGTCCCAGTTGGGGCACTGGTTCTGTCCCAGTTGCTCCTCTTCCAGTCCAACTCTCTGCTGTGGCCTGGGAAGGCAGTGGAGGATGGCCCAAGTGCTTGGGCCCTGCACCCACATGGGAGACCAAGAGAAAGCACCTGGCTCCTGGCTTCAAATTGGCACAGTGTGCTAGCCACAGTGCACCAGTCATAGCGGCCATTATGGGGGATGAACCAACGGAAAGGAAGACCTTTCTCTCTGTCTCACTCTCTCACTGTCCATTCTGCCTGTCAAAATAAATAAATAAATAAAAATTAAAAAAAATCAATTGCCTTTGAATACACAATGCCACAGCTGAGAAAGAACATAAATATCACTACTATTCAGAGTAGCTAATTCAAATCTATAAAGCTTTAAATAAATTTAACCAAGGATGTGAAATTTATAAAAACTTTAAAGAAAGAAATAGAAGAAGAAAAAATTGGAATTAGTGTCACCAAGATGTCCATACTACAAAAAGAAGTTTACAGATTCAATGAGATTCCAATAAAAATACCACGGACATTTTCTCATATCTAAAGAAGTAATGCTAAAATTCAGATGTAAGCAAAGAGGCACCAAATAGCAAACACAATCTTAAACAGCAAAAACAAAGCTGGAAGCATCACAATACCAGATTTTAAGACATTCTACAGGACAGTTACAATCAAAACAGTCTGGTACCTGAAAAACATGAAGTCTGTTCTCTTTATTTTAATAAAATTTTTTCAAATGATCACACCATGGCAGTGAATGGACTTATTACACACTTATTAACATAATGATAAGATTTTAAGGAACTAAACAAGCTGAAGTAAGTGTTAATAAATGACAATTAAGAATACACAGCAGTGATTCTTGGGAAAAAATGGGAAATAATGCTATAAGAGGTATCACTGAATTAGAATAGAAAAATACATACATAAATAAAAATCTCCCAAATGCTTACTAGAATTTGGTGTACAATAATTGTGGGATTTCAGATTAATTAAGATGGCCTGCAATAAATGTTAAAGGAACTGTGCTAGTCACCTGGAGGGAGGAGGTGTTTAAAACACACATTTGAGGCAGGGTAAAATAATACACAGCTTGAATAAATCACAAAATACTACGCTTCAGTGAGGTAGAGCCACTTCAAATCTGATAGTAAATTCAACAGACTCAGAGTTAAAGACTGAATTATTTAAATTCACAAAAGTAAACATTTTAACACAAAATGAACCATAAGGAATGTCTTAAATATTTATAAGATATGAATCCTCTATATAATGGGTGAATTACTCCATTACATAAGAAGCTGCCACAAATCAATATAAAAATCTAAAAATCAAACAGAAAAAAATGGACAAAAATATGGATATACATCATATGTATGACAATATGCATCAGAATTATGAATGCCTATGCTCTTTAACTCAGCAATTTTAGTTCTAGTAATTTAATCTGGTGGTTTAATTCACCTCTGTGAATGGGCATACATCAATGATATCTATTACAGCATGTATTGTTATAAAAATAAAAAATTGGATTAAGCAGCTAGTTAAAAACAAACATCTGAATAATAGACCATGAGTTTCAAAAAAATGAGGAAGCACTTCAGGCAATGATACTCTGAGGGCATGAGCACCATTTATTATAACTTTTAGAAATTTTATTGCATTTTAATTACATAAATAAAGGAAGTACAAGCCATAATAAAATTATTACATGATACTATAGAAAAGCAAGCTTGTACACTTGAAAGAAATGGAACAAAATTTCTAGAGATCCCATATAGTCAGTTAAGTAGAAAATTACTGAATAGATTAAATAGGGCAGTGCACAGAGCTGAACAGAGAATTGGGCCAGTACAAGATGCATCTGAAGATATTATAATAGAATACACCAAAGATAAAGAGAAGTAAATATAAACAAATTGTTCAGGGATCTGAAGTAAATAACAAGAAATCTAAAGTTAATCTTATTGGAGATGCATAAGGAGATACTAGGCATCAGTGGCTGAGGTGACAGTTGAGAATGATCTAGAATTGATGATGGATGTAGGATTATCACATTCAGAGAGCACAAATTAGCTCAAGTACAATGCAAAGATAATCTACACCTAGGCACATTGTTGTGAAACCTCAGAACACCAAAAACTTAAAATATAAGCGGTGTCAACAGTAAATAAAGACAGGATGGAAATCACCCTTATATACATCAGCTGACACCACTTGGGGTCTTTCCACATCAAGGACTATAGCCAGAGGACCATGAGCTGGCATGTTCACATGTTAAGGGTACGGGACATTCCAGAATTACACACATGGAAATTAGGATTCTATAGATGAAATTTATCTTTCATACACTTATACAAAATAAACATTGAATTGCCTTGTTCAGGACAATTTCCATTGATAAATCCAGAAAACAGTCATCAATCTAGGTAGGCTAGATTTAAATGCCAGGAGGTCAGGCAAAGCTGGCAGGAGCAGGCAGGAGCAGGAAAGACCCAGAGAGTTAGGAGTTGGCAAGTGACAAGCATAAAATTATTTTTGCACCAAATTAAACATTTCATTTTGTTTTTCCATGAAATTTTTAAAATACCCTGGCACTCCAAGTTGCTCCTCTTCCAATCCAGCTCTCTGCTGTGGCCTGGGAAGGCAGTGGAGGGTGGCCCAAGTGCTTGGGCCCTGCACCCACATGGGAGATCAGGAGAAGCACCTGGCTCCTGGCTTCAGATCAGCATGCTGTGCCGGCCACGGTGTGCCGGCCACAGTGGCCACTGGGGGCTGAACCAACAGAAAAAGGAAGACCTTTCTCTCTGTCTCTCACTCTCACTCTGCCTGTCAAAAAAAAAAAAAAAATAATAACCTGGCACACCATGAATAGGCTCAAATACAGATATTGAGGTTAAAGAAAAAGTAAACAAACTCATCACAAGAATTTAAAGAAGCAATATATTGAAATAAAATGTTAAAACACCTAAACTACTAGTTTCACATCTGGGAATGAAGCCAAAAAAATACTTTTAATGGATGTAGAAACAGTGCATTAAGAGGTCTTTTTCTTTTTTAATTAAGTAAATAATAAAGGGCAGAAAGCCAGAGAGGTGAAGAGAAAGAGAGGTTAAAATCAGATAGAAAGGAAAAAAAAAGCAGATCCATTGACTGATTCATTCCCAAATAGTGTCAATGGCCATACTGGGATGGAATTGAAGCTAAGAGCAAAAAGTGTAATCTATGCCTATCCTGTGAGTTTTGGGAACCCAATTAATTGAGCCAAACTACTATCTCTCTGAGTCTACATTAGCGGGATTATGAAATCATGAGCTGGAATCAGGAATCAAATCCAGGTGCTCCAGTGTATGATACAGATATTTAAACAACCATCTGGAACACTAGACTAAATGCCTACACCTTAGAAACTTATTCCTAATAAAACTGGATCTATACATGCAGAAGTATGAAACAAGACCCCTACCTAACACCTTACACAAAAGTCCACTCAAAGTGATCAAAGCCCTTAATACATAACTCGATACCATCAAACTGAACATTGGGGGAACCCTATAAAATATTTTTTACATAGGCAAAAACTTCTTGGAAAATATCCCAGAGCACAAGCAAACAAAGCTAAAATTGACAAATGGCATTACATAAAACTGAGAAGGTTCTGCACTGCAAAAGAAACACTAAGAAAGTTAGTGAGGCAACCAACAGAATGGGAGGAAATATTTGCAAACTGAGGAACTGATAAAGGATTAATAGAATCTATAAAGAGCTCAAGAAATTCAACAACCTCCTTATTTGATTTATAGTGGTATAAATTTAATTCTTCAACAAACAGCTATGACTCTCCTTCTGCCTTGCTTAGAATACTGAGGGAATTCCTGAATTTATAAAATAGAACTCAAATTCACTAGCAACTGGGCATTCTTTTAGGGATTTAAGTTTATGTTTAATTTCTCTTAATAAACTTCATATATTTTGTTCTGTATTTGCCATTTATGATGTTATGCTTGCTCAATTCCACTCTTCTTATCTGGGAACACCTTTATGCTGCTTCTTTACATATCTACCTTGAAATTCCATCCCAAATAGCATATAAAATAATTCTTTCATTGCTTAATGAAAATCACATTTCATCTGTACTTGGTAGTACTGAAGAGTACATATACTTATATACATTTATATAAAAAATTTATTTACATTATAGTAGATTATAGTAAAGATTCACTCAGATATATATATCCTGATATGACTCCTTGCTCTAGTTCTCTGAGAGTCCTAGTAAGGGTCATACATGGAAAGGTTAAGGAGTGTTAGAGATTGAACAGCACTTATGAAAGTGTGTACTCACACTTAGAAGCAAATGATAAACACAAAATGAGAACACAACCTTATAAAAATGTTTTGAAATGATAAGAATGATAGTATGTATCTTATATAAATGTCCTTACAAAATCAAAAAAGAAAAAAAAAGTGGATTTCCTCTCCCTGACAAAACTGTCTTGGATGATTTAGAGTTGCAATGTTGAGTTCACTTATTGCTACCCAGTGCCTAAAATGCAGCTAGCATTAACCAAGAGGTGCTGTCAATGTGAGGCTCACAACAGACTGGAAATAATAATTTAAAATCCTCACCAATAATTTTTATAATAAGTTGAAATATATTTTTATATTTTATTTGGCTGAAGAAAATGTCATTAGAATAATTTTACCTCCTTATTTTTACTTTTTTAATATGCGTACTAGAAAATTTATAATTACACCTCACATATGTTTCTACTGGAATCACCTGCCTGGTGGTAGAAGAACAGACATAGACACCTGACCCAGACCTTTGAAATTATAGGACATTATTCTTCCAGCACCTAGAGTAATTTAACTTGAATTCCTCTCTATTTTGGAAAATAAAGGAATAGTGAGGGCTATGGAATCATGGTAGACCTGCCCCACTACTAGCATAGCTGGCAAAGGCCAACACTGTCACTGATTTACCATTCTTCTTTCTTGATAAGCCTGACAATTTTTTTAAATAGGATGGGGGTGTAGAAATATATGGGCAGAACTTTTGGAAGTGACACTCAAATCTGATTAAGAGGGAGGACCTAAAGCTTGAAAAGAAGGCATAGATCTCCTAGGACTTACCTATGTGTACATGCACATACACATACATTTACATCCTATTTAAAAAATTGAGTCAGGCTTATCAAGAAAGAAGAATGGTAAATCAGTGACAGTGTTGGCCTGAGCCAGCTATGCTAGTAGTGGGGCAGGTCTATGATGATTCCATGGCCCTCACTATTCCCTTATTTTCCTTTATTTCAAAGCAAACAGTGAGAGGCCAGCATTATGACCAAGCGGGTTAAGCCACTGCTTAACTGGCATCTGTTTTTGGACTGCTAGAGTCCCTGCTTATCTGCTTCCAACACAGCTCCCCAGTAATAGGCTTGGGAAAGAAAAAAGGATTGTTCAAGTTTAAGTACCTGCCACCCATGTAGGAGACTCAGAGTTCCTGGCTCAAGATGTGCTATCAATGTGAGGCTCACAACAGACTGGAGATAAATGATAAATGAATTTAAAGAGGCTGTGGGAAAGATCAATGTTTTACAAATCCTATGAAAGGTCAATAGGCAGAGTGGACAACAAATATTGACAGGAGAAAAGAGAAAAAAGATTAAATTATGTTATATTTTTAAGTATCGTTCAGATCAATATTAAAAAGCAATACCAATGACCCAACAGGAAAATGAGCAGGAATACGAGGAAAATGAAGGCTCCGGAAGTGGATACACAGAACTGTACTCACTGAGGCAGGGTCGGCCAGCATCAGGCAGGATCCGCCAGGGAGAAGGACGTGGACCCAGGTCGAGGCCACGGGCGGCAGGAGCTCGGAGGTGCGCGCCCGGGGGCGGCCACTGCAGACCTGAACCCAGGCCTGTCCCTCCTGTTCCCATCCAGGACACCCGACGTCAGGGGTCCTGCTGTGAGGGATGCTGATTGGCTCTGTCCTCTGTGACGTTGCGTGCACGCAAGACCGGCAAACTGCCCAATCAGGCACGGTGCCGTCCACGCTGTGTCAGCACGCGGGCCTTGACGTCACAGTCGTCTTAGCGTTCCAGCGAGTGAGGTCCGGGGAGGCAGCTCAGCTGCCGTGAGTCTGCCTAAGTGAAGTCGGCCTCTGCCTCTCTCCACTTTCGCTCACCGGGGACTCTGGGCACCTACGGAGCCGGACACCGCGACACGGTGAGTGTGTGGGCCTGGGGGTCCGAGAGGGGAACCCGGAGCTGCAGGCCGGGAGGACGCTGGCCCTGCCACTGTGGACTCCATATTGGCGCTGGCATAGGGCTTCCCTCGGTCCCCAGACCCCTGGGTTGAGGGCTCTGCCGGCACCCAGGACCCCCGAGGTCCTGCCGCTTCTCTGCCCGCAGAGACTTCTCGGTCCCGGAGCTATAGCGGGCAGCTGTGTGGCGGCAGCTCCGCGTCTCCCCGATTGTGCAGCGGGGACGGGGTGGTCACTAGGGAGAACGCAGGCTCTGTGTGTGCGGTTCATGCATAGGCGCTGTCGGTTCCTCCTCTTCCCCACACGGACCTGGTTCCCTCGAGATTCTAAATATGTGGGCCGCAGGGTCTTTTCCAGGGCACTGGCTTCACGTAGCTGTGTCTGGGACGTCTCACTCCGTTTTCTGTTTGCAGTAACGCAGTAACATAGATTGAGTAAGGTAGAAACCGAAGTTTTATTTGGCTCAGAGTTTTTACCCAGGTTTTAGAGGGGCAGGAGGCCCCTGTAATTCGGTACTTGGGTGTCATCTTAGCCCTTACACTTCCTCCTAACAGATGCCATCTATATTTGCACTTTCAAAATAGAAATTTTGGCTACTCAAATTTGTGTGTGTTTTAAAAACGATTTCTGTTCCATGAAAGCCTTCCTAATCCTGAATATATGTCTAGTTTACCAAGTTATTTTGAATTTATATTTTAATATCGGAAGTTTTTTTGCTTGTTTTATTTTTTCAAGATTGTCAGAGTATGACTGACGCAATTTGTGCATATTCAAGGTATGTTTTGCTATATGAGGGGACCTTAAAAATTATGGACAATTCACATTATCTTTTGATTACATCTTTTCATAAACTTTCTGGAATCCTTTTGTGCATACATATTATGAAATGATTAGGACAATCTAACATATCGATCACCTTACACCCCTATGTTATTAAAGCATACGTAAGATATTAGCAAGTTGTGAGTGTGTGATATAATCATCTAGTTACTGTGTTGAATATTAAGGTCTTTGTCGCTCCCCCTCTTCATGGAGGAACGACACAGGACCCTGCACTGTTCTTTTGTCTGCTCGGCCCTCCCCGGGTTTGTTGCTGGTTCTTCCCGGGTGGGCTACCGACCCTTCCACCTCCGTGGAAGGGCGGTTCCCCCTGCCACATTCCCCACTTCCGCGGGGGAGCGGCACACCGCCGGCCGGCTCTCTCGGGGGCTGCACAGGTGTTCCCCTTAGATGTTCCTCGTGCATGCCGTCTCTCTCCTCCTTTATAGTCCTCCTCCGCCAATCCCAACTCGGCTGCCCACACGCTGAGTACGCTGCTCTCCTCCAATCAGGAGCAGGTCCTGCTGTTTATTGGTTGAACTGGAGGCAGCTGGGTAGAAGCTGTTTCCCTTCTCAGCGCCATATTGTGGGAGAGCAGATGCATAGAATAAGTCTTAATTCCAGTAACTTAGTCTAGTCCGAGTTGCTCCCCACAGTCTTGAGGTGTTATCTCATAGCTTCAAATGTGTGTTCTGCTAATATTTTCCCATGTCCTCACTCTCAGCCCATGATAACCACCATTCTGTTTTGTGATTAAGTGTGACTTTCTTAGATGGCACATATGAGTGACATTGTGTGGCATTTATTTTTCTGTGCATTATTTTAAATAGCCTAATGTCCACATTCATATTTTTGGATCCTCATTCTGACAAAATGGAAGAATTTCCTTTTTAAGGTTGACTGTGATTCCTGTGTGTGTGTGTGTGTGTGTGTGTGTGGTGTGTATCACATTTTCTTTACTCATCTGTTGACAATGGGGTTGTTTCCATATATTTTTCTTGTAAATAATGCTGCCATTAATGTGGAGATACGTGTCTCTTTGAGGTACTGATTTTATCTCTTTTGTATACATAGGCAATAGTGGGATTGCTTTGTCATATGTTCTATGTTTAATTTTGATTGAAGACCTACACAGTGTTTTCTATATTGGATATACCAATTTACTTTCTATCCAGCAATTTTTATATTCCTTTTTTTCCTCCCTGGTCCAAAGTTATCTTTTTACTTTTGGATAATATTCATTTTAACATATATGAGATGATAATCATTGTGGTCTTGATTAGCATTGTAGTCTTCGTTAGCAGTTTTTGAGCCCCCTTTCAGTTACCTGTTGGCTACTTGTATATATTCAATGGAAAACTGATCAATCCTTTGTGCGATTTTTATTACAGTATTTGCTTTTGAGTTGTCTGTGTTCAAACTCAGGCTTTCCAATACTTTCTTCCCTTCCTTGCTTTATCTGTTCTGTTTTTCCTATCGTATGAAGAATATTTCTTAGATTTCTTGCAGCCTTTGCTTTTTCACTTGTGCTTTTAGTATCATATCTAAACAAGCATTGTTGAGACTAATATCAAGGAATCTGCTTCCATTTGTAAGGGGGTTTATATTCTCAGACCTTTTATGTAAGCCTTCAATTCATTTTGAGTTGACTTTCATGCCTGGCGTAATATAAAGATATTTCAGTTTTTGGCATGTAGATGTCCAATTTGCCTCTGCTTCAGATGTGGTCACTAAACAGTGTGTAGCCACTGGGTAACTGTGGTGTTACTTACTAGTCCCAGCATCTCCAAAGATGTGCCTCTAACTGGGCAGGATCCAGGCAGAAACTGTCACAGTCCAGTTTTTCCCTAATCTGCCTTGTCCCCCAGACCCACTCTTCTGTGCTCTGCTGCTCTTCCCTATCCACATGAATAGACCTCAGGCGTGAGCATGCAGAGACATGTGAAGTGGTGTGCAATGTTGGGGAGAAGCAGAAACTATGTAGTAAAGGGGCAGGGCCCAGAAGTCTCTGTCTCCTTTCTCCGAAATCCTTGGATATACAGAGGCACTTCCAAAATTCATCACAGGATCGACATTTGGCACCTGTTACAACCCTGCTTAGTATGTCCACATCCCATATTGGTGTGCCTAGGTTACAGTCACAACTCTCAATTCCAGCTTTCTGCCAATACTCACTTTTGGAGTGAATGATGGCTGAAGTATGTGGGTCCCTGTAACCCACATGAAAGACATATCATCTGGAAAACAGAGCTGATGGCGTCCTCCATGCAAAGTGGATGGACATAAGGTGTTCCTTTGCTGCAGTGTGTGTTGGTGATCTGGAAAATAACACACTCCATCATGAACTTCCTTATGTCAAACAATGATGTGCAACTGAGAAAAGGAGGCCACTAAGCTATTTAGGCATTTTTCAATTAGTCTATGCAGCTGCCATCCCCACAGTGAAGGGGAACAACTGGAATGGTCCCACTCTGACCACATGGATGCAGGAGGTTTATTTAAATTTTGAAAATTAATTTTATTCACATTAAAGGCACAGAGATCTCTCACCCACTGTTCTCTCTCCAGATATTCACAATACCTGGGATTGAACCAGGTTGTCATGTGAAAACATCAGGTTTTATGAAACAAAGATCCCAGAACTCAGTATGGGTGGCACAGACCCAAGTATTTGAGCTATTATCTGCTGCCTTGTAGGGTGCACTTTAGTAGGAAGCTGGATTGGAAGTGGAGTAGAACTCAAACCCACACACCCTAATATAGGATGTGGGTCTCAAAAGAGCCATATTACATGGTGTTCCCCAGTGCTCATCCCTCTATTATTTTAAGAGGACTCCTACAGCAGTCCAAACCAACTCTGCTGGCCCTGATGGTTATAGTCCCTGAAGTTTAGCTGTGCAGACCCTCAACACCATAGAAAATACCCATGTACATCCACCCAATGGAGTGTTCACAGCAGCAGCTTCCTGTTGTGCTCATCACCCAGAACTGTGCAGCTAGAGGTGTGCATCAGGTGCTGTTCTCCCTGACATCTCTTCATCCATTTTCCACATGCTGGTACCACACCTGGCCATCCTCATCAAGTGATCACTACTGGATGCTGTGCTAAAGGGAGATCCCAAGTTGTCTCATTTCAGGTAAACCTCATGTGTTTCAGATACTCCTCGGCACAGATGTGGCTCATCCCCCCAGATAGTCTCCATAGCAGGTCCCTTGGCACAGTATTTCATGCATTCCACAGACACCTCTCTGGGTGACAGTCACCTGTTTACTGGGCTCATAGCCTAAATAATTGTGACCTCTTGGGCACTGAATCAGGTATTACTTTATCAGTGTGATGAACTAGCCCTGCTTGGTCATTGGCAAAAAGGAAGACAAGCCCTTAGTATACCTGCATGGTCAACATATTAAGGCAGGACTCTTCCTTTTACCATGAACCCTGGTATTGGTCCTTCCCACTTCTCACTTACCATTTCTCAACCTTGGTTGGCATGGGCACTCTGGAATATCTCTTCTCCACCGAGCCTAGTGCTTTGTACGGATGGGGTATGCTGACGAGGAGCCTGCACATTTCCTCCAGCACCTCTGCAGCATCAACACTCAAGCAGGCCATGGTAGAAGTTGCTTCAGTTAATCACCACATATTGGAAGCCTGTGTTCTGAAATTTGTATCCATAACTTACCAGTCTTGCCCCTTGTCAAGGCTGGAGAAAGAGGCATACTTCTGATTACCACAACCTAAGCAAAGTCATACCTCCTTTTGCCAGTTATTGTCAGTATCTTCTAAGATGCTCAGTGCCTCTGCCTTAACTTTGCATTGTTGACATGGAAACTATCTTTTTTGGTGTCTGAAAGGTTTCATTCACTTTTACATTTGAAGCCAATGATACAAATGAAGCTTCTGAAGCATAACTCAGTAGTCCCCCACTGGTTCATTGTCTGTGTTGATAGTATCTGTCTGCCCTCTAACTACTATGTGGCATCCATTTGTGAGTCTGGTTGACTTCCTTCTGAAAGTTAACCAAGGGGCCAGTGCTGTGGCACAGTGGGTAAAGACACCGCCTGCAGTGCTGGTATCCCATATGGTTGCCAGTTCAAGTCCCATCTGCTCAACATCCAATCCAGCTCTCTGCTATGGCCTGGGAAAGCAGTACAAGATGGCCCAAGTCCTTGGGCGCCTGCACCTGCATAGGAGACCCTGAAGAAACTCCTGACTCCTGGCTTTGGGTTTGCTTTGGACTGTTGCAGCCAATTAAGGAGTGAACCAGCAGATGGAACCCCCCCATCCCTCTGTCTCTCCTTCTCTGTATAACTTTGACTTTTAAATAAATAAACCAATCTTACTAAAAAAAAAGAAAGTTAACCAAGAGGAATGTGTATAATTAGGCCTCACATTTGCAATTGAACTCTTGGCCTTGTCCAAGTGGTTATACTATCATAGATGCCACAGCAATGTGAAATTTCAGTCTATTGCATGTCTTGCCTTGTACCATATTGTAGAACCTTCTCTCCCTCCCCTGTGTATGGCCTTTCTTCTCCTCTCCTTCTTCATTTCAGAGGAAATGAATAATAATGGAATCTTTGGAGACAAACTTAAGAAGTACAACATTGGCCTTATTACCAACTCACTGTATGAATTATATAAGTTATTTAAACTTTACACTTTCTGAGGTCATTTTTCACATCTGTAAAATGGCCATAATAGAATTATTTATTTCGTTAAGCTTGTTGTGAGAATACTCTAATAAAAGGTGTGCTGTGGCTTGCAGCCAACATGACTTCTTCCTTATTTTGCCACCTGTCAGTAGTGTTAGCTCTTGATGGTCTTCCTCTGAGTCCACTCCTAGATATTATCTCTCATGTCAGCCATGGCTCTGTTCTTCTAATGGATACTATGCCTAAGGACTGTTTGGTGTTCAAAGTCTTACCTTTATCTCAAATTGGGCTTTTTCTGAATGGGCATTGCAACCTCAGATCATCTTGTGAGATCAGTTGAGGCTTCTGTTGTGATTGCAATGTGGCTAAACTTCTAATTTGCTGATTCTGCTTTCCACTCCAGCCAGCCTTTTCCAATAAGTCTCCTGAAAATTGCTGTGTCAAAGTCTTTCTCATCCATGGAAAGATGTTTTTAACCATACTAGCTGCCCAATAGATTATTGTTATTCCTTTATTTATGCATTTGAAATGCAGAGAAGGGGGGGAGCAGGAGGGAAGGAGGGAGGGAGAGGCTGGAGCTGTGCTCATCTGAAACAATGGCCAGTGCCAGGCCAGGCTGAAGCCAGGAACGAGGAACTTCATTTGGGTTTCTCATGTGAGTGCCGAAGCCCAAACACTTGAGTTATCATCTGCTGCTTTATCAGGAGCATTAGAAGTGAGGTAGATTAGAAATGGAGCATCCAAGACTCAAACCAGCACCCATATCAGATGCCTGCACTGCATATGGCAGCTTAACATGCTGTACCACAGTGTCAGCCACTGTTGTAACTCTTTAGAGAATAAAATAACTAATTTCAAGAGATTTTCTAACACATTCCCCACATACTCACAAACATACACACACACACACACACAGAGAGAGAATTCAAATCTATAGTTGAATCATGAGTCAAGGGAATAAAAGTATTCCAAATTCTAAGTAAGAAAAATGGTTAGATTTGACTTTTTAAAAGCTATTCTTAAAGTGTGTTCTAATTAGCCTATTCCAGTGAAAACAGAACCTTTTTATTTAATGATTGATTCTCATCTGATTCTCTTAGATAGAATTTAAAAAAATATTTTATTTGAAATTCAGAGTAACACAGAGATAGACTAGCCTTGTTATTTAATGATTGAGTCTCATCTGATACTCTTAGATATTATAATTTAAATAAATTATTTTATTTGAAATTCAGAGTAATACAGAGAGAGGAGGAGAGTTAGAGAGAGGGAGAGGGAGAAGGAGAGACAGAGGTCTTCCATCCACTGGTTCACACACCAATTGCCTGCAATGGCTGGAGCTGTGCCAGTCTGAAGCCAGTTGCCAGAAGCTTTCTCCAGGTCTCCCCTGTCAGTTCAGGGTCCCAAGGACTTGGGCCGTGGACCATCCTCCACTGCTTTCCCAGGCCATAGTAGAGAGCTGGATCAAAAGTGGAGCAGTCAGGACTAGAACCAGTGCTCATATAGGATGACAACACTGCAACTGGCTGCTTTACCCATTATGCCACAGTGCTAGCCCCAGGATACTATATTTTTTTAAAAAAAATATTTGCTGTATGGCTCTTTTTTTTTTTTTTTTTTTTTTTGACAGGCAGAGTGGACAGTGAGAGAGAGAGAGAGAGAAAGGTCTTCCTTTGCCGTTGGTTCACCCTCCAATGGCCGCCGCGGCCGGCGCGCTGCGGCCGGCGCACCGCGCTGATCTGATGGCAGGAGCCAGGAGCCAGGTGCTTTTCCTGGTCTCCCATGGGGTGCAGGGCCCAAGCACCTGGGCCATCCTCCACTGCACTCCCTGGCCACAGCAGAGGGCTGGCCTGGAAGAGGGGCAACCGGGACAGAATCCGGCGCCCCGACCGGGACTAGAACCCGGTGTGCCGGCGCCGCTAGGTGGAGGATTAGCCTAGTGAGCCGCGGCGCCGGCCTTGTATGGCTCTTTTTTAAAAAAGTATTTATTTATTTGAATGGAAGATTTACAGAGAGGCAGAAACAATCTGATTCACTCACCAGCTTGCTGCAACATGTGGAGCTGCACTGATCCAAACCCAGGATACAGGAACTTCTTCTGAGTCTTTCACATGGTTACAGGGGCCCACATAGGTATAGGGTCCCAAGCACTTAGGCCATCCTCCACTGCCATCCCAGGCCAACATCAGAGAACTGACTCAGAAGAGGAGCAGCAGCCAATACTTGAACTGGTGCCGATGTGGGATGCTGGCACCACAGGTGGAAGCTTAACATCCTACCTCACAACCCTGACCCCAACCAGCCTATGTTTACAGGTTAAACAAAGAAATCATTTTCAGACTGCATTGATTTGCAAGAATGTGATAAGGTAATTCTAGTGGCATTAGGGTGAGATGTTTAATATTTTGGTAAATTTGCCTGGAGAGAGTGCATGCCTTCTGACTTTGTATTAGGAAGGAAAGCAAGTTGGGGGTGACAACCATAGTATTATGTAATGAGTAAAAGACAACTTTTCTTTTTGGTTCACCCTTTTGAACAGCCTGACATGGAATAGAAACTGCTCAGATATTTGTTGAATGAGTAGAAATATCCAAGGAACCTGGAAGATCTGAGAAAACCCAAAGCCCATTTTTTTTTCAGTGATTTACTGTACACCCAGCTTTGGCTGCAAGCTGTGGGAGCCAGTGCTGTGTCTAAGAATACTGATAGCAGCAGCAATTTATTGTGCTTCCTGTGAGCCAAGCATCCTGCACACATTTGTTTTTCATCCTCGCTGCTACTGTGTGAGTTGGACACTGGGGTTTTATTTTATGTATAAGGAAACTGAGGCCAAAAGAGGCCAAGCAGCTGGACAATATACAGTATGGTGTACCCTTAACTCCTGTACTATAAAGCCTGCTTGGCTCATAAAGGGTGCTTTCTTGTGGGAAGTAAACATAATTAGGACAATTACAAGTTAGCATATTAGGGGACAATTGTATAGTATGCCTCATTTGCTATGTATTTGTGTGCTACCAGCATTTCATAAGGTGTGGGGTTTTGTCATGGTTAAGTCTGTATGGTCTGGAGTTAGATGCCAGGATTGGAGTCATTCCTGTGTGTAAACCTGGACATGTAGTCATGCATTTAAACACTTATACAATTTCTTTTTTTAACTTTTATTTAATGAATATAAATTTCCAAAGTACAGCTTATGGATTACAATGGCTTCCCCCCCCATAACTTCCCTCCCACCCACAACCCTCCCCTTTCCTGCTCCCTCTCCCCTTCCATTCACATCAAGATTCATTTTCAATTCTCTTTATTTACAGATCAGTTTAGCATACATTAAGTAAAGATTTCAACAGTTTGCACCCACACAGAAACACAAGGTGAAAAATACTGTTTGAGTACTAGTTATAGCATTAATCATAATGTATAGCACATTGAGGACAGAGATCCTACATGAGGAGTAAGTGCACAGTGACTCCTGTTGTTGACTTAACAAATTGACACTCTTGTTGATGGCATCAGTAATCACCCTAGGCTCTTGTCATGAGTTGCCAAGGCTATGGAAACCTTTTGAGTTCACCGACTCTGATCATATTTAGGCAAGGTCATAGTCAAAGTGGAAGTTCTCTCCTCCCTTCAGAGAAAGGTACCTCCTTCTGTGATGACCTGTTCTTTCCACTGGGATCTCACTCGTGGAGATCTTTCCTTTAGGTCTTTTTCTTATAAAGTGTGGATGATAAAGGCACCTATATCCTGGTTGTGAGGGATATGTAGCTTGTGCAAAGTAATTCAGTGTGTGGTAGGCATTGCATCTCAGCAGGTTAAGCTGCAGCTTGGGATGCTCACAACCCATATTGGAGTGCTGGTTTGAGTGTCAGCAACCACCATCCAGTTAGCAACTGATGTACTAGGGAAAGCAGTAGAGGATGGCCTAAGGGCTTCAGTCCTGCCACACCTGTTTGAGGCTTGGACCAAGTTCCTGGCTCTTGATTTGGCCTGATTCAGTCTTACAGGTGGGCATTTAAGGATAGAACCAGTGGTTGTATGGTCTCTCCCTCTATTCTCCCTCCTCACCCTCTCTCCCATCTCTTTACTGCCTTCTTTATCTTCTATTTTGCCTTTTAAATAAATAAAAACAAAATGATTCAGTGTCTGACAAACTGTGGTTCTCAAACAATGTAAGGTTCACAAAGCCACTGATTTGTATCAGTTTTATTAATCTATCTTACACATCTCAAATGGTGCTTTAAAATAGGCAAGCAGTAAGGGTGAATGAATGGGTATATTTTAATATGTAAATGTCTAGGTCCAGTCACATTAGAAAGATCCTCATTCTATTTTTCCATGTTAAGCAAGATTAGGATGGACTGAATATGGGGCAACATAAACCCAGAGGTGGAGGGGAACCAGAAGGAATGGAGAAACTTTTGCAGAGTGAATCATTGGAAAGTGTTCTGGCTAAATAGCTGATTTACATGTTTTCTCACTAGTTTTAGGATGAGTATACTCTCTTTGTCTTGGTGATCACAATATAATGTGACACAGTGTTGTGGCAATAGGATTCCAATTTAAAGTTGATCCTTCAAAGCTGTTTTACTGTTTCTTAGACTTAACACTGAATTCCACCTCACTTGCAATTTTCATTAGAGAGTTGATATGGAAGATTTCTATACCTCTCAGGAAAGGGTAACACATACATGGGAGGCCAGGTGTATCACTCAAATCATCCCAGTCATATTTCTCAATGTTTGATCTAATCAGAAAATTGTGTTTACTTAGCTTCTTGGTAAAGTTCATTCATAAACTCAGAAATAATTTATTGAAAATATGTGTGTCTACCCATGGCTGTAGTATAACAAGTTTAGTCTATGAATTCAGTCCTATACTTTAGGAGTTTATAGGCTTATTGAATGAAGTAAGGGGCATAATAGATTTTTTATTTAAAATGTATGATGACTTTTGTACTTAAAATATATTCTTAGTCTTTCATGTTAGTTAATTGACATTAATTCTTACTTTGTACCCTTGAAACTGCATTATGGAATATTTTCCTTTCAAATTTCAAAGTAAATTTCATAATTCTCAAAGATAGCTTTGTGATTCTGGACATTGCTTACAACATGTTGCTGTAAAAATAATAGAATGATTGCAATTTCATGGTTTTATTGATGTGGGCTTGGGAGATTCCAAAAGGGAGGAAAGAATAAGTTGAAACTCTACTGATGAAAGAAACATGGGAGCATTGCACAGCATAAAACCACTGCCCCCCAAGCCTTCTTCAACTGCACACCTCATTCTACCAAAGTCTTTTTTTCACATGTTCTATGATTCCATTTATACTGAAAAGGCAAATTTATATGGAGAGATTGCAGTTTCTGACTTACATGCATTTGGGGAAGTAAAACTGGAAAAAGACTTCAAAAATGCTTGTAGGAGCCTTTTGGAGTGATGGGAATTTTCTAAAGCTGGATCATGGTGATGGTTCCCACCTGTCTACATTTACTAAAAGTCACTGAACAGTACTGTTAGAGTGCATGGTTATTTATGTATAGGATATACATAAACTGCTTTATCTTTCATAAAATTTAAAAAAAAAGAGTATGCATGGTCTTTTTACCTTTAACAGAAGAGAGAATACTCAATGTTTTAATTTTATCAAGACAAGTAGTACAAAATTTCAAATCATATTATATATGTAACAATAATATCTAACAATAACTAACAATACTAGATATGTGCTGTCTATATGTTAATTTGCTTGATCCAACCTGCCTATGAAGTAAGTACAATAATTGTCTTCATTTTACAGATGAAGGGTACTCATCATGGTTTTATATTTTGCCTAAGGTAATACAAATTGTAGTTGATAGAGGTAGAATTTGAATCCTAACAACCTCTAGAGTCTGGCTGGCAATATCTGATAGGATGATACCATGGATATGCCATGCATTCTTCTACCTCAGAGCTTTTGCCCATGCTGTTTCCTTTAGAAGAACACACTTACATTCCTCTCTTCCTGTGATAACTTTTACTCATTTTGAAGTGGAGTATAGCTGTCTGTTTTCTGGAGTATTTTTTTACCCTCTTGTTACAGGACAGCTTCTCTCATTATTCAGTGCCCTTGCAACTGAACTCTGTCTTTCCAACCACGCATCCCTTATGTTCACACCATCATGTGCTTATTGACTGTCCATCTGGAAGGCATACAATAGCAGTCTTACTCCTCACTCATAACCAGCACCATGCCTAGTATCAAATACTTGCTGTTTACCCAGCACTATCTTATCTGAACTTGTATCAAGCAGGAGTTAGTGAACAAGTAAGTTTGATGCTGGTTGTTAAATGCCATCTGTGGATCCCTGAAGAGGCAACTGACAGAATGGGAGAAATATTTGCAAACTATGCTACAGATAAAGGGTTAATAACCAGAATCTACAAAGAGATCAAGAAACTCCACAACAACAAAACAAACAACCCACTCAAGAGATGGGCCAAGGACCTCAGTAGACATTTTTCAAAAGAGGAAATCCAAATGGCCAACAGGCACATGAAAAAATGTTCAAGGTCATTAGCAATCAGGGAAATGCAAATCAAAACCACAATGAGGTTTCACCTCACCCCGGTTAGAATGGCTCACATTCAGAAAGCTACCAACAACAGATGCTGGCGAGGATGTGGGGGAAAAGGGACACTAACCCCCTGTTGGAGGGAATTCAAACTGGTCAAGCCACTATGGAAGTCAGTCTGGAGATTCCTCAGAAACCTGCATATAACCCTACCATACAACCCAGCCATCTTACTCCTTGGAATTTACCCAAAGGAAATTAAATTGGCAAACAAAAAAGCTGTCTGCACATTAATGTTTATTGCAGCTCATTTCACAATAGCTAAGACTTGGAATCAACCCAAATGCCCATCAACAGTAGACTGGATAAAGAAATTATGGGATATGTACTCTATAGAATACTATACAGCAGTCAAAAACAATGAAATCTGGTCATTTGCAACAAAATGGAGCAATCTGGAAAACATCATGCAGAGTGAAATAAGCAAGTCCCAAAGGGGCAAATATCATAGGTTCTCCCTGATTGGTGGCAACTAACCAAGCACCAAAAAGGAATCCTGTTGAAGTGAAATGGACACTATGCGAAACGGTGACTTGATCAGCCCTTGCCCTGACTGTTGATGAACAACTTAATCCTTTATCCCTTTTAGTTTTTTTTTTTGTTGTTGTTCTACTTAATACTATTGGTTGAATTCTGTAATTAATACACAGTTATTCTTAAGTGTTGAAACTTAACTGAAAAGTGAACCCTGTTAAATATAAGAGTGAGAATAAGAGAGGGAGGAGATGTACAATTTGGGACATGCTCAATCAGACTTTCCCTAAATGGTGGAGTTAGAAATGTGCCAGGGGATTCCAGTTCAATCTCATCAAGGTGGCATATACCAATGCCATCTCACTAGTCCAAGTGATCAATTTCTGTTCACAATTGATCATAATGATAGGACTATGAGTCAAAGGGATCACATAAACAAGACTAGTGTCTGCAAATACTAACCGATAGAATATAAAAAAAAAAGTGAGAGAATGATCCAACATGGGAAGGAAGATACACAGCAGACTCAGAATGGCAGATGCCCTAAACAGCACTCTGGCCTCAGAATCAACCCTTAAGGCATTCGGATCCAGCTGAAAAGCCCATGAGAGTATTTCTGGTATGGCAAGCCAAGACACTCTGGCAAAAAAAAAAAACCTAAATGAAAGATCTCTGTGAGATCCCAGTGGAAAGAACAGGTCATCAAAGAAAGAGCTGCCTTTCTCTGAAGGGATGAGAGAACTTCCACTTTGACTACGACCTTGTCTAAATAAGATGAGTCGGTGAACTCAAAAGGTTTCCATAGCCTTGGCAACTCATGACAAGAGCCTAGGGTGACTACTGATGCCATCAACAAGAGTGTCAATTTGTTAAGTCAACAACAGGAGTCACTGTGCACTTACTCCTCATGTAGGATCTCTGTCCTTAATGTGCTGTACATTGTGATTTAATGCTGTAACTAGTACTCAAACAGTATTTTTCACTTTGTGTTTCTGGTGTTTCTGTGTGGGTGCAAACTCTTGAAATCTTTACTTAATATATACTAAATTGATCTGTATATAATGGTAATTGAAAATGAATCTTGATGTGAACTGAAGGAGAGAGTTAGTGGGAGAGGGGAGGGTTGTGGGTGGGAGGGAAATTATGGGGGGAAAGCCATTGTAATCTATAAGCTGTACTTTGGAAATTTATATTCATTAAATTAACGTTAAAAATAATCAAGAGTGCGACTAGGATAAGGAGGAGGAAGAAGGGCAGGAGCATGGGTGGGAGGGACGTAGAGTGGGAAGCATCACTGTGTTCCTGAATGTGTTTATATGAAAAGCATGAAATTTATATACCTTAAATAGAATTTTTTTAAAAAGAAAAAAATTGTTTTGTTTTAATGACATAATTTGTCTGTTTAGTGTTTGCAAATTCTGATGATTTATGTTTTCTCTTAGAAACATGACCACAGAAGTGTTAATAGGAAGCATTTATGCACAATATGAATTATTTCCTTATTTCTTTAATATTAGCTGATTTGCAAAATCAAATGTGCAATGTAATCTCATTTAGAGCAGAAATGTTTATATTCTTTATTGCTAAGCACTCTCTCAGTTCATAGTAAAGCTTGAGAGTAATATGTTCTAGTGAATGAATAAACATAAATCAGTAAATTAATAATATCATGCAATTCTGAAAAGTGGGAGAAGCCTTGACTGGATAATAGAAACTTTGATGGTAATTACTAAGGTTTCATCTGAATGAATTGAATTACAAAATTGTCAACCGTATTTTTCTTTTTTTACCTTTTATTTAATAAACATAAATTTCCTGGCTTGCGCCGTGGCTCACCTGCAGAACCGGCACACCGGGTTCTAGTCCCAGGTGGGGTGCCAGATTCTGTCCCAGTTGTTCCTCTTCCAGTCCAGCTCTCTGCTGTGGCCCTGGAGTGCAGTAGAGGATGGCCCAATCCTTGGGCCCTGCACCCGCATGTGAGACCAGGAGAAGCACCTGGCTCCTGGCTCCTGGCTTCAGATTGGCGTGGTGCACCAGCAACAGCGGCCACTGGAGGGTGAACCAATGGTAAAGGAAGACCTTTCTCTCTGTCTCTCTCTCTCTCTCACTGTCTACTCTGTCAAAAAATAAATAAAATTTTCCAAAATACAGATTATGGATTATAATGGCTTTTCCCCCCATAACTTCCCTCCCACCAGAAACCCTCCCATCTCCCACTCCCTCTCCCATTCCATTCACATCAAGATTCATTTTCAATTACCTTTGTATACAGAAGATCAATTTAGAATATATTAAGTAAAGATGTCAACAGTTTGCACCCACACCAAAAAACAAAGTGTAAAGTACTGTTTGAATATAGTTATAGCATTAAATCATGATGTACAACACATTAAGGACAGAGATCCTACATGAGGAGTAAGTGTGAACAGTATTTTTCTAAGATAAGGGATAAGCAACAATATATAATGCTTTTCAAAATATTTTATTTATTTACTTGAAAGAGTTAAAGACAGAGGGACAGAGATCTTCAATCTGTTGTTTCACTACTCAAATAGCTGCAAGGGACATCTCTGGGACAGTCTGAAGCCAGGAACCTTGAAATCCACCTGGATTTCCCTGCAAAGCATTCAAGCCCTCTTGTACTTCTTTCCCAGATGCATTAGCAGGGAGCTGCAGGAGAAGTGGAGTAGCAAACTGATATAACCAACTGTGTCACAATGCCAGCCCATACCATGTATTTTTAATTGTTGATTTTATAAAAAAATCAAATGTGAAAATACTCAACACTCTGGATTTGCATGACTACATCTACATATTGATTTAAATACATGAAATTTAAATACTTCAGTCATAAGCATGTAATTTCTTACTAATTTGGGAACTTAGATGTTTATCATGGGAAAAATGGTTAATGTATTCCCTTCTATATTTGAATTATTTTAATTACTATGAAATATATTAGTATTTTTATTTTTCTTGCAAAACCATGGACTTATTCAGCATTTGAAGAAATCATAGGTCTAAAATTCATTCTCTGTTTAGATAAGTCAGCAGGATTTCAGAATGATTAAACGTTGTTACTGCAGGAAGACAAGAATCATGATTTCAACCAGTTTATTTGTTCTCATGATACTTTATGAAGTAATTTCATTTGAAAGTTACATAGAAACACATACTAAAATTCATCTTTTCTTTTTTGTTGTGATTAAAAAGAGGTCAATAAAAGGCAAGATTTCCTATAATAGGGAGAGCTGATTACATTGCTACATCCATCACAGTTCTGAGATCATTATTTTATCTTTATAAAAATTCTAGGAGAGTATTACAATACCTGCACATTAAATGTTAAGAAATAACATAAAAAGATAAGTACAAATTAAAATGTTTTTAACTCATTGTGTAAATATTACACTTTACTCCAAATTCCTTCACCATCTACCTGATAAACATCTAGAAGAACTCCTTTTTATTGGACTCAAATACTGAACAGTTCCCATACTCACACATTTGCTCCACAATTTTTATAGCTGTTGATTGTGTCATCATGGATGACAATATTTGTGAAAATTTATTAAAAGAGCACACATAATGATTATAGGAATAACTATTCACTTAGGCTATAAAAATATTTTAAAGTTAAAACATGGAACAGCATGAAACTATTTTATTATATGCATATAATAAACAATTTTTAGTACCACCACAATTCTTTACTTGAAAAACTCCATAGTGATATCACCTGATATCTCCTAGCTCACTTATTTGTTGTATTTCTTTTTTTTAACTTTTATTTAATAAATATAAATTTCCAAAGTACAGCTTTTGGATTACAGTGGCTTTTTCTCCCCCATAATTTCCCTCCCATCCTCAACCCTCCCATCTCCCGAGATGCAATGACTTTGAACAGCCCTGTCTCGACTGTAGAGAAAGTTTCTTTATTCATTTTTCTTTGACTTTTCTGTTTTATCATACAAATTGATGAACTCTTGACTTACTATAGACTTAATCTTCTTTGTATAAAGTTAATTGAAAATAGATCTTAGCATAAATAAAATTGATAATAGAGAGGAAGAAGAGGGGTGGGAGTGGGGGTGGGAGGTTAGACACGGTGGGAAGATTCTCTGTATTCCTAAAATTGTACTTAATAAATACACGAAGTTTCTATTCATTCAATAAGAGGTTAAAAAAAGAAAATGACTAAGTAAATGTTGCTTATAGCTATAGATATCCTGAGAATGAGAGAAGCATAACATGCAATTTCAATGATGTTTTTAAATGAAAAAGCTGACAGCATGACACTCTAGTCCAGAGTCACTCTGGGCTCAATTTACCACAAGAAGGCTGAGGAGATGTGCAGTATCAAGATGTTGGAGGCCTGCCTGGGAGACTGCTTTCTTGCAGGAAGAAGAAAAACATTAAACATCAGAATCTCATACAGAGTTCAAAAGTTCCTGCGGGGTTGAAACAATGCCTGAGTGAGCCTTCCACATCTGAAAATCATTTCCAATATGTTAGAATACACTGTTCTAAAAAGAGAATGTGGCATTTCCAAAGACAAGGAGGTTGAAGGGGCTTCTCTAGGAAAATATTGGTTTAGGACCAGAAATGCAAGCCCTTATTCAGAGTAGAGGGCAGGAATGAAGTCTTCCCATTTATGAAGAAATATATATAGTTTGGACACTATCAATATCTGGATAATTTTCAAGTAGGCAGAGACCAAAACAAAAACTGAAACAAAAAGCAGGGTAAGAAAATGAGGCTCATGAGGTCCCCATTGGAATTCCCTTCATTTCCCAGAAAGACATACCACATCAACTTTACAGCTCTGCTCTCAAGGAAATCATTTACACTTGCAGAGGACTGACTACATTAGCTTGGATCTGGCAAGAAATGACACCTGTGAAAAGACCAATGCCTGCATCTGAAAAAAACCCACACACAGTTGTCAGATTTTAAGTTTGTAAGGTTAGACTTGACAGGATTCTAATCAGAAAGGAGGGACTGGATCAGGAGAGGCTGAGATAGTCAAGTCTGACCTCATATACAAAAATAAGAATTAAAAGAAGGTGCTTTATCAAAGCAAAAATGATCATCATTGAACAAAGGAAAGGGAGAGACAGAGCATCATGGAGAGAAAATGACCAGTAATAAAAAGGAAGAACACGTGAATCACCATGAGATGTGGACTATTATCAAGTATAAGAGAATTTCAATTTCTTAGCTGCCCATCAAAAGTATCAGAAAAGGGTCTCAAATTTAATTATGAGCCATTGTGCGTGGGTTATTTCTGGCTCCCTGGAAGGGAGTGAGACTTTCCCTATGCTGTAGTACCTAAATGTGGTCTGAGAAGTACCTAGATCAGAATCAGGTGGATCTTGTTAAGCTCCAGGTAGGCACAGGAGCCTGCACTTACACAACTCCCAAGGTATTTCTTCCAAGTACAAAGTCTTAAAACTTTGCTTGTTGGAAGCAAGTATGCTTGAGCAGGAGGTAGAGCAATAACTTACCAGTGCATACCAAAGGAAAGCTCTCAAGGAAACAGATTTTATCACTGATGTACTTCCAAATGGGTCTTCCAAATGACAGGAACACTGCAATAAGAATTCATCATATCTGGTACTGGACCTGCAGGCTTATCAGATTTCTTAGGAAGCTCAGATTCTAGAATCTTTTACCTACCTCACAATATAGAGGATCAAGATCATCATCAGTGAACCAGAGAAAGGAATGTAGTGATAGGAAGATCTATGATGAGTCTTATCACAAGTGAGATACCCCCCACCGCATCCTCATTGGGTCTGGGATGTTTCTTTCAGGAGGGAGGCTCCCTGGGCCCAAAGGCACGTTGCCCAGCATCCCCTAGACCTGCCGCTCTGGGGAGGCCTGCAGCAGCTCCAGGAGAGCCTGGTATTTGTCCTCACTGAGAGGCAGCTCTGGGGCTGCCTGAGGACCCACCTCACAGCCGGCTGCAGGTGCCCCGGGAAGACCTGGGCTGGGGAGGGTGAGGCGTCTGCCTGTAGCGCGGGTGCCCAGCACCACATCTGACCCTGGGGCCCGGGATGGCCCCCCCTGCCAGGGACCCGGAGGCGGCCCGGGCTGCTGGCAGGCAGGTCGCGGGTGCGGGCCCTGCGGGCTCTCCAGAGGGCAGCAGCAGGAAGAGGGGGGCCCACATTGCCCCCGGGCATCCCACACCTTCCTTGGTGTGGGGACCACCATGGGGCCTGCGTGGGGGAGAGCCCCACCGCTCCGCTGGGCCGTGGCAACCCAGGGACTGGGAGGCTCAGAGGGGGAGCCCAGGGCTGCCACCCAGGCATGGCCTGGCTGGGCGTAATGCTCCCGGGCATGGCTGCCAGGCTTCCGCGACCAACTGGGGGCCTGCAGGGATGGGGGGGTGCGGGGTGTGGGAGGGGCCGGCGGTAACACCCCGCTGCAGTTGCAGGGGCCACAGCCGGGAACAGGAGCAGCCCTGGGGCCTCATTCAAGGCAAGGCATGTCTCCTCCTGAGCTTGGGCTCTACTGCTGCGGGTGGCAGGCCCTGCGGTTCTGGAACCACACCTGGATTCGGCCCTCGGGGAGGCCCATGCGTCTGCCCAGCTCTTCCCTGGTCACCATGCCGGGGAAGCGATTCCGCTCGAAGGCCCGCAGGAGGATCTCGGCTGTGGCCCTGAGATGGGCGTGCGCTGGCGCCGGTCGCCCGGCCCCACCAGCTCTCCTGCTGCAGGGGGCCCAAGTCCAGCGGGTCTTGTGCGCGCATTCACTGCTTCCTCTCCTGTTGAAACGACACCTTCACCCGGCCCAGCTCTTCTGAGCCCGACGCCAGGATAAGGGTTGCCGTCAAAGGAAGCTGCCCGGGCTCAGGACTGGGACAGGAAAAGGGTTGAGGGCATGTGGAGATCCCTCTCTGTGCGTCTTTGGGTGTGTGCTTGTGTGTGTGTGTGTGTGTGTGTGTGACAGAGAGACAGAGACAGAGAGAGAGGGACAGAGGTCAGAGGGAGGGAGAGAGAGGTGTGGGAAAGAGGGTTGTTTGTGTGGCAGAAAGAGAGACAAAACAGAGAGGGTGACGGAAAGAAAGAGAGCAAGAGAGAAGGAGGGAGAGAGAGAGCCCAAACCCGAGCAAACAGCCACCCTTTACCTCCCACCCCGCAATGGGTTTCCCCGGCTTCCACCCCAGGGGCTTCCTGGGCCCAGGAAGGTATGTCTTGCCACAGGCATTCCAGGATTGGTGGTGGTGTGCTTGTGCGCCTACCGGGTCCCGGACCTAGAGTATGGCAGCGTCTGGTTGTGTCCTCTCCTCCAGGCTCAGAACGCCCTTTCCTGCCTCATGTCCCCCCCCCTTGCCTTCGTCACTGGGTCTGGGCCGTTTCTGTTGGGAGGGAGGCTCCCTGGGCCCAAAGGCACGTCACCCAGCATCCACCCTGGGAAGGCCTGCAGCAGCTTGAGGAGAGCCTGGTATTTGTCCTCACTGAGAGGCGGCTCTGGGGCTGCCTGAGGGCCCGCCTCACAGCCTTCAAGAGGGCCAACGGCTTTGGGCCATGTTGAGAAACTCTGGGCTAGACAGCAGCTCATCCAGCAGGTTGTGGGCCTTCACCTGGGGCCCAGGCTGAGAGCCCAGCTGGCTGTCTGCCAGCTTGGCTGCCCTGGGAAGACCTGGGCTGGGGCGGGGGAGGTGTTCTCCTGAGGTGCAGGTGCCCAACACCACGTCAGGCTCCGCAAACAGATGGCCCACCAGGGCTGGGGGGCCCACGAGGTGTGGGATTGTCCGGAGGCAATACACCTTGTGGCTGCAGGGGCTTGACCTGCTGCCCCATGGTGGCCTTGTGGCACGAGAGCCTGGTATTAGTCCTCACTGAGGAGAGGCCCTGGGCTGCCTTTGGGCCTGCCTCACAGCCTTACAGATCACCAAGGGCTGGGCCATGTCAAGAATCTCTGGCTCTGCGGGTGACCACTGGGTTGCACCAAGGAGCAATGCCCCATCCTGCCCAGAAGCTACACAGTCCCAGGACTGGTTCAGGAAAAGTCTTGAAGGCAATGTGGAGATCCCTGTTTGTGTGTGCATCTTTTTGTGTGTGTTTGTGTGTGAGAGAGATAAAGAGAGGCAGAGACAGAGGGGGCCTGAGAGAGGTGTTTGTGAGAGACAGAGTACAGAGAAAGAAAGAAGAAAGTGAAGACACACAAAACCTAAACAAAGATAACCAAGATGGAGTTAGAATCAGTAATAAAGACCATCCCAACAAAGGAAACCCCACCTTCACTGCTGAATTTTCCCAGACATTTAAAGAACTAATTCCAAATCTTCTCAATCTATTCAAAATAATTTAAAAGAAGGAAGTCTCCCAAACTCCTTCTTTGAAGTCTGCACATCTATTTAATACCAAATGCAGTCTGCATCTATTTAATACCAACTCCTGGAAAAGATGAAACAGATAAAGAGAACTATAGACCAATATCCCTTGAAACACAAAAGCAAAAATCCTAAACAAAATATTAACCAATAGAGTGGTTGGTGCAGTGGTGCCATAGGTTAATCCTCTGCCTGCAGTGCCAGCATCCCATATGGGCCCCAGTTCTAATGCTGGCTGCTCCTCTTCTTTCTAGATATCTGCTGTGGCTTGAGAAAGCCATAGAAGATGGCCTAAGTGCTTGGGCCTGTGCACCCTCATGGAAGACTGGGAAGAAGCACCTGGCTCAGATGCTGACTTCAGATCAACACAGCTCTGGCTGTTGTGGCCATTTGGGGAGTGAATCAATGAAAAGAAGACCTTTCTCTCTGCCTCTCCCTCTGTTTGTAACTCTACCTCTCAAACAAATAAATAAAAACTTATAAAAAGATTTAGAGCTGTTGAATTTTTAAAAAATATATTAACCAATCAAATCTAAAAATACAACAGAAAAATCATTCACCCTGACCAAGTGGGATTTATCCCCAGATACAGAGATGGGTCAACATTCACAAATCAGTGTGATACATCACATTAAAAGATAGAAGCACAAAAACCATATGATTATCTCAATAGATGCAGAGAAAACATTTGAATAATTCAACACTCATGATGAAAATTTTAAGCAAATTGTAAATAGAAGGAATATTTCTCAATATAATCAAGGCTATTTATCACCATCCCATGGCCAGTGTCCTATTGAGTGGGGGAAAGTTAGAAGCATTCCCGTTGAAATCTGGAACCAGACAAGGATGCCCATTCTCACCATTGCTATTTAATATATTTCTAGAAGTTTTAGCCACAGCCATTAGGCAAGAAAAGAATGAAAGGGATACAAATCAGAAAGGAGGAAAGTGAAATTATCCCTATTTGAAGATGGCATGATCCAATATAGAGGATCCAAAAGACTCTACTAAGAGACTATTGGAACTCATAGGAGAGTTTGGAAAAGTAGCAGGATATAAAATAACACACATCAACAGCCTTTGTATACATAGACAATACCATAACTGAAAAAGAACTTCTAAGATGAATCTCATTCACAATAGCAACAAAAATTCAAGTTACCTTGAAGTAAATTTATCAGCTGGTGCCACGGCTCACTAAGATAATCCTCCACCTTGCGGCGCTGGCACACCAGGTTCTAGTCCTGGTCGGGGTGCCAGATTCTGTCCCAGTTGCCCCTCTTCCAGGCCAGCTCTCTGCTGTGGCCAGGAAGGGCAGTGGAGGATGGCTCAAGTGCTTGGGCCCTGCACCCCATGGGAGACCAGGAGAAGTACCTGGCTCCTGCCATCAGATCAGCGAGGTGTGCCAGGCACGGTGGCCATTGGAGGGTGAACCAACAGCAAAGGAAGACTTTTCTTTCTGTCTCTCTCTTTCACTGTCCACTCTGCCTGTCAAAAAAAAAAAAAAAAAAAAAGAAAGAAAGAAAGAAAGAAATTTATCCAAGGGTGTCAAAAATCTCTATGATGAAAATTGCACATTAAATTAAGAACTAGAAGAAGAAACAAAAAATGGAAAAATCTTCCATGTTCATGGACTGAAAGAATCAATATCATCAAAATGTCCTTACTACTGAAAGCAAATTAGACTTTCAATGTAATGCCAATCAAAATACCATGGACATTCTTCTGAGATATAGAAAAATGATGCTGAAATTCATATAGAAACACAAGAGACCCTGAATAGCTAAAGAAATATACAACAAAAAATAAGCTGGAGCATCACAATACCAGATTTCAAGATATACTACAGGACAGCTATGGTCAAAACAGCCTGGTACTGGTACCAAAACAGTGGAACAGAATATAAATGTGAGAAATCAGCCCACACATCTTATTTTTAAACAAAGGTGTTAAAACCAAACCCTGGAACAAGGACTGTCTCATCAACAAATGGTGTTGATTTCCACATGCAGAAGTATGACCCAAGACCTACATCTTACGTCTTTCACTAAAATCCACTCAAAATAGGCTAAAGACTGAAATCTATGGCCTGACACCATGAAACTATTAGATAACATTGAGGAAATTCTACAAGACATCAGAACATTGGCCGGTGCTGTGGCCCACTTGGCTAATCCTCATGTGCAGTGCCAGCACCCCGGGTTCTAGTCCTGGTTGCTTCTCTTTCAGTCCAGCTCTCTGCTGTGGCCCAGGAAGGCAGCGGAGGATGGCCCAAGTGTTTGGGTCCCTGCACCTGCATGGGAGACCAGGAGGAAGCAGCCAGCTCCTGGCTTCAGATTGGCACAGCACCAGCCATAGCGGCCATTAGGGGAGTGAACCAACAGAAGGAAGACCTTTCTCTCTGTCTCTCTATAGCTTTCTCTTTGTCTCTCTCTCACTGTCTAACTCTGCCTGTCAAAAAACAAACCCCCCCCCAAAAAAAAAAGACATCAGCACATAAAAAGAGTTTTGGAAAAGACCCCAGAGGCACAGGCAATCAAAGGAAAAAACTGACAAATGAGATTATATCAAATACAGAAGCTTCTGTACTGCAAAAGAAACAATCAGCAAAATGAAGAGGCAACTGTCTGAATTGGAGAAACTATTTGCAACTATACCTCTGATAATCAATAACCAGAATATATAAAGAGATAAAAAACTCAACAACAACAAAACAAACAATCCAGTTAAAAAATGGGCAAAGGACTTAAACAGATATTTTTCAAAAGAGGAAATCCAAGCAGCCAACAGACACATGAAAAAATACTCTGGATCACTAGCTGTCAGAAAAATGCAAATCAAAATACAATCAGGTTTTACCTCACCCCAGCTTAGAATGGCTTTCATACAGAAATCAACAAATAAATGCTGGAGAGGATGTGGAGGAAAAGGTACTCTAATCCAGTGTTGATGGGAATGTAAACTGGTAAAGCCACTATGGAAGACAGTATGGAGATGACTCAGAAATCTAAATGTAGACTTACCATATGACCCAGCCATTCCACTCCTGTGAATCTACCAAATGGAAATGAAAACAGCATATGAAAGTCCTATCTGTACCTCTATGATTATCTTTGTTCAATTCACAAGAGCAAAGAAATCGAATCAACCCAAATGCCCAAAAACTGAAGCCTGGATAAAGAAATTATGTCCTCTCAACAAGAAAAAGCTTGGGACCTGTCGCTCCCCGTCTTCGTGGAGGAACGACACAGGACCCTGCGCTGTTCTTTCGTCTGCTTGGCCGTCCCCGGGT
This sequence comes from Oryctolagus cuniculus, assembly GCF_051225735.1. Lineage (NCBI taxonomy): Eukaryota > Metazoa > Chordata > Mammalia > Lagomorpha > Leporidae > Oryctolagus > Oryctolagus cuniculus. Next base: position 1,212,717 of record NC_142886.1, on the reverse strand, counting down.
TTGCTGCTGGTTCTTCCCGGGTTGGCTGCTGGTCCTTCCCGGGTTGGCTGCTGGTCCTTCCCGGGTTGGCTACCATCCCTTCCACCTCTGTGGAAGGGCGGTTCCCCCTGCCACATTCCCCACTTCCGCGGGGGAGCGGCACACCGCCGGCTGGCTCTCTCGGGGGCTGCACAGGTGTTCCCCTTAGATGTTCCTGGTGCATGCCGTCTCTCTCCTCCTTTATAGTCCTCTTCCACCAATCCCAACTCTGCTACCCACACGCCAAGTACGCTGCTCTCCTCCAATCAGGAGCAGGTCCCACAGTTTATTGGTTGAACTGGAGGCAGCTGTGTAGAAGCTGTTTCCCTTCTCAGTGCCATATTGTGGGAAAGCAGATGCATAGAATAAGTCTTAATTCCAGTAACTTAGTCTAGTCCGAGTTGCTCCCAGTTGCTCCCCACAGGGACCAAATGGCTTCACTGCTGAATTCTACCAAACATTTAAAAAACTGACTCCAATTCTTCCCAAGCTATTTAATACAATTGAAAGGGGTGGAATCCTCCCAAATTTCTTCTATGAAGCCAGCATCACCTTACTTCCTAAATCTGAAAAAGATGCGACAAAGAAAACTATTGACCGACTTCCTGATGTACAAAGATGCAAAAATCCTCAACAAAATTCTGGCCAATTGAATTCAATGATACATCAGGAAGATAATTCACCCAGACCAAGTGGGATTTATCCCTGGTATGCAGGGATGGTTCAACATTCACAAATGAATCAATGTGATACATCAGATTAACAAATCAAAAAAAACAAAAATATATGATTATCTCAACAGTAGCAGAAAAAGCATTTGATAAAATACAACACCTTTTCACAATGAAAACTCTAAGCAAATTTGGTCTAGAAGAAACATTCCTCAACATAATGAAGGCAAGTTATGACAAACCCATGGCCAGCATCCTATTGAATGGAAGCACCTCCCACTGAGATCTGAAATGAGATGAGGATGCTTACTCTCTGCAATGCTATTCAATACAGTCCTGGAAGTTTTAGCCAGATTCATCAGGCAAGAAAAAGAAATCAAAGGGATTCAGTTCGGTAAGGATGAAGTCACACTATCTTTATTTGCTGATGATATGATTTTATATATATATATGTATATATATATATGAACCAAAAGATTCCACTAGACTACTGGAACTCAAAAAGTTTTGTAAAATAGCAGGATATAAAATCAACACACAAAAAACAATAGCCTTTGTATATACAAACAATGCCATGGCTGAGAAAGAACTTCTAAGATCAATCCCATTCACAATAGCAACAAAAAATTAAATACCTTGGAATAAATTTAACCAAGGAGGTCAAATATCTCTATGATGAGAATTACAAAACTCTAAAGAAAGAAATAGAAGACATAAAAATAGAAAGAAAAACTTCCATGTTCATGGATTGAAAAAATCAATATCATCAACATGTTCATTCTTCTGAAAATAATTTACAGTTGCAATACAATATCAATCAAAAGGCCAAAGATATTCTCCTTAGATCTAGAAAAATGATGCTGAAATTCATTTGGAAACACAGGAGAACTCAACTAAAGCAATGATAGAAAAGACAAGTAAATCCAAGGTATAACAATATCATATTTCAAGTTATATTACAAGGCAGTTATAATCAAAACAGCCTGGTACTGGTACAAAAACAGATGGATAGACCAATGGAACAGAATAGAAATACCAGAAATCAATCCAACCATCTACAACCAACTTATATTTGACCAAGAGGCTAAAACCATTTGCTGGAACAAGGATAGTTTCTTCAACAAATGGTGCTGGGAAAACTGGATTTCCACATGCAGAAAAATGAAGCAAGACCCCTACCTTATGCCTTAAACAAAAATCCATTCAAAATGGATTAAAGACCTAAATCTATGACTTGATTCCATCAAATTACTAGAGAGCACTGGGGAAACCCTGCAAGACATTGGCCTATGCAGTGTCACTGGAAAAGACCCCAGAGGAACAGGCACTAAAAACCAAGATTAGCAAATGGGATTACATCAAATTGAGAAGTTGCTGTACAACAAAAGAAACAGGAAAGTAAAGAGGCAACCAACAGAATGAGAGAAATTATTTGCAAACCATGCAACTGATAAAGGATTAATAATTGGAATATACAAAGCAATCAAAAAACTTAACAATAGAAAAACAAACAACCCAGTTAAGAGATGGGCCAAGGACTTAAGCAGATATAATACACTTGGCCTGCAGACAAATGAAAAAATGCTCAGGATCACTAGCCATCAGGGAGTTGCAAATCAAAAGTTTCACCTCACCTCGATTAGAATGACTTTCATACAGAAATCAACAAACACCAAATGCTGGTGATAATGTGGAGGAAATGGTACCCTAATCCACTGTTGATGGGAATGTAAACTAGTAAAGCTACTATGGAAGACAGTTTGGAGATACCTCAGAAACCTGAATCTAGTCCTACCTTACAACCCAGCCATCCACACCTTAGAATGTATCCAAAGGAATTGAAATAAGCAAATAAAATATGTGTCTGCATCTCCATATTTATTGCAGCTCAATTCACAATAGCTAAGACATAGTATCAACCTAAATGCCCATAAATGGAATGGAATATGTACTCTATGGTATCTTACACAGCATTTAAAAAAGAAGTCTGGTAATTTACAGCGAAATGGATGAATCTGGAAAATATCATACTTAGTGAAATAAGCCAATCCCAAAGGGACTATTACCCTATGTTCTCCCTGATCTGTGACAACTAACAGAGCATCTAAAAGGAAACCTGTAGAATTGAAACTGACACTATGATAAGCAATTACTTGAACAGCTCTTGTCTTGACTGTTGAAGAACAGCTTATTATTATTTTATTTATTTATTTTTATTCAGTTTTTCTCTACTTAATACCATTGGTTAAACTCATTACTTAACATGGAATTAATCATAAATATAATAAGTCAATTGAAAATAGATCCCAGTTAAAAATAAGAGTTGGGATGAAAGAGGGAGGAGCTGTACAGATTGGCCCTCCTGGGGCCTGTATTAAGTGTGGCAATACTGGACATTGGGCCAGGAGCTGCCCTAACTCAAGGCGTTCCCCTGTTTCATGTTCCAAGTGCAGATAATGAGGTCACTGGAAGATAGACTGGCCCCAGAGAGGGAGACTCCCCATTTCTAGAACAGCCCTCTGCTAAAACATAGGACATCTCATCTCAAACTTAACAGAATAAAGAGGCCCAGATTCCACAGCCTCCATCACAAATGAGTCCAGGGATTCAAGAGTAATAGGGACAGTCCAGCAAGTGAGTTTCTTTCTTGGTGGAAATTGGGGCTAATTTATTTTTTTAAATAAATATTGTGGTCCACTCCTTCCTTCCTCAATCTCTACTGTTGGCAAGAAAGTCTTAATTGAAATGTTTAAGACCCTCCCTTATATTGCTCCTTCTGAGATGTTACTCTCCTGCATTCCTTTCTCATCCTTCCTAACTGCCCCATCCTCCTTTTAGGCAGGGAACTTCTCCAATGCTTAGGGTCATCTATCTCCATTTCCACCAGGGATAAAACACAAGCTTTTATATTTCACATTATGGACCTTCCTCTCCCCATCTCTTCACCCCAGATTCCCTCCCTTCCCCTGGTTAATCTTGTAGTGTAGGATACCTCCCACCTAGTAATTGCCACTCACCATACCCCTATTCACATCTTTCTACAAGACCTTATAAGAACTATTGTTGCCCAATTCTGTTATAGATCACCTGTTATAGATCACCTCATCCATACTCATTCCCACCCACTCCCCATAACACACCTAAACTTTGAGTTAAAAAATGAGATGGCTTTATCACTTATTATAGGACCTCTGATGTATTAATTCTGCTGTCCATCTCATATATATTTCTCTGTATCCCCTCCCGAGACCTGTCTCCAATACACTAGTCTTTTAAACTTTCTAGCTGAGAAAGGTTATAGGGTATCTATGAAGAAGGTTCTTCTATAAGCACCCACCTTGAACCTTCCCAATCCTATTAAACAGTTCCTCCTCTATATCCATAGTTCTAAGGGGCAAGAACTCCATCTCCTGGCCCAAAATGCTGAAGACTATTACAACTGAGGCCCAGTTCTCCAAACAACTAGGTGGGGTTTAACCAAGGCTGGCCCCAATGCCTAAGTGTCCTGGCCACAGCAGCCTTTCTCATATTTGAGGCCCAGAAGCTGACCCTTTATCAACTCTTCTAAACCTGCTCTTCTCATGGATTGCAAGACCTCCTCAGCTACTGGGCTTTTCAATCTGTATCACCATCTCAGATCCAAGTTCTTCACTCTACCTTTCTCCAGCCCACTGTTACCTTTCATCGCTGCTCTTCTCTCAACACATCTACTCTCCTCCCCACCACTGTCTCTGATCCCCTAGAACTCCATTCCTGTCCTGACTTCCTTGATTTTTCCCTGACTACCTCACAAACACTCATACCTCACCGCCTCACAAACACTCCTATTCCCAAAGCCTCATATTGGTTCACTGATGGTAGTGCTTCTAAAACTCCCCCTTTTCCTGCTGGATATGCAATAATTGAGGGGCATTGTGATGATGTCCTCTTCTTCCTTGCATAGGGTCATAGAGGCTGGGCCCCTACCTCAAGGTACTACCTCTGAGCAGGCTGAATTATTAGCCTGGATTCAAGCCTTCATCTTAGCCAAAGGAAAGACAGTCAATAGATACAAAAATTCCTCATATGCTTATAATATCATCCATTCCAATGCCCAGATATGTCAAGAAAGGGGGGTTTCTGACAGTGTGAGGGGCCCTTATAATAAATGGCAAGCTGATTAAAGCTCTTTTTGTTGCTGCCCAGCTGCCAACAAAAGCTGCTCTTATTCACTGCAAAGCTACCAGAAAGGTAAACAATATCTATCTGAAGCCAACAATCTGGCTGATCTGACAGCTAAGCAGTGGCTCATGGAGAGATGATCCCATATTTTCTCTTTAACCTAATTCCAGTATATTCAGACTTAGAAATATCTTAGTTCCAACAATAAGGGACATCTAGAAAGGACTCATGGTGGTTTCTATATGAAAAACTAATACTCCTTTCTTCTCCCCAAGTTACTTTTCTAAAAAACCTTCATTCTCTCCATCAGCTGCCAAACTGCTAACCCCAACTCTAATATCAGGCCATTCCCATTCCCCACTCACCAGGCCCAGGGATCACTCCAAGGGGAGGACTGGCAGATTGACTTCACCCACATGCACCAGTTAGGTGAACACGTTACCTTCTGGTGAGAGTGGACACCTTCTCAGGGTGGGTGGAAGCTTTCCCCACTACTATCAAAAGAGCTTCCACCATTTCCACTATATTATTAAATGATATTATTCCAAGATTTGGATTACATACTTCCATTCATTCAGACAATGGACGAGAGTTTACCTCTTAAATTACTCAAACAGTATTTTCATATTTCATGGCATTTTCACATTCCCTTTCATCTCCATTCTTCAGAAAAAGTAGAATGGATGAATGGAATTTTAAAATAGGCTCTAACTAAATCCTCTACCTAGGTCCACATAGACTGGGTAAAACTCCTTCCTTTAGCTCTGTTAAGAATTAGAGCTTACTACTTATTAGAATCTTATTACTCTTCCCTGGAAGCCCTTAATGCCTAGCCTGTTTGAAATTCTCTATGTAAGGCTGCTTCATTCATCTAACATTCCTCCCCTACAAAACTCTGAAGCTGAAAGACCAGTTCCAGGAATTCATTTCCACCTACTACTCTCTACCCCTCCCCCATCCCTAGCCCTCCTAAAATACAAAAAGTCTGCCCCTGGGGTCAGGACCTTCTGCCATGGGTTCCATCACGTGCATGCCAGCAGTTGAGCACCCACTTCTGTGAATTTATTTTCTCTGAATAAATTTGGTCTAGCTGTAAATTTGTGCACTGCCTGCCTTTTTCCTAACAGAATCATTATATAAATCTACCATAGTTGATTCAGCCAATCTTATATTGATGAACATTTGGTTTCCTTCTCAAATGTGGTATGTTTTCATTGATCTTTTCTTTCTCTGTTCTGTCTCTTTATTACTTAGTGATCATTGCACATTTTTTATAAGTTGTCTTTTATATAAGATTTTAGCTTTATGTAACTCTTGTAGTCCCAGTTTTTCAAGATTGTTTTTTCTTCCTATATTAATATTACTATTGGCCAGGAACATTCTCTTCCTTCTTTTCCTCTCTTTCAATGAATTTGGTATAATATTCTTTTACTACCAGCTGCTATCAACAATCAGTACTCCCATCTTCTCTTTTTTCTTTTTCTTTCTTTCTTTCTTTTTTTTTTTTTTTTTTTTTTTTTTTTTTTTTTTTTTGACAGGCAGAGTGGACAGTGAGAGAGAGACACACAGAGAGAAAGGTCTTCCTTTTGCCGTTGGTTCACCCTCCAATGGCCGCTGTGGCTGGCGCGCTGCAGCTGGCGCACCACGCTGATCCAATGGCAGGAGCCAGGTGCTTCTCCTGGCCTTCCATGGGGTGCAGGGCCCAAGCACTTGGGCCATCCTCCACTGCCCTTCCTGGCCACAGCAGAGAGCTGGTCTGGAAGAGGGGCAACCAGGACAGAATCCGGTGCCCCGACCGGGACTAGAACCCGGTGTGCCAGCGCCGCTAGGTGGAGGATTAGCCTATTGAGCCGTGGCGCTGGCCTCCATCTTCTCTTGTGTCTTTAATATTTATATTTACATTGTAGAACAAATAACAATTAGATGTATGCTGTCACTCTTATTTTCTGTTTTTCAATCTTGTTGATACAGTTAATTATGCTTAATGAGCATAGTAATCACTAATCCTTAAATCCTTATTCTAAGTCTGCAATCATTTGTAAGTTTTCTGAAGTAAGTTATCAGACATGAGCTCTTGCATGTTACTAGTAGTAAAACAATTGATCTTGATACTTGTAGATCAATTTAACTGAAAACTTTTGGATCACATTTTTTTTCTTTTAAGCATTTCAATTATGTTCTGTGCTGGTATAAATTATTGTTTTCTCCTAAAATGCTGTTCATTAAGTGGATATCCAAATAACTTATTTTATTTTATTTTAATCTACTAGCCTTACTAGGATATATCTTAGTGTAGGTGAAGGATCAACATATTTTTTCTATAAGTTTGTAGTTTAATCAATATTGTATGTTTTATAGGCAGCACAGTCCATGTTGCAAATCTTCATCTCAATCACTATTGTATGAAATCAACTAAATGTATATGCACAGAGGTGGCTATCTTCCAATGAATCTTTATCTACAAAAAGTAAATAAATTTTGAATAATTTGATATAAACTATTGATACTATGCTGGAAAGATTTATTTTTCTTTTTGCACACAGGCTGCTGTCTGAGGCTTTAATTCAACAAGTTCATGCTCTCATTTCACTGCTTAGGACAATTGGCATCTTTCAAGTATATTTTTTGAAGATGTTGACAGTGTCATTGTTAATGACAATGCATGATAGATTTTTTTTACATCATGGGAAAATTGTTGAGTCATAAGTTGTGGATAAATTTAAATTTGGTAGGTAGTGTTGACAGAGTATACAAATTAACTATCTGATCTCTGGTGCATGTGTGCTTGCTTGTTCTTGTGAATAACTTTATAAGAGGTGTTATGATATTTCTTGTAAGTTAATTTTTTGTCTTTTACATTGATTTTTGAATGTAATTGTAATTATCTGCTTTTCAGTCACTTTGCCTATATCCATTCATTTTTCCATTTTTCTCCCATGAAATTATTCATTTTTCACAGTAATAACAATAGTTTTTTTTTTTTTGACAAGCAGAGTTAGTGAGAGAGAGAGAGACAGAGAGAAAGGTATTCCTTTTTCCATTGTTTCACCCCCCAAGTAGCTGCTACAGCTGATGCATTGCAGCTGGCGTACTGTGCTGATCCAAAGCCAGGAGCCAGGTGCTTCCTCCTGGTCTCCCATGTGGGTGCAGGGCCCAAGGACCTGGGCCATCCTCCACTGTCCTCCTAGGCCACAGCAGAGAGCTGGCCTGGAAGAGGGACAACTGGGACAGATTCTGGCACCCCGACTGGGACTAGAACCCCGGGGTGCTGGCCCCGCAGGTGGAGGATTAGCCTAGTGAGCTGTGGCACCAGCCAACAATAGTTTTTTGACAACAGCTGCCTGTCTTTGTAAATCCTTATATTTTTCTTTGAAATTATATCTATTACATGTGCCTATTTGTAATATCTTAGTCTGAACCAATCCTAGTACTCTTAACCTGTGATCAGCTTGTTTAACATTCTTATTGTGAAATCCTCAACTCTCAAAATTCTGTAGGTCTCCTGGAAACTCATGTACACAGTTTCTGAGGGACATGGTAGTCATTGTAATTATTCACCCTTTCTAGATAACAAATCATTTACTTTTTTGGATGTTTATGGAACTAAATTGAAGTTTAATTATTCATATTTTCCTAGTATAATCTAGTTACGAGAATCTATCCTCTCATATATCATAGAACAAAGCATGATTTTTTATATTTATGTTTCTGGGATTTTTATTCATATTTTCAATGTACATGTAATTGTAACAAATTAATTATCAAAAATTCTCCAAGTCTACCCCTCACATCATTATTACACATTTCTTGTCACCGTAATCACAAAATTTTCATTTCATAATATCTACCTCTCTTATTATTCAAAGTCATTTATTGCCTTTGGAATTTATTGCTATAACCTGTCTATATTACTAACATCTTAGTAAGTCAATGGTGTTAATATGATCTGGGGCAATCTTGGTTTCCATTTTCATTATGGGACCATCAACTTGAACAAAATTTAGGTAAGTTTCAGAAAATTTCATGTATATAATTTATCAGAATGTTGGCCACTGTATTTATTCTCCCTGTCCAAGTAGCATTTTTGTCTTTTATGCAACTTTGCCACTGATGTGTAAATATTGCATCATTTCTCTTTCTTGTAATATATTGTAAAATTAGAATGATCTCTTCATGACTTAAGACACTCCATTTCAAAAATAACTTTACAGGGCTGGTGCTGTGACATAGTGGGTAAAGCCATCGTCTACAGTGCCGGTATCCCATATGAGTCCCAGCTGCTCCACTTCTGATCCAGCTCTATACTATGTCCTGGGAAAGCAGTAGAAGATGACCCAAGTCTGTAGGTCCCTACACCCAAATGGGAGACCTGGAGGAAGCTCATGGCTCCTGGCTTCAAATCAGCACAACTCTGGCCATTGTGGCCAATTAGGGACTAAACCAGTGGATGGAAGGCCTTTCTCTCTCTGTCTCTCCTTCTCTCTCTGTGTAACTCTGACTTTCAAATAAAATAAATAAATCTTTTAAAAAAAACTTTAAATGTAATTGTAATGGATTTTTTTAACTAAATTCCCTTATATCTGCTAGTTACTTTGTTGTTACCACTAACAAGTTATTTCATTTTACTTACAGCATTAAGTAACATATTTTATATCATGAGTATCCTTTTTCATCTTGTGCTTGAAGTTAATGATGTATGTGTAATCGATATCCTAGTTTAAGTCAATCCTTGTACTGTGACCTTCTTGCTTGATGTTTTTCATTATGCTGTACTCAGATCACTCAAAATTCCTTAAGTTGCACTGGTGACATTAATGTGTACACTCTCTGAGCTGCATAGAATATTTCACACCTTTAGAGTCATTTTTAAACTTTCTTGATTTTTATAACTCCAAAGTTTTAATTCACTGATTTTTCTAAAGTGTGCATCTAGATACACTTTCTCAAAATCTTTGTAGTAGGTTGAATGAGGTTTTTTTTTTTTTTTTTTTTTTTTTTTAAGATTTACTTATTTATTCAAAAGGAGAGCTACAGAGAGCCAGAGGCAAAGAGAGAAAGAGAGACAGAAAGGTCTTCCATTCATTGGTTCACTTCTCAAATGGCCATGATGCCTGGAGCTTAGCCGATCCAAAGCCAAGAGCCAAAAGCTTCTTCCAGGGTTCCGATGTTGGTGCAGGGGCCCAAGGACTTGGAACATCTTCTATTGGTTTCCCAGGCCATAGCAGAGAACTGGATCAGAAGTGGAGCATCTGGGAAATGAAATGGCATCCATATGGGATGCTGGCACTGCAGGTGGTGGCTTTACCCCTTCCACCACAGTGCCAGCCCTGGAATGAGTTCTATATTCATGGATTTTTAGATTTCATTTTATGCTATTTTAATTATGTATTTTTCACCAAATTTTCTTATATTTGCATTCTATATAATTTATTAACTGTAAATTAACATTTGATTTTAGAAATATTCTGAAGTGTACTTTTAGATACTTGGATCATCCCTTGAAGATTATTTTTTAAAGTGATTCGATCTGCAATATTGTGAAACCCATATGTAATGGAATATTTTCCTCCAAATTCCCATATCTGCATGTCAGTCTCAATCACATAAAATATTTTTATCATGAGCATCTTTTTGATTTTTAGGTTTTGAAAGATATTTTGCTCATATGAACAATACTGTGTGAATGTCATTTTTATTCAATACTTGAAGAATGTTTTCCAGTGTAATGCAATTTGTATGTATTCCAACTAGATATCTGCTGTTAATGTTCTATTTGATCTGCAAAAAATGCATACTTTTCCAGGGTTTTCAGATTTTAATTTTATTTCTAGGCTTATACAGCTTAATTGTGATCTTAATTGGGATGTCTTAGCATGGTGTTTTTTTTTCATCCTATGATTGAAGTGAAATGACCTCTTTGGTTATGTGGATTTATAGTTTATATCAAATAGAAAAATTTGACCATAATTTTCCCCAAACATCCACCAGACTATTTTAGAGTCTCTCTCTCTCTCCCTATTAGAGAGAAACTCTAAAATGGTGTGGTAGATGTGTATATATATACATATATAAAAATATATAATATATACGTTATATATAAGTGTATATATGTGTATATATACATATATATGTGTATATATGTATACATATATGTATATGTATATGTATATTATATATATGTATATATACGCATATATATAAATAATATATATAAATATATAAATATATATAAATATATAAATAATTGTGCTGGGGTCCGGGGCCATGGCTTACTTGGTTAATCCTCCACCTGTGGCACCAGCATCCCATATGGGCACCAGGTTCTAGTACCGGTTGCTCCTCATCCAGTTCAGCTCTCTGCTGTGGCCTGGGAAGGCAGTGGAGGATGGCCCAAGTGTTTGGGCCTCTGCACCTGCATGGGAGACCAGGAGGAGGCACCTGGCTCCTGGCTTCAGATCAGCACAGCACCGGCCATAGCAGCCATTGGGGGGGTGAACCAATGGAAGGAAGACCTTTCTCTCTGTCTCTCTCACTAACTCCACCTGTCAAATAAAAAAAAAAAATTGTGCTTGATTTTCTGTCCAGACTTTTCAGTCTTCTCCCCAGATTTCTTTTTGATGCTTTACACTGTTACATTTTCATGTTCACTCTTTCTTCTTAAATGTCTCTTTTGCACAACTTTCAAAAATTACACACTTCAGACCTCATCATTTTTATGTCTAGAAGTTGGTCTTGTGTTTTTGTGCATACTTTTTCTGTGTATACTTCTATATATAATTCTGATGCCTGTCTAGGAACTATTGCAAACTCTTCATTGAAACTGTTCACTGTATCTTTTGGGTATTAAGTCTATCTTTAACCTTTATCACTGTTGCTGAGATTCTCTACCCTTGCAATTTTCTGAGTAATATCAGTATCTCTGGCAGTCAGGAGCACCTTGAATCTCACTTGGTTTGAAGCAAAGGCATAAGATAATTCCAAGTGGGGGACTCAGCTCACCAGAAAAACTTTCCAATTGTATGTGCTCCTTCATCAGAGGTTTCTGCAATATATAATGTCTAATAACAAGAAAAATGTATACTTAATAATCTGTAAATGACACAGATATACATATGCATATCTATATAACTTTCTGCACCTATATTCATCTGTATATGGATCTATATTATTGTCTTCAATTCTGATCCATAAATGCACACATCTTTCTGGCTATTTTCCTTGCTTATCTATTAAGTTCCAATCCAACAGTGACAAATCGGTCTCCCTTCCCTTATCACATATATAGTAGGAAATTATTTCTTGAATTAGAGCACAGTGCTGTTGCCTTAGACAGATTCCACTCAGTTTCATAATTCCTTAAGTTTACACAATTCTCACCCCAGTTCAATAAGGTTGTTTTATATATTTATAATAATTTAAGTTCTTTCATCACATTCTGTGTCCAGTTCCTGAAGTCCATCATTGGTTACATTTACACCAGGCATCAGTTTCTCCTTCTGTAACCCTGCATTTCAAATTATATATATATAATTATACATAAATAAATATATAATAATATAAATATAAACTATAAAATAAAATATAGAAATATATATGTTTATTATATAAATATAAGAAAACATTGCTCAGGCTAAGTTTCATTCTACACAATATCATACACACAAAGCCATGAAAACATGGCACTCAAGGAAAGAAGAGAAATTGGTTGTTTGAGTCAATTTCAGGTAATTACAGGCTTAATTAATGGATTCTCTATAAGTTGCTTTTAATGTATTACAGCATATTTTACTTCATACAAATAATAATATGTATCCAGTTCATTATAATGATGCAGTAAAAAAATGGAAAAGGTCTTCAAAAACCATAACATGCTACAGAAATGCAATTCTAATAATATATAATATTCCAAAATTGAATATTAATTTGGTTATTTTTAAAAAGTACTCCATGATCAATAAGTTTAAACATCACCAGGTAAAACAAAGTAAACATCTTCTTTTTACAGTACTCTTGGGAGTTTGTACTTTATCTTAATGAATGTCAATCAGTAGGAACAGGAAAGAGAATAGAATTGACCAAATACATGTCAGCACAGAATCTCCTTTTTTGAAGAACCCATAGAAGTGATGTTTATTTTAGCATCTTGTAGGAAATGTTTCACATTTGTAGGAAAACTGCCATTTGGAGAGAAAAGGAAAATAAGTCATTTTAAAATGTTGTAATTTTAGGATGTATTAATGACATTTCTTATCCTAATTATATTAGTTCTTATTTAGACACAGAATAGAGAGCCATTTGAAAACTTGGGCCATGCAGTTGGGAAATCTCAATGCTGGTAATAGAAATATCCAAATAAAAGTTATGTTTCAAAAATAGATATTGTGAGTACCATGACAGAAGCTTCAGATTCCCATCAAAAGCAAAGAGCCAAGACATCTGAGGTGTAGAACCTGAGTGCAGAACCTGAGTCAGAAGTTAATGAGGCTGCAAGTTGGATGCAGGTGCATTGAAAAGACTGTAGGTAAGGGGGCATCAAGTGGTCTCTTAAGAGCCAGGACAGGGCCTGAACTCTACCAGATAGGAATGAGTTAAAGAACAATTACCTCAGAAGGTTTTATTTTTTGTTATTTAATATACATTTTATCCAAGATATTTAAGTAATGGATTATGTATATTAGGACATATCATGTATGTCAGATGTTAAGTAAATGATGGTAAAGTGTTCTAATGTCTGCAATATTTACTGGAAGATCATATAGCCCAATTATTATGAGACTTCAATATATCAATGCATTCTTTAGTGTGTGGAATAGATATTATTTGCTCTTTTAAATTTAATTTATGTGAGCCGGAGCCACGGCTCACTAGGCTAATCCTCCGCCTTGCAGCGCTGGCACACCAGGTTCTAGTTCCGGTCGGGGCGCTGGATTCTGTCCCAGTTGCCCCTCTTCCAGGCCAGCTCTCTGCTGTGGCCAGGGAGGGCAGTGGAGGATGGCCCAAGTGCTTGGGCCCTGCACCCCATGGGAGACCAGGATAAGTACCTGGCTCCTGCCATTGGATCAGTGTGGTGCGCTGGCCACAGCGCGCCGGCCGCAGCGGCCATTGGAGGGTGAACCAATGGCAAAAAGGAAGACCTTTCTCTGTGTCTCTCTCTCACTGTCCACTCTGCCTGTCAAAAAATTTAAAAATTTTATGTTATACAAGTTTCATATATTTCATATATACAGATCTATGAACATAGTGATACTTCCCAACTTACCCTCTCTCCTGCCCATACTCCATACATTCTTCCATCTCCCTCTCCCATTCCCACTCTTAATTTTTATGAAGATCTACTTTCAGTTTATTTAATGATTATAGTTAACCCTACAATAATTAAAAGAGTTCAACAAATAGTATGAAGGAAAAAACAACCGTTTCTCCATAGAAGAGACAAGGGCTGTAAACAATCATCAAATTCAAAATGTCCATTTCACTCAAATGCATTACATTTTAGGTAGTCTATTAGTTACCTTGGATCAGGGAAAACATGATACCTAGTCTATTAGTTACCTTGGATCAGGGAAAACATGATACCTATCTCTTTGGGACTAACTTATCTCACTAAGTATAATGGCTTCCAGTTACATCCATTTTTTTGCAAAGGACAGGATTTCACTTTTTTACAGCTGAGTGAAATACTCCATAGTGTTTATATACAATAATTTCTTTATCCAGTCTTCAGTTGATAGACGTTTGGGTTGATTCACTAGCTTGGTTATTGTGAATTGGGCTGAAGTGAGCATAAGGGTACAGATAACTCTTTCATATGTTGATTTCTTTTTGTTTGGGTAAATTTTCAGGCATGGGGTGGCTGGATCATATTGTAGGTCTATATTCAGATTTCTGAAGTATCTTGATACTGTCTTCCACAGTGACTGCACCAGTTTATGGCTCACATTAAAATACACATTGTTACTAAGGGCAAGGCAAAGTTTTAACTTCCATGTGCATCAGGTTTCTATTTTTTATTTTGTTTTTTATTTTATTAATTTCATCTGAATATGTCAATATCCACATGGAAAGCAATCTTAGCACCACAAAGGTATGATGATTCTTTTGGGCACTTATATTTTCACGTCATGAATGCACTAAATAATGTTCAAGTTGTCTTAGCAACCTCCATATTTATGGCCTATCAAATAATTTTAGAACATTACATTCTTTTACACTTTCACGGATACTTTTTTATAGCTTCTTTATATTTCGAGAATCAAAATTGTCATTCTCTTTAAAATTTCCATGCATTGGATCGAGACAATTTTATCTTGGTTTTAAAATTACTGAATTCAATGGCATAAGCTTTCTTTGATTTAAGAGAGCACAAATTTTCTGTATTTAAATGTGTATTTAGGGCTATTTTTATTAATATCTGTTACATCTCCTTGTAACCTTATTCCTGCTTCTACTAAATTTACCATTTGTACACACAACTGTCAATATATTGAAATGAATACATTTCTCTATTTTTCATGTTGATTCAAATTTATTATTACCACCTCAATAAATAATAACCTAATTTGTGCCAATTCTAGTGCAGGGAACTTCAGGCTACCATGATTTACTTTAACATTGTAAGGCCATCAAATTCTGGAAGATGTCCAAATTTTATTTTCACAGTATATGAGAACAATTTAGGGCCAGTTCCATCACTCATTAGCAGGAGATTTCATTCTTAGCCTTACAGACATTCATGGAACTTGAAATTAACCTTTAATTATGAAAATCTAAGTTAATTCTTAAATTCACTCGAGTCACTCTTTTGCACAAATATTTTAGTCTAGGCCAATCCTAGCTCTGTGAATCTGTGGCCATGGTGATTTCACTTTTATTGTAAGATCATCATCACCCCCAATATTCTGTAAGTTGCCCTGGAAACTGTCAGGTACACAGTGTCTCAGGGCCATTTTAGCCAAGGGTAATAATTCTTTTATATACAATTTATATATATATATAATTTATATATATTTTATATATAATTCATATATATGAATATATGTAACATATATAACATACATATATTTTATACATAGATAAATTTGCCACTGTGTGTTTAGATACTAGTATATTTCCTGAAAATTATGCAGGAAAATAGTGGGATCTTAATGTGATTTTTATCCCAGAATTATGTATGTTTATTTAATTTTAGAGGTTTGTAGACTTGGAGACACAGAGAAACAGAGATTATGAGCTACAACTTGGTGGCTTACTCTTCATTCTTGTAATGATCAGAAACTGGATTATTACAGAAATCTGAGCTATTCTTTTCTGATGATAAATACATCATAAAAATTTCAAAATGTTGCTCTCTATATATTTATATTACAAATTATATATATGTACATTTATATTGTAATGTCATAAAAACACACACATATATTATATATATAAACACCTTTAAAATTCTTGTTATTGGTATAAATTTTTTGAATTTTAAATATTTACTTCCTTTTAAAATTTTATTTAATATAAGTTTGATATATTTCATATATTCAGACTAATGAATGTAAGTGACACTTCCCCAATACCCTCCCTCCCACACACACTCCAACCCTTTCTCCTCTTCCCTCTCACATTCCCACTTAACTTTTACAAAATCTGTTTTCAGTTTACTTAATGATTGTATAGTTAACCCTACACTAAGTAAGAGTTCAACAAGTCAGCAAATAGTATGAAGCAAAAAAATAAATTAAAAAAAAAATCACTGTTCCTCAATGGAAGAGACAATGGCTCTAAACAATCATCAAATCTCAAAATGTGTATCTAACTCCAATACATTACATTTTAGGTACTCTATTAGCTACCTCAGATCAGGGAAAACATAGGATATCTGTCTTTTGGGGACTCATTTATTTTACTAAGTATAATGGTTTCCAGCTTCATCTATCTTGTTGCAAAAGACAGGGTTTCTTTTTCTTTTCTTTTTTTTTTAATAACTGAGTAGTATGCCATGGTGTGTATATACCATAATATTCTTATCAAGTCAACAATTGATTGATATCTGGATTGTTCCCAGATCTCAGCTATTGTGAATTGTGCTGCAATGAACATGGGGTTATAGATAACTCTTGCATATGCTAATTTCTTTTGGTTTGGGTAAATTCCAAGGAGTGGGATGGCTGGATCAAATGGTAGGTCTATAATCAGATTTGTAAGATATCTCCATATGGTCTTTCACAGTGGCTTGCACCAGTTTACATTCCCACCAACAGTGGACCAGGGTAACTTTTTTCCACATCCTCATCAGTTTTGTCATTTGTTGATTTCTTTTTCTTTTTTCTTTTCTTTTTTTTTTTTTTTTTTTTTTTTTTTTTTTTTTTTTTTGACAGGCAGAGTTAGGCAGTGAGAGAGAGAGAGACAGAGAGAAAGTCTTCCTTCCATTGGTTCACCTCCCAAATGGCCACTACGGCTGGCGCGCTGCAGCCAGCATGCTGCGCTGATCTGAGACCAGGAGCCAGGTGCTTCCTCCTGGTCTCCCATGTGGGTGCCATTCTTTCTTCCCTAGTTCTGACTCTTAAAACTGTTCCAAATTATGGGATTTGATTCAATGCACCAGGTCTTAAATTTAAGGTTTTATTTCTGACTTTTGAACAACCAAAGAGACAGATTTTGTGTTATTTTAAAGTAATCTATTATGTTCTCTTACTGCCTCTTAAGTTCTAATTGTTTAAAACAACTGAGTTTTAAAGGAGTTATGAGTTGATCAAATCTGGTCTATACTTTGTGATGATGTAAAGGGATCTTATTTCAACCAGATATTTTAAGCCTTTTGTCATCTTTTACAGGCATTCAAAAAAATCAAAGTTCCAAAGAATTTGGACGTTGATATTTCCAGTTAGGTTCCTGGAAATGTCAAAGGATATATGTCTCTCATCTTGGAGAGACACCAGTGAATCAATCAGGCTATTTGGATTATATTACAGGTATTGTTAAAATGTGAAGTCATGCTAAATTTTAAGTTTTGATAATATAAAATGCCACTGATACAAATGTCTGAAAGTTAAAAAGTCTAATGATCTTGTGTTACTAGACATGATGGTTATCTTAATGAGAAAGGCCCAGAGGCCTAAAAGAATTAAATGTTTTGTAAAATCCTACAGGTGCATTTGAAAATACTGTGTGAAGTAAGCAAATGCCTATTGTTGGTTAATGAGTTTATCATTTTGAACATAGCTATTTAAAGTCTTTTCTCATCCACAGTTTTGTATATCAGATTTAGCTGCTCTAAACTAAAACATTCTTGGTTCTGTGTTTAGCTACCCTCCTATAGGTTCTGATGGATTTTTTCCAGCCACTTCTATTGAATTCAGTAGTTTTGAATTGTTCTGTAAACAGATGAAGTGAATAATGCACTACAGGTTCCAACTGGAAGAAAGTATGGTTAATCAAGTTTACCAAGAACAGAAATTAATTTTAATTGGTTGGTAATAAAACAGCTAAAGATTTTAGGAAACTATTACTAAAACTGCTTTATTGTTCTACCTTGTATGTTGTGTTATGTGTGTGTTCATATTGTATGTCTACATGGGAAAATTTATTTTGAGCTCTGTCTTATTTGGTTTATAAAGGAAAGATTGCTCCTAAACTTCATAGCTAAAATTAATTGAAGATACATTTGATTCATGTGACCTGAATCTCTTTGTCAGATGTTTTAAATTTGTTGATAGAAAAAGGAACTAAAAATGTTTTATGTTTCTGTTTACTGTTTAAACAAGCCTCATCATGTTAGATATTTAAGATATATTTAAATACATGTATTCTTAAAATTAATAGAAGCCATTGGACCTTCCAGTAAATATTTTATAAGCTATTATTTAATAGTTAAAACCACTTGCTAAGATTCCATTTAACATTTTCAGTGAGCATTCTGGCAAGCCTGACTTGCTCCCACATTTCTCTATTCTCTTTAAGATGGGACACTGACTCTGTCCTGAGGGATTCCTCAAGATGTAGTTTGATTTTTAGATCTTATGAAAGGAGTGACTAACATATTCTGTGTAACTACATAGCCAAAATGAGAGCTTAAATCATAATTTCGCAGCTGGATTTACTTCACCATGGGATCCCAAATCCCCTTGGGCTAGATGGTGAAAGTGACATCTTAAGTTTTAACATATTTATATATATATATGATTAAATTTAAAAGTAACTGTATTTGATTGCATTAAGTTTTAAATTGGTCATACAGGAGGCACTAATTGTTAAAGTGATCATATCAACAGAATTAATAGAATTAAAGAGTAGTAAATGCTTGAACATGGGAAGCAGTCCATACAGCAGACTCATAGAATGGCAATTGCTCTAAGTAACGCTCAATGACCTCAGAGTCATCCCTAAAGGCATTCTGGTCTGGCTAAAAAGCCCACAAGAGCATTTCAGGCATGGAAAGTCAGGACACTTGTGCAAAAAGGTGTGCCTACATGGAGAGTCTCCCTGGGTGAGACTCCTGTGGAAATAAGTGGTCATCAAAGAAGGATGTACTCTCTTCAAAGGGAGAACTTTCACTTTGCTTACGGCCTTCTCTAAATATTGATGGAGTTTGTGGATTCAGAAGGCTTCCATAGCCTAGACAGCTCATGTCAAGAGCCTTGGGTGATCACTGACAGCACACGAAAGAGTGTGAATTGTTAAATTAACCATAGGAGTCACTATGCACTAACTTCCCATGCAGGACCTTAAGACCATGCTTAAAAAACAGAGGGGAGAGTACGGTACCCCCACTATGAGTGTATTAACTTTGCTCCTTTCACCGTTAAAGTTCTTCCAGGGCTCACCCCCAGAAGAGCCACCAGCAGTGAGACACTGGAGACCTCTCACAGGTACAACCCAATTGCCTCCGGTTTCATGGAGGGACCCAACCACCCAACAATGGAAGGGGCCTGATCCCCTCATAATGATGGGCAAAGGTTTTGCTTGTGCTTTCCAGAGATCACTCTGCAGCCTGTGTGGATAGCAGCCTGAAATACCAAACCCTGCACCCAGTCTCTGAAAGCTGACCCTCTACAAAACAACTTCATCACCTTTCCCTGAACAAGCCATTCATAGAAAGATCCTCTTCAGATGGGCTACAGCTTAAATGGAACAGACCTTACCAGGTGCTACTGAACATGACTACCTCAGTAAAATTAGGATTAAATGTCTACCTCTCAAGTCCTCACAGGTGTACTCAAAAGACATGCCTGATTATTCCTGTAAGCCAGAGATCTTAAGCAAAAAGAAAAGTAAAGCCTTTGCTTTCCTCACATCAAGAGTGCTGTGCCTGAAGGCAGGCATGGTGTACCTGCCTCTTTGATTCTCTCTGTTATTAACAATAAAACTCCTAATGTGTTCTTCTAATATAATTCTCTATACTCAAGCTAAATGGGTTTATAATGTATCACCACCCACTATCTGGGAGTCTGTAGGATGTGGTCTTTTCATCTTAAAGGGGCACTCCACTTACAATTGGTCATGTTCCACTTTTGCTCATACTAATTAACAAACTTATATGTTGCAGAACTCAACAACTTCTGGGAGTCACTGACCATGCAGGGGACACAGACATTGGTGGTGACCAAGATTGCTCCAGCTCACAAAGAGAATTTGTTAGATGAGATAGGCAGAGACTTCCAGACCCAGGACAGGCAGGGCCTGCACTACATCCCTCATAAACAGGAAGCAGCTATAGAAGATGTGATGATTCTACACCCTTCAACATCCCTAGGATTAAGGGAATGGAGTCTCTGAAGGGGGATGATGCAGGCAGTCATATATCATTAGACTTGAGAACTGGAAGGCTACGCCTTCATCACACTGTCCCCAGCCCCCGTGTGATCTCATGCCCCTCCTTTCCCATACCTGTGCACCGCCTGCCAATTACAAAGGCCTGAAACATGGTGGGCCTGGCCTTTTTCCCTTTGCCCTTCTTTTCCTCCCTGCCCTTAATCCCCATGCTAGGTGTTCTTCAATTTAATTCAAGGTTTATTGTGGGTTGTGGCTTGTTGCCATGCCACACTAAGCAGAGTCACGCTTTCCCTAAAACAAAGGGGGGAGATGTGGGTGATCCTGTGAGACTTTCTGCCTAGCCCATGTGGCTAGCCGGACTGATGGTGGGAGGTGGGAGCCTCAGGCACATTTCCCCCCACCCCCACCTTCTGCCAATTAGGTAAACTGTTGCTGGGGGTGGTCCAGGCCCACCTGAAAAGCTACCCTTACCATGAGACCGTCAAGCTAATTGGAGATGCATATTGGTGCGCCAGTGTTGGTTCTATCCTATAGAGTTAGGGTTGCCCTGAATTAGTTACACCCCTTCTGCCTGCCCTTTAAAAGTATACGTGGTCATTAATAAAGGTGGATATGTTCACTGAAGCCTGTCCCCGGTGCTTCCAGTGGAAGAACACCATTGCCTCACTCTCCCCAATGGTGTGGGCCTCACAGGACAAGTCCACAGCTCTTGGATTGCTCCCTGCTTGGTATGGCCCCTACTTAATTTTCAGACTTTCCTTTCTCCTTTAGATAGAGCCCTCACTCTCCTATGTGTTTCTCTCACTGAATAAAAGCTTAAAAACTCAGCTTATCATCTGGTCTATTTGAACCAGTATTCAGAATTTGTCTCTGAATTCATGGCAAGAGCCCACACAGATTATTAATTTCAGAAATATTAATAAGTGCTGAAGTCTCAGGGCCAAATTATGGAGTCTTTTATTTCTAAAAGCCTGTGGCTGCACAGGGGCATATGCTCTCCAAATCATACTGCCCTGATAGAACTCAAGGGTAAGCTTCTAAAGGCCAAAAGCATATCTTGTTGAAGTTAATTACAAAGCCAAGCATTTGTTACAGGAGCTAGAGCAAGCAACATTATGCCTATCTCAGGGGCATTAACCAGTTTCCCAGTACTTAATGTCAATAAACTTACAGATAACCTCTCACAAGATTAGTTTTTGAGTAGCTAGCAGTTGTGGGACTGGTTAGATACAAATAGAGGACAATCAGGGACAAAATAGAGTGACTCTGGTCAGGCCATAGCTCATTTGCACTTGAAAATCAGTAAAACATAGCCTGAGGATCTGCAGCACCTCCTGCATGGACCCAGAGGCCCCTCTGACTTTGACCACCTTGACCTCAGCATGACCCCAGCATGGCTCCCTATTCTCTGTTACAGGAAACTGGGTTGCCAGCATCACTGCAGAGAACAAGGACAGTCCCACAGTGACAGAGGTGGAGCCTGGAGCTGGAGTCTCTACAAGGGGCAAGGACCCATAGCAGTGTGGCCACGGTTCCCTATGTCTCACAGAGGACAGTGAGTGTGCCTCTGGTGGACTTCCTGTTGCAGGCAGAGGATTGCTCACTTCAAGACTGGTTGTTTTTTTTTTTTTTTTTTTGACAGGCAGAGTGGACAGTGAGAGAGAGAGAGAGAGAGAGAAAGGTCTTCCTTTGCCGTTGGTTCACCCTCCAATGGCCGCCGCGGCCGGCGCGCTGCGGCCGGCGCACCACACCGATCCGATGGCAGGAGCCAGGAGCCAGGTGCTTTTCCTGGTCTCCCATGGGGTGCAGGGCCCAAGCACCTGGGCCATCCTCCACTGCACTCCCTGGCCACAGCAGAGGGCTGGCCTGGAAGAGGGGCAACCGGGACAGAATCCGGCGCCCCGACCGGGACTAGAACCCGGTGTGCCAGCGCCGCTAGGCGGAGGATTAGCCTAGTGAGCCGCGGCGCCGGCCTCAAGACTGGTTATTACGTGAATCATGCTAGCTGTGAGGCCTTAGCCCATGCAAAACTTGGCTCATCCCTTGGCTGCCTAGAATTAAATTCAGACATGGCCAAGCAGGCCCCACAGCACTACTCAGTGTGTGGCATGGCCTCTGTCAGCAAGGATAGTGTCAACATAAAGAAGGCACACCACTGCCCCTGAGCCAAGCACCCAAAAGCACTTGTCTGTCCCAATGTCTGAACACCAGCCTGTTTTCATAATCAATTTCATTGTGACAGTATGAAGAAGTCAATAAAACTGGAGAAATAGTGGGAGAAACCAATGTAATTCTACACACTTTTCAAAAGACTAAGAGGAAGAATACATCTGGACTAATCCATAATGCAAACATTATCCAACTGCAATGACTGAAGAAATCAAATTTCCACACGAGCAATAATATAAAAATCAAACTAAATTTTGAAACAGGATATTTTTCAATAGGTGAATGTACGAGTAAACTGTGTTGTATCTCTGAGAGACCTGAGCCTGGATCAAGGTGCAGCTATTTTAGAATAGGCCTCCATCTTGTAACTTGGGCCTGACCGAGCCCTGAACCCTAAAGCTCATGAAAGAAAAAATAAATAAATGAACTCCCCTTGCAATAAACTCCACCTAGCAACAGCCAATCGGCAGATAGCAGGGAGATACCTAAAGTTTCAGGTGTCTTTTCAGGCACTTAAGGTAATTGATAACATCCTGAGACCCTGCAGTTTGGCACGTACACCCTAGTGGCTCAGACCCTATACCTTAGCCAATCATTTTAAAAGGCATCAACCCCAAAAGCCATCCCACCACCTTTACTAGGTCCATTCATGCTGCTGGATGCACTAATCAATTTTATGAGATGTTCTTTGAATTTCCCGTGGAATGAGATGATTTGCTGAATGGTGCTAGAATGTATAGATTGTCTCTGGAAACCCTATAAAAACCCCATTAACTGAAGTTGGGACTTTCAACCAGACCCGTGACATCAATGATAGTTGAGCACCCAAGCCCAGACCTGCAATAAAACTCTCGTGTGTTTTACAACAGTATAGGATCCTTGGTGGTCTTTGGAGACAATCAAACTGGGTATAACATATCATACAAAACTTTTATTGCTAAAGGAAATGAGCTCACAAATCATGTGGGCCATTAGCATTTAATACCATATCCTGTTTCAACAGCCTGAACATGCAGATGAATATCTGTGAGATGGGATAACTTCAGTCAGAGTAGAGTTAAGTTTCGAGATAAAGTCTGGGACCTGGCACTGTGGTGTAGTGGCTTAAGCCTCTGCCTACAGTGCCATAATCCCATATGGGCTGCAGTTTGAGTCCCTGCTGCTGCACTTCTCATCCAGCTCTCTCCTTTGGCCTGGGAAAGCAGTGGAAGATGGCCCAAGTCCTTGGGTCCCTGCACCCATGTGGGAGACCCAGAAGAAGCTCCTGGCTTTGGATTGGCCCAGCTCTGGCCATTTGGGGAGTGACTAGCAGATGGAAGATCTTTCTGTCTCACTTTTTCTCTCTCTGTAACTCTACCTGTCAAATAAATAAATAAAATCTTTAAAAAGAAAAGATAAAGTCTGCCTAATTTTTTTTTGGACAGGCAGATTTAGACAGTTAGACAGTGAGAAAGAGAGAGAGAAAGGACTTCCTTCCATTGGTTCACCCTCCAAATGACCACTACGGCCAGTGTACTGCTCCGATCCAAAGCCAGAAGCCAGGTGCTTCCTCCTGGTCTCCCATGCAGGTGCAGGGCCCAAGCACTTGGGCATCCTCCACTGCCTTCCCAGGCCACAGCAGAAAGCTGGACTGGAAGATGAGCAACTGGGACAGAACCGGCACCACAACTGGGACTAAAACCCAGTGTGCTGGTGCCACAGGCAGAGGATCAGCCCAGTGAGCCACGGCGCCAGCCTGAGTAGTAGTTTTACCATTAATTCACATAGTACAACACATTGAGGACAGAGATCCTACATGGGAAGCAGGTGCACAGTGATTCCCATTGTTGATTTAACAATTGACAGTCTTATTTATGTCAGTAATCACCCAAGGCTCTTAAATTGATCTGCTGGGGCTATGGAAGCCTCCTGAGTTCACAAATTCCAACCTTATTTAGATAAGGCCTTAATCAAAGTGGATGTTCTCTCCTCCCTTCAGAGAAAGATATCTCCTTTGATGGCCCATTCTTTCTGCTGGGATCTCACTCACAGAGATCTTTCATTTAGCAACCTGGTTATTTTTAAAGTAACAAGCTGATATAAGTGCATACAAAAATGCAAAAAATCTAGGATAGCCAAAATAACTCTGAAAAAATAATAAAATCAAAGGGATGATTTTTAAGTGTTATAAATTTATACTAATCTAAAGTGTGGTGTTGTCATACAGAAAGCCAGACAGATGAATGGAACACAAAAGAGGTTCCATAGAAGATCCAAACACAAGCAGTGAACAGGTTTTCTACAGAGGCACTATCACAGTGCAGGGGAGAAAGTATAGCCTTTTTAACACATGGTGTTAGCACAATGAGATACTAATTTCCAATAAAATAGCTTCTATTTATAAAATTAAAAAGAAAATATGCCACAGATCTAACTGTAGTACTGAAAACTACAATACTTCCAGAAAAAGAAATCATAGAAGAAATTTTTTTCACTTTAAGTTAGGCAAAGATTTCCTAGATACAAGAAAAAATTAAAATCTATAATTGAGTACAGGGATAATTTACACTTAATCAAAGTCTAAAACTTCTTTTCTTCAAGACTTATTTATTTATTTGAAAGGCAGAATTACAGAGTGGCAGACTCAGAGAGAGAGAGAGAGAGAGAGAGGATCCATCTGCTGGTTCACTCCCCAGATGGCCACAATGACCAGAGCTGGGCTGATCTGAAGTCAGGAACCAATAGATTCTTCTGGATTTCCCATGTGGGTGCAGGAACCCAAGCACTTGGGCCATCTTCTGCTGCTTTCCCTGGCTATAACAGTGAGCTTGATCACAAGTGGAGCAGCCAGGACTCAAAGTCATACCCATATGGAATGCTAGCACTGCAGGCAGCAGCTTTACCCACTATGCCATAGCATGGCCTCAAAAACTTCTTTTCAAAACACTGTTTAAAGAATGAAAGTCAAAGCAAAACAAAATCCTTGAAAAATATACTGAGACCAGCTCTGTGGCATAGTGGGTAAAGCTTCTGCCTAGAGTACCAGCATCCCATATGTGCACCGGTTTGAGTACCAGTTACCCAACTTCTGATTCAGCTCTCTGCTATAGCCTGGGAAAACAGTAGTAGATGGCCCAAATCCTTGGGCCCCTGCACCCTCATGGGAGATCCGGAGGAAATGCTTGGCTCCTGGCTTTGGATAGGCACAGTTCTGGCCATTGCAGCCAACTGGGGAGTGAATTAGCAGTTGGAAGACCTATCTCTCTCTGCCTCTCCTTCTCGCTCTGTGTAACTCTGATTTTCAAGTAAATAAATAAATCATTTTTAAAAAAAGAAAAAGGAAAAATGTACCTGATAAATTAAATTTTATAGTGCAATACGTAAGATGCCAACAAAACAACGCTTAATTCTAAAATAGTAAGCATGTTAGAAATAGTTCACCACAGAAGACAGGAGAGGGAGCTGTTGTTTAATAATGGGTTGAGCCATCTCCTACAATACTGGAATTCTATATGAGTGCTGATTTGAATTCTGGCTGCTATACTTCCAAACCAGTTATAGTAATGCTCCTGGGAAAGCAGCAGTGGATTCCACACATATTCTGACCCCTGGCACATTTGTGGGAGACCGATATGCAGTGATCCTCACCAGGTAATCAGTGAGCCCTGAGTACATGCAACTTCCCAGTGACTGCCCAAAGTCCCAGCCACACCCTGAGCCCTCCCACACAGCATCAGTGTTCTCACAGTCCCAGCACACAAGCCTCCCAACAGTCATGAGCACCCAGCCCCGCATCAGTTCTCCCCACCAAATTCAAGTTTCTCTGCTCTGCTGTTTGCTGGGTGTGCAGACACTGGTGCATCTATTACATATGTCCAAAATGATGCCTGCTCTCTATCAGCTTGTTACAGAATGCCAGTTTCAGGGTGGTCAGGGAGACAGAAACATGGCAGGTACACTGTCCTACCTAGGGCTCCTAGCTGGATTCCCACCAGGATCTTTCTGCAACTTTATCACCAGTGGCTTGGGTTGCTCCAGTCTGGTCTCACTTCCTGAGCTGCTGCTGAGGTTGTTGGCTGCTGGGTTTCTGAGTTGTGCATGTCCACACCCTGCACATGGTCCACAGTGTCCCTTTAATTTGTGTGGAGTTTCCTCTGCCATTTCTTCCCTAACTCTTCCTTGAGACTGTACTCTCTCCACTTTTTTCATACTATCTTCCACAACAGTAAGCCCCCTCTATTGCTCCATCTTAATCCAATCCTTGATTTATTTTTTTCTCAAGAAATTCATCAACATGCTTTTTTTTAACTTTTTGTTTTTTTTTTTAATTTTTTTAATTAATTAATTTTTTTTTGACAGGCAGAGTGGACAGTGAGAGAGGGAGAGAGACAAAGAGAAAGGTCTTCCTTTGTCGTTGGTTCACCCTTCTATGGCTGCCATGGCCGGGAGCTGCAGCCGGCACACTGCGCTGATCCGATGGCAGGAACCAGGTACTTATCCTAGTATCCCATGGGGTGCTGGGCCCAAGTACTTGGGCCATCCTCCACTGCACTCCCTGGCCATGGCAAAGAGCTGGCCTGGAAGAGGGGCAATCGGGACAGAATCCAGTGCCCTGACCAGGACTAGAACCCGGTGTGCCAGCACCGCAAGGTGGAGGATTAGCCTAGTGAGCCACGGCGCCGGCCCATCAATATGCTTTTACTCATCTGTTCATTGTTTATTATTGGATTCAACAAATACTTATTGAACAACCAATGCATGTCCATAATAGTCATGGTGGAAAGAAACATGGCTTTTAAATTTTAAAATTTTATAATAAAAATGATAATCTGTGATAGATTGCCAATATTTTATTTTCTAAAGTACATATACCAAGTCTTCTCATTTTCCCTAGAGTATAAACAACTATTATACAGCACCCTGAAAAATCATAGTCATTTATGATAACAGGGTGAATGACACTGTCATATATAATGCTAAGGAATGGCTAAATTTCATCTTTCAAATTGCTTTTATTGGATGCATGCTTGTGAGAACACTGTTAGAAAGGCTTCACCCTTAGTTCATTTTCCTGACCACACCTCCCTCCCTACAAACTGCCCTCTCCAACTTGGATTCTGTATCATCTTCACTCTCTGAAAAAGAATGCATCTGCCAACTAATGTGAAGAGCAAGTCACTTCATCTGTTTAGATGCTGGTTTTTGGACACTTGTGTGCTTCTACCTCCAAAAACAGCCACTCTGTCATTCAATGGTCACTGTTACATCCATCAACAAAAAGGCACTAAAAAAATGACAAGAGCAATCCCACAGTTCATGGGTTTTGTGTCTTCCCAGTGAAGGACCCAAAAAGTGGTGCCCTTTTGTGACGACCCCAGAAACACAGACTCCAGACCAGGCGATGCAAAAAGCAAGAGGCAGTTTTATTTCTTTTGCACAAATGGGCCCTCTGCTGCCACAAGCAGCGAGAAAGAGAGGAGCCCTGAACAGTCATCTCACACAGTTTTTAAAGGGCAAAACCACAAGATTAACATACTATAGGGTGGCGTAAGTTCATTGGATAGTTCTCAGCAATTGACCTAATATGGCAGTTTGGAAGTGGTAGGGAAGTAATGTCAGTGGAAAAGTACTAGGTCAAAAGGGTACGATGGAGGGGGTTGTTTGAGGAAGAGAAGCGGGCTGCTACGTGCCTTATGTTCCTTGCGGTTTTCTTTGTTAAGCTAGAGCAAGCACAGGGGAGGGGGCTTATGTACATAACAGGATGTTCTGTCGCCCGTACCTCTGAGTAGTATCTAACTGCTTTCTCTGTGAACCAGTTTACTCCCCCATGACTGTTTCTGGAACTGTTTGTCTCAGTTCCTGTTTTTCTATTTTATCAAGGCCACTTTTATGGCGGCTCACGGCCGCTCCCTTCATTCCCCCATTTTCTCTTTGAACTAATTTTAATCCTAAAATTGTGTGCCTGTTACTGTTAAAGCTGTTGGTGAGGGGTTTCAATACAGTCACTGGTGGCCAGGGCTTGGTACTGCTGCGTGAGGACTAATGCCTGCACGGTGGACAGCCTGTCCCTAACAAACTGGAGTAATTGGTTTATAATGCATGGCCCGAAGGTCAGAATTAGGATTAAGATAATAAGGGGGCCCGCTATGGTGGAGAGCAAGGTTGTCAACCAGGGTGACCTGTTATACCATCCCTCAAACCAGCTCTGAGTCTGTTCCCTTTCTTGTCGTCTCTTTTCCAGCCACTCTCTTAGTTTGGCTAAAGAATCTTTTACTACCCCAGAGTGGTCTATGTAGAAGCAGCATTCTTCTTTGAGGGCAGCACATAACCTTCCTTCTTTTAGAAACAACAGGTCCAAGCCCCTGTGATTTTGGAGTACTACCTCTGAGAGGGAGGTGAGGGACTCTTGTAGTCGTTGGAGGTTCTGTTCTATCTCCATTATATCTCCGTCCACCGCCTGTTGGAGGATTGCCAACCTACTGTTTCCTTGGGTTAGGGCGGCTGTCCCCATGCCCAGCCCAGTGGCCGCTACCCCAAAGCTCAGTAGCACCGCTAGGGTCACAGAGACCGGTTCCCTATGGAACCTGGTTATAGCGTTGCTGTACCGCTCCTCGAGTGTGTTCTCTGGGTGGTAAATCACCTTCAGGACGACTGCTACCAGGACACAGAAGTACCCGGTCCCGTTAAGGACAGCGGTGGACACACAGGGAGTGAGGCCATGAGAGCACACCCACCAGGTTCCGGGAGGTGGCACCAGGTATGAGTTCCAGTCCACCAGGGAGGAGTTGGCAGTGGTGTTGCAGAGGCACCGGTAGGCTGAGGGTGGGTCCCCAACACAGGATCCCTTCCCTGAGACCTCCACCAAAGTTATCAAGGGTTTAATGGAAGGGCACTGCTGGTGGGACGAGGAGGTATTGAAGGTTCCAACGACAGCTACTCCCTCATAGGAGGGTGGGCTTGCGGGCAGCATAACCAGCAGGGGTCGGTTAGGTTAGGGTGAGACCGATTCAATGCCGAAAAGGTGCCTCGTATTAGCAACATCGCTCTCTCTCCTGCAGGTAGGCCTGCGAGGGGAACCGGTGGGCCTGTCCTCTCAGAGGTCGGCGCTGGTGGGCCTGTTCCCTTAGGAGTCGGCTGCTTAGTCATCTCAGGCCGGGGCGGTCGGTTGGCAGGGGCCAGGGCCCTGTTGGGCCCTACCGGTAGGGGGCCGGGTGAGGTGACTTTTAGTCTAATTTTGAACCAAAACCCAAAATTGTTATTAGTAGCATAATAGCGCAAACCCCAGATTCTTCCTTTCATCCAACTGGACAGCGTTGTGTATTGCTTTCCTGAAGTGGTAAAGGTAATATTGAGGGGATTGCATGTAGGGGAGCTTCCACAGGGGGTGTTCTGGCAGGCACTGTTGGCTAGATAGGAGCCCGAGTGGGCAACAGTGGTATTACGCTTCACAGTAATACAATCCCAAGAAGAGGAAGGCTTCCAGTATGCCTCCCCTGTAGTTTCGCACCCCCAAGCCTTACAGTATAGGAGCTCCGGCCCCCCACACCGGTAGATCTGATCCTTTCTTCTACCATCCCTGGGGCACACATAAAATTCTGGTTGGCGGAGTTGGCATCTCCGAGTTGGGGTTCTACATCCCGTTGCTACGGGGTAGGATCCCGGGGGATGAATGAAGTCTAACGGAGGTGAGGGGTTGTGGGGGATATCTTCCTGATCGGGTAGATCCCAGGAATCTAGTCCCAGGACTATCTGGCATACATCTGGGTGGAGAGAAGGCCACCACGTTCCTGGTACCTGAGTGTCGCTGGTCGACCAGGCCACGCTACCCAAAGGAGAGATCACCTCCCAAGTGAGCTTTTGTGGCCCATGGGGGTTAGGGAAGGACGAGCTGGATAGGGTGAGGCTAGGGTGAATCATAAGCAATACGAGCAACGGGTAAATAATTGCAAACATTATGCAGCTTTTGAAAGTCTTATCTTGAGAGGGTTTTGAGTGCGTTGGAGTGTCCATTTGGCTGAGTCGTCCGCAGGGCCTCCTCCCTCCGGCGGTGCCCTCTTGACGTGAGAAGCGTGAACCCAAGCAGCAATCCTGTCGACTTTCACTGCAGTGGGTGTCATCAGCAGCACCGTGTAGGGTCCCTTCCAACGTGGCTCGAGGGTCCTGGACTGATGTCTGCGGACGTACACTGAATCTCCAATCTGGAAAGGGTGTGGCACTGTAGGGCACTTGGATTGGTACACTGCCACTAGAGGTTTCCACATGTGCTTTTGAATCAGCTGCAAAGCTCTCAGTCAGGTCTGCAGACTGGGGGAAGTGGCATAAGAGTCAATGCTGGGTCCCAATAAGTCAGCTATTGGGGGAGGACCCCCGTACAATATCTCATACGGAGTTAACCCGAACGCGGAGGGAGTGTTGCGGGCCCAGAATAGGGCCATCGGTAATAACTCGACCCAGTCTCTAGTGCCAGTCTCCATCATTAATTTGGTTAAGGTCTCCTTAATTGTTCTATTCATGCACTCTACCTGTCCTGAACTCTGGGGTCTATAAGCACAAGGTAATTTCCAATCAATCCCCAGTACCTTGGCCACCAACTGACTTACCCGGGAGACAAAGGCTGGCCCATTGTCGGATCCCAGTACCTTAGGCAGGCCAAACCGCGGAAAGATTTCTTCCAAGATTTTCTTGACCACCACCTGTGCTGTCTCCTTTTTCACCGGAAAAGCCTCTGTCCAGCCGGAAAAAGTGTCTACAAATACTAGGAGATACTTAATTCCATACCTACTGGGATGGATCTCGGTGAAGTCCACCTCCCAGTTTGTTCCCGGGCATGCCCCTCGCATCCTTGCCCCCTCTGGTACTTTAATACCCTTTGGATTTACTTTTGCACAAGGAACACAGGATTCTGTTGCTTGTTTTGCTAATGAGTCCAGTTCTATTATGAGGTAGGTTAGTTCCTCTCTGTCCAGTAGGGCCTTTAACTTTTTATGCCCCAAGTGGGTCCATCTATGAAGATCTTTTATGAGGTCCTTGGCTTCCTTTCTTGGCAGTACTGTTTTCCCCTGGATCTCCCAGACCTTACGCTGGTTATTGTACGCGCCTCCCAGTCTTTGGATGGCTGTCACATCTTCCTCCGAATATAACCACCCAGGGTTATTTGTGGTTTCTGATGACTGCGTTACTAGAGTGACGCTGTCCAGGGCCCTTGTTTTAGCTACTTCATCCGCCACTCTATTTCCCTTGGCCACTGGGTCATCTCCTTTCTGATGACCTAGGCAGTGGATGATGCTCACTTTCTTTGGAAGGTGGAGGGCTTGTAGGAGATCTAGGATCTCCTGCTTATTTTTGATATCCTTGCCCCCTGAGGTTAGCAACCCTCTCCTCCGATATATTTCCCCATGTATATGCGCAGTGGCAAAGGCGTAACGGCTGTCAGTATAAATGTTTACCCTCCGATTCTTAGCGGCACGAAGCGCTTGGGTGAGGGCCACAAGTTCAGCCTTCTGTGCCGAAGTCCCTAGGGGCAGAGCAGAGGCCCATATGACAGTTTCCCCGTCCACCACTGCTGCCCCTGCCTTTCTCTCACCTTGGTGCAAGAAGCTGCTCCCGTCCATATACCAGGTGACTGTGTTTGACAGGGGTAGATCGGTCAGGTCCTCTCGGGTCCCGTGCACTTCGGCTAACACTTGGTGGCAGTCGTGGTCGACTTGTGATTCAGACCCCGGCTCAGGAAGCAGGGTGGCCGGGTTGAGCGAGGCAGCAGTCCCATACCGGATCCGTTCAGGGTTGAGCAACATGGCCTGGTAGTGGGTGATCCTGGCGTTCGAGAGCCATCTGTCTGGCGGTTGGCGGATGACGGCCTCGATGGCATGGGGTGCCACTATGGTGAGTGGTTGCCCCAGAGTCAATTTGTCCAAGTCTTTCACCAAGACGGCCACAGCCGCAATCATGCAGAGGCAAGGGGGCCACCCCGAGGCAACACTGTCCAGTTTCTTTGAAAAGTACGCCACAGGTCTTTTCCAGGGCCCCAAATTCTGAGTTAAGACACCCTTTGCCATTCCCCCCTTTTCATCCACATAGAGGGTAAAGGGCTTAGCGGGGTCTGGGAGGCTTAATGCGGGGGCCTCCAAGAGGGCTCATTTTATTCTGTCAAAAGCTAATTGTTGTTCCCTTCCCCAGATGAACGGGGAATTCGTCCTGGTTAGGGGGTACAGGGACGCTGCCATTTCTGCAAAACCCGGTATCCAGAGGTGGCAGAAGCCGGCGCTGCCCAAGAACTCCCTGAGGTGGCGAGCATTTCTAGGTGGCGGGATGAGTGCTACGGCCTTCTTACGTTCCTCAGTCAACCACCTCCGTCCCCCCTCCAATACGTAGCCTAGGTAGGTCACGCGTTGGGTGCAAAGTTGGGCCTTCTTCGCGGAGGCCCTGTATCCTAACTCTCCCAGCCTATGGAGTAGGGCCTCCGTACCTTTAGTGCAACCCTGTTCAGTCTCTGCAGCTAACAACAGGTCATCCACGTATTGTAGGAGAGTCAACTCTGGGTGGCTTACCCGGAAATCTGCCAAGTCCTGGTGTAAGGCTTCATCAAACAGTGTAGGAGAGTTCTTGAACCCTTGGGGAAGTCTGGTCCACGTTAGTTGTCCCGAAAACCCAGTTTCCGGGTCTTTCCACTTGAAGGCAAAGAGAGGTTGACTCTGGGGAATCAGTCTTAGGCAAAAGAAGGCATCTTTCAAGTCAAGCACTGTATACCAAGTTCGGGTCAGGGGCAGGGTGCTCAGCAGGTTGTATGGGTTAGGGACCGTAGGGTGAATGTCCTCAGCCCTACGGTTTACTTCCCGTAGGTCTTGCACTGGCCTGTAATCATTGGAGCCAGGCTTTTTGACTGGTAACAAAGGGGTATTCCAAGGTGACTGACAAGGTCTCAATATGCCCAGTTTTATTAGTCTCTGTATGTGTGGCCGAATTCCGACCTTTGCCTCCACAGCCATAGGGTATTGGCGGATAGATACGGGAGTGGCCGTGGGCTTCAGGTTTACTATCACCGGGGGCTGTCTGACAGCAAGCCCTACTCCTCCTGTCTCCGCCCAAGACTGGGGGAATTTAGTAAGCCATTCAGATGCTACTTGGGGCTGAGCTGGTAGGGGGCACTCATGAAGGCGGTGTTCGTCTTCCAGCCGATGGGTCAACACATGGAGGGGTTGACCTGCGGGGCCGACTACTGTGGCTCCCTTGTCTTGGAAATGGATCTGGGCCCCAACCTTTGAGAGCAGATCCCTTCCCAGCAGGGGGTATGGGCAGTCCGGTACCAGTAGGAACGAATGCGTGACCCGCCCTGTTGCCAGGTCGACCTTACGCTCAGTAGTCCATTTATACAGTTTTCCTCCTGTGGCCCCCTGGACCCATGATGTCTTGGAACTGAAAGGGCCCTCAGCTGTGGTAAGAACTGAATGCTGGGCTCCTGTGTTGACCAGAAAGGTGACTGGTCGGCCTCCCACTATCAGGGTTACCCGGGGCTCAAGGGGAGGCTCCTGGCCCTGGCCTACCTATTCGTCGTCTTCCAATGACAGGACCGGAGCAGTTCTCTGCTGGGGTCTTGGCCGTTCCTTGTTTGGACAGTCCCTGGCCCAATGTCCTCTTTCTTTACAGTAGGCGCACTGGTCTTTTTCCACTCTCGGTCTCCATTTGTCTCCCTGGTCCCTATCTTGCCTGCCCTTGTCTTGTCTTGTCTTTGGCCCTGCAACTACGGTGGCCAGGGCCTTAACTAAGTCCTTGTTTTTCTTTTTATCTCTCTGATCTTCTCTACATTCCTGTTCTCTGCGTAACCTCTCTTCTCTTTCCTCCTTTGTCTCTCTTTTATTGAAAATCTTTTCTGCCTCCTTGACTAGGTCCGGCAGTGTATATCCCTGCAACCCCT
The DNA here is from genome assembly GCF_051225735.1 of Oryctolagus cuniculus. NCBI lineage: Eukaryota > Metazoa > Chordata > Mammalia > Lagomorpha > Leporidae > Oryctolagus > Oryctolagus cuniculus. The sequence continues at coordinate 1,178,046 of NC_142886.1, read as the reverse complement.
CCAGCCTCTGTAGCCTTGTGCAGATGTCCGGGGCCGATTGTCCAATGAAGGACATGATTACGTCGGCCTGTCGGTCAGGGGCCTGTGGGTCAAAGGGAGTATACATTCTGTATCCTTCCATTAACCTTTCTAAAAATCCTGCTGGAGTTTCCTCACTACCCTGCACAATTGCACGTACCTTGGCCAAATTGGTGGGGCGTCTTCCTGCCCCCTGCAGACCTGTCAGGAGAACCTGGCGATAGAGACGGAGTCGCTCCCTACCCGCTGCCGTATTGAAGTCCCAATTTGGTTGAGTCAGTGGGAACACCTCATCAATCTCATTAGGTAGCTGAGTGGGGTGGCCGTCATCCCCCGGCACATTTTTGCGGGCTTCTGTGAAAACCCGCTGCTGCTCTTCTGTGGTCAGGAGGGCCTGTAAAAGCTGCTGACAGTCATCCCAAGTGGGTTGGTGGGTTAACAGAATTGACTCAATCAGGCCCGTGAGGGCCTGAGGGTCCTGCAAAAATGGGGGGTTGTGGGTTTTCCATTTGTAGAGATCTGACGCGGAGAATGGCCAGTACTGAAGCTTCCCCCCCACCGAATGCAATGGGAATGCCTGGGATGCCCAATATTCACCCCCTTCCCTCTGCTCTTGGCGAAGACGCAGGCGGGTATTTGGCAGTGAGGGGTCTCATAGGGAAGTGGGTTGTGGTCCCCCTGATTCTTGGACTGTAGAGTCCGGGGACAGGGCAGAGGGAGGCACCTCCCTCAATGCTGGATGGTTGTAAGGCGGTGGGGGATCCAAAAGGAGGAGGTCCTCCTGTCCACCTGAAAGGACGGGTGGACATACGGTTTTCAGTGGTTGGAGTTCTTTTAGGGGATAGAGATCGGAGGTTGGCGGGGGACCTTGCACTGGGGTCTCTGCTGGAGCGGGGATTAGGGGAGTTGAGGAGGGAAGTGGGGGAGGCCTGGGACCCCCATCAACTTCCTCCTTATCTTTCTGCTGGCGGTCCTTGGTGTCTCCGTGTGCGAGGAAAGGCTTAACCCAAAGCGGGGGCTTCCAGGTCAAGTCTTCCCTCACCGCGACATATGGTACTTGTTCTGGACGTCCCCCTCCACCCTTACGGCAGACTTGGTCTTTAACCTGCAAAATTAAGTCAAGATTAAAGGTTCTGTCCTTCGGCCACCCGACATCGAAAGTGGGCCATTCGGAGGTGCAAAGCGCCACCCACTCCTTTTTGTGGACTTCCATCGACAAACTGCGGGCGATCTCTCGAACCTCCTTCCAGTGTCCTAGAGTCAGGCTTAAAGGTGTTGTTAATTGTTGCCCCATGATGACAGATGGGGGAGACAGTAAGAAATAAAGAACGACAAAAACAGCGACACACAGAACACAAATCACAAGCCGCGCGGCAACAGACTGAGACAAAACCAAAACTAAAATTTCAGATGGGAGTGGCCGTCTGGCCAGACTCTCCCCTGGAAGAAGGGAAATGCTCTCTTTCCCCTCTTCCCAGACCACCGCTGGAGTGTCCTCCAGGGTGGGACCAGGGGTCTCAGGACACGTCTGTCTCCCCCACTGGTCCACTACTGAGCCTGCACAGGCGCCCCAGGACGGATTCCACGTCGCCCTGGCAGACAAGGACAAACAGTACAAACCACAATTACAATAATATACAAGTAAGCAAACTTACCTCCGTCAGGCCGATGGAGTGTGGAAGTCTGGGGTCTCCCAAATCCCGGCTGAGCCCCCAATGAAGGACCCCAAAAGTGGTGCCCTTTTGTGATGACCCCAGAAACACAGACTCCAGACCAGGCGATGCAAAAAGCAAGAGGCAGTTTTATTTCTTTTGCACAAATGGGCCCTCTGCTGCCACAAGCAGCGAGAAAGAGAGGAGCCCTGAACAGTCATCTCACACAGTTTTTAAAGGGCAAAACCACAAGATTAACATACTATAGGGTGGCATAAGTTCATTGGATAGTTCTCAGCAATTGACCTAATATGGCAGTTTGGAAGTGGTAGGGAAGTAATGTCAGTGGAAAAGTACTAGGTCAAAAGGTTATGATGGAGGGGGTTGTTTGAGGAAGAGAAGCGGGCTGCTATGTGCCTTATGTTCCTTGCGGTTTTCTTTGTTAAGCTAGAGCAAGCACAGGGGAGGGGGCTTATGTACATAACAGGATGTTCTGTCGCCCGTACCTCTGAGTAGTATCTAACTGCTTTCTCTGTGAACCAGTTTACTCCCCCATGACTGTTTCTGGAACTGTTTGTCTCAGTTCCTGTTTTTCTATTTTATCAAGGCCACTTTTATGGTGGCTCATGGCCGCTCCCTTCACCCAGAGCCTGTAGATTAAAATTCTCATGGCTAAGATCACTGAAGAGTTAAAATTGTATATGTATGGGTGTAAAAAGTTAAGCTTAAGCTTACAGGTTTAAACCTTCCTGGTGCAGCTGTAAAAATAAAACAGAGTGAAGTAGCACCTTGACAGTAGGGACTCCATTTTGGAGCACTTGAGACTCCATTCTGGGAAAGCACCCCCCCACCGTGAGACTCTGGTCTGAAACTATGATCTCAAATAGTTGGACAATAGCAGTGCACTGCATCACCCTTGTCAACACACAAAAACCCCCTAGCATGATTGCTCAAGCTTAAAAGTAGAAAGGTTGCACCTGGGTTACCTGGGCTAATAATGAAGATGTGATTTGTCTGTGTCTTAAAATCATAATTGCTGATTGTAAGATTTTAGCAACCGCTTAGCAACCGTGTATTCTCTCCCCCCTCCCGATTTTGTGGTTTTTGCCTTTATAAACCCTATGCTGTAGTTCCTCACAGCTCCTCTGTCCTTGTATTTTCAGAGGTCCCCAACATGTTAGATCAATAAATTTAACCCTTTGCTGGTTGCATGAGAGAAAAAGTCTCTTGGAGTCGTTCCTTGGGCGGTGGGTTTTTTTTGGACCCTAACATTTGGAGGTCCCACGGAGACCTGACTGCTGCCTGTGGACACCTCCAACGATATCTCTCAGGGTGAGTACGGCGCCTATTGTTTTGATTAAACATGTACAATTTGATTTGTTGTTTGGTAAGGTTTGTTATTTGTAATCGGCAGCGTGGTTGTCGGGCTCGAGCGAGAGCTCCACCCGACTGTTGCAGGCAGATGTGCTCCAGAGCCACAGACCACATCCCGGGGGATGCCCCAGGAGAAAGGGATAACTGGGGATGCCCAGTGTTTCCTGTTTGGTGGGTTGCCTGCAGTAGGGAAATAGACTGCAGAGACTCACGTTTTGTTTGTACTGTTTTTGTTTGTACTGTTTTGTTTGTACTGCTAGTTAGTCTTTTGTATTTGTTAAGGTGCTTTGTTGGCTGCCTTGTTGTTTGTTGATTGTATTCTCTTGCCATTTAGCATTTGTATGGGATGCCACGGAGGGCTCCCATTTGGTAGACACTTTGTGTGATCATTGTGTGCTGCTTCTCTATGCTGTTTGTCTGTTTGTGTACATTGTGTTGTTTGCTGACATGGGCCAGACTGTGTCTACACCTTTGTCTCTAACTTTGAATCATTGGTCTGAGGTAAGCCACTAGGCGCATAACCTTTCTTTGTCAGTCAAAAAGGTGAAGTGGCAGTCTTTCTGTGCCTCTAAATGACCTGCTCTCAGAGTGGATTGGCCCCCGGAGGGCTCATTCCATTTACCACTCATTAGCCGAGTGAAAGAGGCCGTTCTCCAGCTTGGCCATCATGGGCACCCGGACCGGGATTTTAAGAAGACATCGAAGGTCAGTATTCCTTCCCTCAAGCAGGACCGGATCTGTGGAAGTGACCGTTGAGTGTCCGGTACCCCACAGCTCTCTGAGAACGCGGAGTCCCCCCGGCCACGGCTTAGCTACGGCCGAAACTCCAGAGGGATTGTAAGGAATGGGAGGGAAATTAGGAAGGGCAGTTGGCTGAGAGCCTGGAGACCCCCTGAGCTTGCTTTGGCTTCCCGGTGGCTGGACTGCGACCCGAGGACCAGGTCTCTCTCTCGGAGGGACGCCTGGTCACGCTGCCTACTGCTACACGAGCAGGGCTTAGCTTCGGTCGAGGCTAATATTGGACCTTCAGGTAAACTCAGACAACTAGGTAGTGGGTAACCTTGAGCGATAGGAGATTTCAAACCCCACTCAGCCCCCAGACTGAGGAGCTTCATTGCTTTCTGCATTCCTCCTCCTCCCAGGGGCTCCCTCCCCCACTCTTTTGCTCTCCTCATCTCCATTCCTATACCACTAGCCAGGAGAAAGGGAGAGGGAAATTCCACAAGTCTCTCCACCTAGGGAAAAGCTGTTACCTGTTAACCCTTTCCAACCTGGTAGAAAGTTTTCCATCTTTGCAGCTTATGGTAGCTCTGGTGTGTCTTAAAGTTTTTGTAAACTATTATTGTTGCTAAGCTTTGATTGCCTGAGAACTAAATCTGGAAAAGAGCTAAAGTTAACTATCTGTTGTAATTGAGTGTCTGCAGTAGTCCTAATTGATCTGGCTTGGTTAAATTATAGGAGGTTCCCAACACTCTTGGTAAAACGGCGCACCTACCCAACCCCACGGTTAGTCCTGCCAGGCCCTGGTGTGTGCAGTCTTCCCTGTAAATGGGGGAACACAGCCTTTCTCTGCACTCTATTCTAGTCCGTGTGGCCTGCCACACCCAGGCAAGCATAGCCAAATATCTCTAGGCAGAGCCCCCACCCCCAGGGCTGCTTTTTTTTTTCTCCTCTCCTGGAGGAATTTCCAATTCAATACTACTGCTGGCCTTACCTAAGGGAGCCAGAACTTTAAGCCATTAACCCTTACCAACCTGATGGGTTTTTCTCTTTGCAGCTAATAAAAACCTAAACAATGGGTTCATATGCTGATAATCAGCTCTTTTCTGTGCTGCTGTCCCTGACTCATCTGAGAGAGTTCACCTGTCTTGAAGGTTTTGCGTTTTTCTATTGCCATTAGAGTCTTAATTGGGAAAACTACAATGCAAAGTTGTTTACATTGTTTATCTGTTTTTAATGTCTGAGTGATTACCCAACTGATCAGAAATGTACTAATTTTGGCTAAATGGTTTGACTCTCTGACAGCTTAAATTCTAAACCGAGTCTTCCAACTTTGGGCTTCCAGCCGGATCCCTGGAACTCTCAAAGAATGAGACTCTAAATTTGTTAAAGTAGCAGCTGCTTGGGTCAATTCAAATTATATAAAATATATTAAAATGTTATAAATGGTGTCAGACCTATACTGTATTTATGTTTTTACTTTCCAGCTAAAATGGTCTTATAAAAATAAGAATAAATTTTGTGTATACAAGCCTTTATGTTGTTAACTAAAGTAAGCCAATGCAGATTGGTTCAGAAAATTGAGGTAATGCAAACACCCTTCAGTTTGCTCAGTGGCTTGCTTGCTCAGTTTTACATGTCTTTAATATGCTTTAAACTTGTTTCTCTTAATGAGGAAGATCTTTTCAAAGTTGTAAACATGCACTAGTGTTTGCTGTCCAGGATGTGTTATCCTCATGTTACTTAAAAACCTAAAAATGTAATTTTAACTTTTATTTCAGATAATGGTGTGGTATTCATTAATAACTCAGTGTCTTAAGTCATCTGGGCATCAGTGCTAAGTAAAACTTGGAAAAATATATATACTTTTAACATCTCAAATTCAATAAAAAAAAAAACTGTTTGAGTTTGTTAACATGTATTCTCATAGGTTGTCCATACATGACAATTCAAGGCTATGTAAAAGTAACTACGGGTATAAAGTTTCAAAAGGTGTAAACAAGTCATAAAAAGTTTTAAAATGTTTACAATTTTAAAATATTGTTTACAGAGTTGAGTGCTAATGCCAAAATTACACTGACCTAAAGTTAAAGTCTGATCTTCTGTTATAACAATGGGTTTTTTTTTTTAAATGTGTACTAATGTTAGTAAATATCTAAAAATGGTCTAAATCATAAATCTTGGAATCTGTTTTTGCAAAAACTGTAATGTCTGTTTTAACAGTGTCTGCTTAATCGGTTACTCTGCCATTTCTAGAGTTAGGTGTGGGGAGCAATCCGGACTGGACTGAGTTACTGGAATTAAGACTTATTCTATGCATCTGCTCTCCCACAATATGGCGCTGGGAGAGGAGGCAACAGCTTCTACCCAGCTGCCTCTCACCAACTTGACAAGCTGCAGGACCTGTTCCTGATTGAAGGAGAGCAGCGTACTCGGCGTGTGGGCAGCCGAGTTGGGATTGGCGGAGGAGGACTATAAAGGAGGAGAGAGACGGCATGCATCGGGAACATCTATGGGGAACATCTAAGGGAACCCGTGCAGCCCCCCAGAAAGCCGGCCGGCGGTGTGCCGCTCCCCTGCGGAAGTGGGGAATGTGGCCAGGGGGAACTGCCCTTCCACGGAGGTGGAAGGGATAGTAGCCAACCCGGGAAGAACCAGCAGCAAACCCGGGGAGGGCCGAGCAGACGAAAGAACAGCGCAGGGTCCTGTGTCGTTCCTCCACGAAGACGGGGAGCGACATTAGGTCCTGTAAGCTCTTTTTGACTCTGTTAAATAATCCTAAATTATGTAAACTCTTATATACAAGGTTTTTTTTTTTATTTCTGGTTTATTGACAACAAGAGACATAAAATTCATTTTAATCCATTGTGTACTCTATTGTCTCTGTTAAGTTATGGTTATGTGGTAGATGCTAGAAAACTGGGTTCCAGAAACCCAAGAAAGCTCTAGTGTCCACAGGCTACACAGTAAATACCCGGAAGCCAAAGGATGGCAGAGACCTCTGCCACAATTTCTCCTCTAAGTCAGGCTACGCAGTAAACACTGGTTAAATCTAAAAGCCCAAAAAGTCAGGCTAGAGACCCGACTCGCTGCCTCACTTCTCCTCTTTTCTCTTCCAGAAGGGAAGTTACTACTGTTCTGCAGGACTCTCCACTGTGATGTACGGTTTGATCCCCAGACCTTATGTAAGGGGTGACTGACCTTTTCTGTAATAATGCCTGACCACAGTATAGGGCCCCAAACAACATAACAAAAAAAAAAAGGTTAAACTATAAAATAATGTGACAACTAGATCAATTTTTCGGTGTACGCAGTAAATGGGCAGAACTCCCCTTTTAAACCAAACTAAAAAAATAGATAAAAAGTTACACTGACAACCTCAAAGTATACAAACAGGTCACCACAGTTGATCTTACCTAAAAGGTCATAGTTCTTCTCATGGGCACGGTCTTAACTTGCAGAAAAATACTAAGTGTCAGAATTTGCCCATGGCCATAGTTTTTCTAGCTCACCCTGATATTAAAAAAAATCTCCAAAAATCAGGGTTGGGTTGAGCACCCTCTTGACTGACATCATGGAGGCTGCCTCCTTGGTCTACTTTATTAGAGACTAGGAAAACGAGGAGCAAGCTAGCAGCAAAGGATAGGCAACAGACCAATCAATGGCTGCTTTACATGGTGATTACCATCAAGGAGACCCAGCAAGGCCAGTGCACCCCAAACGGCACCTGTTGCTAATATGAGGAGCCAGGGCATTGGGCAAGCAGCTGTTGTGACAGCAAATGCCTTCTGTCAGCTCTGCCAAGAGCACAGTCACTGAACACGGAACTGCCCTGGGTGTCAAAGGACTCCTGGTTCAGAACCATAGACCCTGTGGCCCCGAGCTAAAAAGCCTTTGGCTCTGCCCAGCCTCTGCCCAGCTTCCAGCTCCAGCCACTGCTATTGAGGGGATGGCCTAGGGTCAGTGAAACACAAGTTGCCTATTTCTATCCGCCTCCTATTCAGCTCTCCTCCTAGTCCAGCCATGTAATGCAAGTCAACAGGGTGCCTCCCTTAAAGGAGATTTGCATCTCTTTCAATTCTCTTCCAGCACCCCATGGATAGGTCTGGGCCTCACACACCCAGCCAGGCCTTAAAAGTCTATCCAATTACATTAAGCTTAGAAAGCCCTCCCTGCCAGTTCCTAAAAACAGGGCTTTCAGTAACAGCTAACTCAGATAGCCCTATACCTATTTGGACAGGTCCTCACTGAGGACTTAAAGGGCCTATCTCTTGAGGGGGGTGCACAATAATCCATAATATAAATGGTTAAATGTAAATAATTCATTAGTTTGTCTTTTTCCCAGCCTGAGACTCTAGTCTTGTACATTGGCTTAACTTCCTAGCAAAACTGGCTACTAAATATCCAAAATATATATATATATATTGTCTCTGGGTCAATCAGACTAGACAGGCACAAACCCAAATTTGTACTTTTCCTGGAAAAAGCCAAACAGCTCCAGGACCAGGCCAAGCAGGGCTGGGATTTCTGGCCTGACATCTGGTCACGGAAATCCTGGCTATTTCCTCTCCTTGGCCCACTAACTTCTGCAATCTTGATGCTTCTCTTTGCACAGTGTGTTTTTAATGCCCTTGTTCATTTTGTCTCTAACAGACTAAAAGCTGTTGAACTCCAAATGGTCATCAGGCAAGACTTCCAGCCCATTCTACTGGACGACCTGAGCAGCCCTCTGGACCGAGCAGCACGGTCTTTCCAAGGCCACTGTTGCACACCATAAGACAGGTAGCAAGAGGAAATACCCAAATCCCCCTCGACGCCCACATGCCAGCTTCGAAGAAGTTACAGAAAACGGAACTCCATCCATAATTCCAAAGAAGAATTTTGGGTATTACCTCTTGAGGAAAAATATTAGGCAGAAAGTCAGTTATGAGCTTATGTGTGTGTGACATAAAGGCCTAATGTGTCCAACATATGCATCTGCATCTCAGTCATCCTGACAATGTTTCACGAGCAGCCTGGCCTTTGCATCCTGCCCTGCCCCCTTCTACCTGATAACCTGCCAGGTGGAGATCCCCGCCCCTTCTGCATGACAAATCTTCCACAATCTCCCAGATGCAGCCCAGTATCTGCATTTCAGTATTACAGAACAGGTGGGGGTTGAATCTCATTTTCATGGGGGGGGGGATTATGCGTGGCCCTAAAGAAAAAATGTTATTATTATGCCAACTGAACCAGGGTGGTTAAAAACTCCATGGCCAAACTCAGAAAATGACTGGAAAAATGGCAACGGGACAGGGAAACTCAACAGGGATGGTTTAAGTCATGGTTTGGCTGGTCCCCATGGCTTACTACCCTACTGCCAGCCCTAGCAGGACCCTTAATTGTCCTACTCCTAATTGTAACCATAGGACCTTGTGTGTTAAATAGACTCATCACCTTCGTGAGGGAACAAGTTAAAAATGTTAAACTCATGGTCATAAGACAATAATATGTCACATTAAAAAAGACAAAAATGAATAATCTCTAAGATTAGAGATCCTCACAACAAGGAGTGGGTAATGAAGAGTTAAAATTGTATATGTAAACCTTCCTGGTGCAGCTGTAAAAATAAAACAGTGAAGTAGCACCTTGACAGTAGGGACTCCATTTTGGAGCACTTGAGACTCCATTCTGGGAAAGCACCCCCCCACCGTGAGACTCTGGTCTGAAACTATGATCTCAAATAGTTGGACAATAGCAATGCACTACATCACCCTTGGCAATGCACAAAAACCCCCTAGCATGATTGCTCAAGCTTAAAAGTAGAAAGGTTGCACCTGGGTTACCTGGGCTAATAATGAAGATGTGATTTGTCTGTGTCTTAAAATCATAATTGCTGATTGTAAGATTTTAGCAACTGCTTAGCAACCGTGTATTCTCTCCCCCCTCCCGATTTTGTGGTTTTTGCCTTTATAAACCCTATGCTGTAGTTCCTCACAGCTCCTCTGTCCTTGTATTTTCAGAGGTCCCCAACATGTTGGATCAATAAATTTAACCCTTTGCTGGTTGCATGAGAGAAAAAGTCTCTTGGAGTCGTTCCTTGGGCGGTGGGTTTTTTTTTGGACCCTAACAGTCACCAAGGAGTTGGATCAAGACAGACAGCATAGAGCTCCCTATTAAAAAAAGGGGGGGGGTCAGGTCTTCCTCTAACACATTTGTGTTAGCCAATTAAAATTTATTAGATTATTAGATCAGCTACTTACTACATTAGGACAAAGAGATAACATAGCATCATGGAATGAATAAGAAAATGAACCTAGGGTGCTGCTATTTTTTCCTTTTTTCATGGAGGCAGCTGGCAGTTTAAGGAAGAAAAGAGTTTGGACAAGAGTGCAAGCTCTGAACCAGCAAAAGCCAACCCCTGCTGAAAGAGTGAGGGTCCACACCAAAAGTTCTTGCTTTCCAAAATTCAGAATCAAGCTTCCAAGAAACTGAGATGCCCCAGGAAGAAAAGACAGCTAAAGAATCCAGTTAGGCTGACTCCCATGAGACAAGAAGAGAAACACATTTTTCAACATGATGCTTGTAGTATGTTCTCCACCTCATGAAGCATCTGTCCAGGGTCTGGTGCCCTCTTGGTAATGTCAGCCATCAAACAGATGCCATACTTCCCCCCTAGCTGAACTGTAGCCATCACCATTCATCAGCTGGCCTCTACCCTGGTCAGCAGCACTGAAGCCTATACCCAGGCCCTACTTCAACATCCCCAGCTTCTGTAGCTGGATGGACCAGAGAGACAGGTAAGCCAAACTCGAGTGAAGAAAAGGCGCAATAAAAAGAAATATGGAGAAGTGTGTAATTCAGGTTTGAGTAGTGGAGACAACATGTGCTTAACTAACCAGTCTTGGTTCCAATACAGGTCCTGCAACATGTTAGTCTGTCACAAGACTTTGAGCCAATTATCTTGCCCCTCAGCATCTGTCTCCTTATCTGCAGAGATAAAACACCTACTTTGCAGAGCTACTATGAAATTTAAATACATATGAAGTTGCCCTTCAGAAAACAGTAATTAAAATTATTATTTCTTTATTAAAAGACAATCCCTAATGGACGTGAGGCAAGAATTAGATTTTACTAGACACAAATCTTACAGTATAACTAAGAATATAAAAAAATCAAATCTGAATAACATATAGCAGCTACTTTGATGCAACAAAATATACATGCACACACAACAGTTGTACAAATTCCCAGCTTGTGAAATCAGAATTATCTAAACAAAACAGATGTTAATAACCAAAGTGTATGATGAGTTCTGCTCCTTTCTTCACCACAAGTAAAGACCTTCCAGGATGAAATCAATGTCCTCATTTGCTTTCTCTAAGTTTGGGGGTGGTTAGGATCACTTCATTGGCCTCCTGGGGTTTCCAAGGCAACTGTTAGGGTAATTCTCAAAAGGAAAAGAACACCAAGTCTGTGGCAACTATTCTAGAGACACTCTTCCAGTAATAGACATTATTACTAGAAATGCACTGCTCTCAACAGCAGCTATCTCTTTTGGATAATTTGCTACATTCAAAGCTCTAAGTAGGTAAACTTACACTTCTGCATAAAAAGTAATGATTATTACTACAAGAAACCATCAGAACTCTAAATGGAAAATAAAATTAATTTCATGAAAGTGAATTACAAAACCTAAAGCCCAAATTTGCAGCATAACCCAGTATTGTCTTTACAATAATAAAAAAAAAAGTTAATTCTCAAGTGTCTACACCTAAGAGATTCCCACAGCTGCCTCATGTCATCCTTTTCCAGGAGTCCTAGGGAGGGAAAGAAATGGCTAAATTATATTCAGAATGTCCTTAGTGTTTCTGTTTATTATCACATAAATTTATGATAGGTCAACTTTCAGTTCAGCATTTCAATGTTCAGTTGTGCTAGAATATTTCATTTGTGGAGCAGGTATGTAACCTAGCAGTTAAGATGCCTGCATCGCATGTCAGAGTCCCTGGGTTTCATTTCTGGCTCTAGAACCTGACTCAAGCTTCTGGATAATCCAGGCCCTGGGAGACAGATAACTGCTCTTGCTACCCACCTAGGAGACCTTGATTGAGTGCCTTTTCTGCAGACCTAACCCCAAGTGTTTAGGCATTCATGGAGTGGACATGAAGAGTTTAGCTCTTTCATTACATTCCTATCTCTTTGTCTTTATGCCTTCCAAATTTAAAAAATGAAAGTAATTCTATTTCTGAGCCATTTAATAAAGAATCACATCTAACCATGAACTCTAAAGCAATTGAAGTTCTAAATATAATTCTTTTTTAATTTTTTTATTTACATAAGGTGAACAAATTCCATGCATTTCATATGTACAGATTTAGGAGCATAGTAATACGTCCCACCAACCCTCTCTCTCACCCTTGCTCCCATCTTTACTCTTCCTTGTTTTCTTAATTTTCCTTTTAATTTTTACAATGACATACTTTTAAAACTCCACTAAGTAAAGAATTCAATAGATATCAAGTAAGAAAACCACTGTTCTTCAAGAATATACACAAGGGCACTAAACAATATTCACATTTTAAAATCTCAATTTTGCTAGCATACATATATTTTGTCACAGTAAATTTATAAAATGTTTCAAGATTTGTACTGCCTACACATGCAAACAAAAGTATATAGAATAAACACAGCCTTCTCTACCAGATCTACTTAAAGCACTGTAAAAACATATTGTAATTGATTTATTTTTAAAAGAAAACTTCTTAGAATTCCACATTCCTCAATTATCACCAACTTTTCTATTGCCTTCCTTAGTAAAAATGTTTTAAGTTCTCTGAACTTATCCATATAAGTCAAAATTCCATAGCAACCATCTATTGAAATTAAGAAATTCAGTTATCAGCTACCTGTAAAACATTCAAGGTCATTGATATAATGAAATATTTTCTTGCTATGACCCAGGGAAGATCCAATCCTGTTTTAGTCCCAGAAAAAGTTATCACTGCTAACATTTTTGCAAAAGAAAATGAAGGATTTAGTTTACCATTTTTTATCCTGTTCACATAAACAGTTTTCATCATTCACTTGTAGCAGATTCCTGCATTAAAATCAATTAACTGAGTATTTCATTTAAAAAAAAATGAAGAAAAGCAATTAGCCTACTAATATAGACTGCAGCTGTTGGTGAACTAAAGGTAGATATGTCTAGCCTCTGGACACATTTCTGAGGTAAACTTGATAGGATTTGTTTACAGACAAGAGAGGAGTTGTGAAAGAGAGATTAATCCAGAATTGCACTGTGGGCCAGTGCTGTGGCTCACTAGGCTAATCCTCTGCCTTCAGCACTGGCACCCCAGTTTCTAGTCCCAGTTGGGGTGCTGGATTTTGTCCTGGTTGCTCCTCTTCCGGTCCAGCTCTCTGCCATGGCCCAGGAAGGCAGTAGAGGATGGCCCAAGTGCTTGGGCCCTGCATCCACATGGGATACTAGGAGGAAGCACCTGGTTCCTGGCTTCAGATCAGCACAGTGCACCAGCTGTAGGCCATTTGGGGGGTGAACCAACAGAAGGAAGACCTTTCTCTCTGTCTCTCTCACTGTCTATAACTCTCTCTCTCAGTCTACTCTGCCTGGAAAAAAAAAATAAATAGTTGCACTGTGGATCTCAGCACATCAACTGCAGAAGCTGCCATTAACTCAAGTAGGGAAGACTACCTAAGGGACAGGTATGAGAAAGAATAACATTAATAATATTTTGGACCTGTTGGGATTTAAATACACAATAGATAATCAAAGAGAAGTCTCAAGTAGGCAGTGTGATATACCAATCTGAAATTAAGGAGGGGTTCCTGGGCTGGAGATACAAATTAGGAAACCATTAGTAAAAAAATGTTGTACAAATCATTAGAAAGGATATCAAAGATTGAGCTCTACAGCACTTCCATGTTTAAAAAGGAGGAGATGAGAAATAAAAACAGACTATGATGGGTACACTAGAAAAGCAATAGGAAAACTAGGTGAGTGATAGTTTTAATTCTTATTTCAGAATATGTATGGTTGATAATGAGCAGCATTTGCAATTTTTGATTTTGGATGACAGCCATGCTAACTGGGGTGAGGGGACTCACACTGTAATTTATATTTGCATTTCCCTGAGGGCAGTGATCCTGGAGTTTTTTCATCTGTTGGTCCCCCCCCTTTTTTAAGGATTTATTTGTTTATTTCAAAGTCAGAGTTACATAGAGAGACAAGGAGAGGAAGAGAGAGAGAGAGAGAGAGAGAGGTCTTCCATCCACTGGTACACTCCCCAAATGACTGCAGTGGCCGGAGCTGAGCCAGTATGGAGCGAGGAGCCAGAAGCTTCTTCTGGGTCTCCCACATGGGTTCAGGGGCCCAAGGACTTGGGTCATTTCTACTGCTTTCCCAGGCCACAGCAGAGAGCTGGTACAGAAGTGGAGCAGCCAGAACTTGAACCACCACCCATATGGAATACTGGTACTGCAGGTGGTGGTTTTACCTGCTATGCCACAGTGCTGGCCCTTTTTATTTCATCATTTGAAAATGCTGTTCATGCCCTTGGCACATTTTTCACTGGATTATTTTGTTGTTCAGTTTCTGCAACTTCTTGTATATTCTTGATATTAATCCTTTATAGGATGCATATTTTTTTCAAATATTTTCTCTCATTGTTCTGATTACCTCTTCACTTTGTTAATTATTTCCTTTTTCATGAAACAATTTCTTAGATTGATGTAATCACATTAGTCTATTGATGTTTGTTTTATTACTTGTGCTTCTGCTATCTTATTCAAGAATTCATTGCCTAGGCCAATAGCCTTTCCCCTATGTTGTTCACCAGTAATGTGATGGTTTCAGGTACGAGGTTTAGATCCTTGATCCATTGTGAGTTGATTCTTGTATAGGGAATAAGATATAGGTTTGATTTTGAACTATAGCAGTGGAAATCCAACTTTCCAAACATCATTTATAGAAGAGACTGAATTAATTTCTAAAATTGTATTTATTTATTTATTTAAAAGACAGAGATGGGGGAGAGGAAGAGAGACAGAGAAAGTGATTTTCAGTCTGTTGTTTCTCTCCCCAAATGGCTGTAATGGTCAGGGCTGGGCCAGGTCAAATTCAGGAGCACAGAACTCCTTCTGGGTCTCTCACATGGGTGGAGGGGTCCAAGGTGCATTAGAACAAAGGTGGATTGGAAGTGGAGTACCTGAGGCTTGAACCAGCACCCATATGGGATGCAGAAACTGTAGGTGGAAGCTTGACATTCTATGCCCCAGTGCCAGCCCAGAAGCAATTGAATTTTATCAAACTTTGAAGGAAGAACTGATCCCCCTTCTTAAATCATTCAAAACAATTGAAAGGGATAAAATCAATCCAAATCTATTCTTTGAGACAAGAATTAGCTCAATTACAAAAGCACAGAGATGCAATAAATAAGAAATATACACCAATATCCATAATGGACATAGACTCAAAAATCCTTAACAAAATGATATGAAATACATAAATAAAATCATCAATAATACATCAATAAGACACAAAGTAGAATTTATTCAAGGGATGCAGGGGTAGTCCAACATATGCAAATAAATATGTTATTTAAAATAAATAAAATGAAAGATAAATCCATTTGATTTTCTCGATAGATGCAGAAAACCATTTGATAAAATGACATCCTTTCATGATAAAACCTTTAAAATTCAGGATATAAGAAGCATACATTGACACAATCAAAGCAACATATGACTAAACCACAGGCAGCATCATATTGAATGAGGAAAAGCTGTGAGGAATTTCATTAAGTCTGGAACCAAAGATGATCATTTTCATTATCATTTTTCAGTATACTTCTGGAAGTTTTAGTCAGGCATTTGGCAAAAAAAAAACAAATCAAAGTGATACAAATTGGAAAGGAGAAATTCGAATTATGCCTGTTTGTAGATAATATAATCCTTTATATACAGGAACCAGAAGACTTCACTAAGAGACTATTAGAACTCATAAGAGATTTAAGGAAATTTGTAGGATATAAGATCAACACACAAAAACCAGTGTCATTCTTATACATGAACAATTCTCTGCCTGAGAAAGAACTGTAAGATTAGGCCCATTCACAGTAGTTAAAAAAACAAAAAGACCCTTGGGATAAATTTAATCAAGAATGTGAAAGATCTCTACAATGAAAATTACAAAACCTTAATTAAAGAAACAAAGAACATAAAAATGGGAAAAATCATGTTCATAGAATGGAAAAAGTAATATCATCAAAATGGCCATACTACCCCAAGTAATTGATAGAGTCAAAGCAATCCTAATCAAAATACCAAGGACATTCTTCACAATTATAGAAAAAACTGATTTTAAAGTTCATATGGAAAGAAAGAAGATCCCAATTACTCAATATTAAGCAGAAATGAAGCTGGAGGCATCAGAATACCAGATTCCAAGACATAATCGAGATCTGCTGTAATCAAAACAGCCTAGTACTGGAACAAAAATAGACATGTAAACAAATGGGACAGAATAGAAACCCCAGAAATGAACACACACATTGACAACCAACTAACATTTGACAAATGAGCTAAAATCACTCCCTAGATGCAAATATTTTGGAAGACAAATGAGGAAGCTATTTTGGAGAAGAGTGTTCTGTTGAGAACAATACTGCTGACAGGTTACATAAACGACATTGAAGAAATGACTTCTAATTTTATAAAAATAACTGTCAACCTGGAGAGAACAATTTTGAATGGTCAGGGGAGTAGAAATTACTGGAATGAGTTAAGGAGTAAAGGAAAAGGATATTTGAGACAATGTGTAAAGGCAGTCCTTTCACAGTCTTCATTGCTGAGTATTGTAATCATACACAATCTAATTTTACTTTTTTTATTTTATTTTATTTAATGAACATAAATTTCCAAAGTAAAGCTTATGGATTACAATAGCTTCCCCCCCCCAACTTCCCTCCCACCCACAACACTCCCCTCTCCCACTCCCTCTCCCCTTCCATTCACATCAAGATTAATTTTCAATTATCTTTATCTGCAGAAGATCAATTTAGCATATACTAAGTAAAGATTTCCAGCTTGCACCCACACAGAAACACAAAGTGTAAAATACTATTTCAGTACTAGTTATAGCATTAATTAAACACCTAAGAGTCATTGTGTATTTTTTTATTTTCCCTCCTACTCACACCCCTCCCATCTCCCACTCCCTCCCCCATTCCATTCACATCAAGATTCATTTTCAATTCTCTTTATATACAGAAGATCAGTTTAGCATACATTAAGTAAAGATTTCAACAGTTTGCTCCCACACAGAAACATAAAGTGAAAAATACTGTTTGAGTACTAGTTATAGCATTAAATCTCAATGTACAGCACACTAAGGACAGAGATCCTACATGAGGAGTAAGTGCACAGCGACTCCTGTTGTTGACTTAACAAATTGACACTCTTGTTTACGGCATCAGTAATCACCCTAGGCTCTTGTCATGAGTTGCCAAGGCTATGGAAGCCCCCCTGAATTCACTGACTCTGATCATATTTAGACAAGGCCATGGTCAAAGTGGAAGTTCTCTCCTCCCTTCAGAGAAAGGTACCTCCTTCTTTGATGGCCCAGTTCTTTCCACTGGGATCTAACTCAAAGAGATCTTCCACAATCTAATTTTACTTTATCTGTGTTTTCTAATCCTTAAATAATGGTTACAAATTATTGGGAATACTTCAAAGCTTTTAAACTATGAAATGGATATATAGCAGTAAAAGGCAGATCAAGGTACTAAATTATACACATCTAAAGCTAAAGAATAAAATGACTTCTTCAAAATTCTCAAATATGTATTAGGTATACTATTTATCATCTTGCTTAGATTTGTAGATACCATAAAATGTTTGAAAATCTTTTTTTTTCTTTTTATGGCTTCCCCCCATAACGTCCCTCCCACCCACAACCCTCCCTTTTCCCACTCCCTCTCCCCTTCCATTCACATCAAGATTCATTTTCGATGCTCTTTATATACAGAAGATCAGTTTAGCATACATTAAGTAAAGATTTCAACAGTTTGCTCCCACACAGAAACATAAAGTGAAAAATACTGTTTGAGTACTAGTTATAGCATTAAATCTCAATATACAGCACACTAAGGACAGAGATCCTACATGAGGAGTAAGTGCACAGCGACTCCTGTTGTTGACTTAACAAATTGACACTCTTGTTTACGGCATCAGTAATCACCCTAGGCTCTTGTCATGAGTTGCCAAGGCTATGGAAGCCCCCCTGAATTCACTGACTCTGATCATATTTAGACAAGGCCATGGTCAAAGTGGAAGTTCTCTCCTCCCTTCAGAGAAAGGTACCTCCTTCTTTGATGACCCATTCTTTCCACTGGGATCTCATTCGTGGAGATCTTTCATTTAGGTTTTTTTTTCCAGAGTGTCTTGGCTTTCCATGCCTGAAATACTCTCGTGGGCTTTTCAGCTGGATCCACATGCCTTAAGGGCTGATTCTGAGGCCAGAGTGCTATTTAGGACATCTGCCATTCTATGGGTCTGCTGTGTATCTCACTTCTCATGTTGGATCATTCTCTCCCTTTTTGATTCTATCAGCTAGTATTTGCAGACACTATTCTTGTTTATGTGATCCCTTTGGTTCTTAGTCCTATCATTATGATCAATTGTGAACAGAAATTGATCACTGGGACTAGTGAGATGGCATTGGTACATGCCACCTTGATAGGATTGAATTGGAATCCTCCGGTATGTTTCTAACTCTACCGTTTGTGGTAAGTCAGCTTGAGCATGTCCCAAATTGCACATCTCTTCCCTCTCTTATTCCCACTCTTGTATTTAACAGCGATCACTTTTCAGTTAAGTTTCAGCACTTAAGAAGAATTGTGTATTGATTACGGTATTCAACCAAAAGTATTAAGTAGAACAAACAAAAAAATATTAAGAGGGATAACATATCAAGTTGCTCATCAACACTCAGGGTGAGGGCTGATCAAGTCACCATTTTTCATAGTGTTCATTTCACTTTAACAATTTTCCTCTTTGGTGCTCAGTTAGTTGTCACCTATCAAGGAGAACAAGTGGTATTTGTCCCTTTGGGATTGGCTTATTTCACTCAGCATAATGTTTTCCAAATTCCTAACATTGATCACTTTTCAGTTCAAATTTAAACACCTAAGAATAATTGTGTGTTCATTACAGAGTTCAACCAATGGTACTAGAACAAAAAAAAATACTAAAATGGATAAAGTATTACATTGTACACCAACCATCAGGACAAGAGATGATCAAGTCACTGTTTCTCATAGTGTCTATTTCATTTCAACAAGTTTCCCCTTTGGTGCTCAGTTAGTTGTCACCGATCAGGGAGAACATGATATTTGTCCCTTTGGGACTGGCTCAATTCACTCAGCATGATGTTTTCCAAATTCCTCCATCTTGCTGCAAATGACCATATTTCGTTGTTTTTGACTGCTGTATAGTATTCTATAGAGTACATGTCCCATAATTTCTTTATCCAGTCTACTGTTGATGGGCATTTGGGTTGGTTCCAGGTCTTAGCTATTGTGAATTGAGCTGCAATAAATGTTAATGTGCAAACAGCTTGTTTGTTTGCCAATTTAATTTCCTTTGGGTAAATTCCAAGGAGTGGGATGGCTGGGTTGAATGGTAGGGTTATCTTCAGGTTTCTGAGGAATCTCCAGACTGACTTCCATAGTGGCTTGACCAGTTTGCATTCCCACCAACAGTGGGTTAGTGTCCCTTTTGCCCCACATCCTCGCCAGCATCTGTTGTTGGTAGATTTCTGAATGTGAGCCATTCTAACTGGGGTGAGGTGAAACCTCATTGTGGTTTTGATTTGCATTTCCCTGATTGCTGGTGATCTTGAACATTTTTTCATGTGTCTGTTGGCCATTTGGATTTCCTCTTTTGAAAAATGTCTATTGAGGTCCTTGGCCCATCTCTTAAGTGGGTTGTTTGTTTTGATGTTGTGAAGTTTCTTGATCTCTTTGTAGATTCTGGTTATCAACCCTTTATCAGTTGCATAGTTTGCAAATATATTTTCCCATTCTGTCGGTTGTCTCTTCACTTTCCTGACTGTTTCTTTTGCAGTACAGAAACTTTTCAATTTGATGCAATCCCAAATGTTAATTTTGGCTTTGACTGCCTGTGCTTCTGGGGTCTTTTCCAAGAAGTCATAGCCAGTACCTATATCTTGCAGGGTTTTTCCAATGCTCTCTAATAATCTGATGGTGTCAAGTCCTAGATTTAAGTCTTTAATCCATGTTGAGTGAATTTTTGTGTAAGGTGAAAGGTAGGGGTCTTGCTTCATGATTCTGCACGTGGAAATCCAATTTTCCCAGCACCATTTATTGAATAGACTGTCCTTACTCCAGGGATTGGTTTTGGATCCTTGATCAAATATGAGTTGGCTGTAGATGTTTGGATTGATTTCTGGTGTTTCAATTCTGTTCCATTATTCTATCCATGTGTTTCTGTACCAGTACCATGCTGTTTTGATTACAACTGCCCCGTAGTATGTCCTGAAATCTGGTATTGTGATGCCTCCGGCTTTGTTTTTGTTGCACAAAAGTGCTTTAGCTATTCGAGGTCTCCTGTGTCTCCATATGAATTTCAGCATCATTTTTTCCAGATCTGAGAAGAAGGTCTTCGGTATCTTGATTGGGATTGCATTGAATCTATAAATTGCTTTTGGGAGAATGGACATTTTGATGATATTGATTCTTCCAATCCATGAGCATGGCAGATTTTTCCATTTCTTGGTATCCTCTTCTATTTCTTTCTTTAAGGTTTTGTAATTTTCATCGTAGAGATCCTTAACGTCCTTGGTTAAGTTTATTCCAAGGTATTTGATTGTTTTTGTAGCTATTGTGAATGGGATTGACCTTAGAAGTTCTTTCTCAACCATGGCATTGCCTGTGTATACAAAGGCTGTTGATTTTTGTGCATTAATTTTATACCCTGCCACTTAGCCAAAATCTTCTATGAGTTCCAATAATCTCTTAGTAGAGTTCTTTGGGTCCCCTAAACAAAGAATCATATCATCTGCAAAGAGGGATAGTTTGAGTTCTTCCTTCCCAATTTATATCCCTTTAATTTCTTTTTCTTGCCTAATATCTCTGGTAGAACTTCCAGAACTATATTGAATAGCAGGGATGAGAGTGGGCATCCCTGTCTGGTACAAGATCTCAGTGGAAATGCTTCCAACTTTTCCCCATTCAATAGGATGTTGGCTGTGGGTTTTTCATAGATTGCTTTGATTATATTGAGGAATGTTCTTTTCATACCCAGTTTGCTTAGAGTTTTCATCATGAAAGGGTGTTGTATTTTATCAAATGCTTTCTCGGCGTCTATTGAGATAATCATATGGTTTTTCTTCTACAGTCTGTTAAAGTGGTGTATCACATTGATTGTTTTGAGCACATTGAACCATCCCTGCATACCGGAGATAAATCCCGCTTGGTCTGGGTGGATGATCTTTCTGATGTGTTGTTGCATTCTATTGGCGAGAATTTTATTGAGGATTTTTGCATCTATGTTCATCGGGGATATTGGTCTGTAATTCTCTTTCAATGCTGCATCTTTTTCCAGCTTAGGAATTAAGGTGATGCTGGCTTCATAGAAAGAATTTGGGAGGACTCCCTCTTTTTCAATTGTTCTGAATAGTTTGAGAAGAATTGGAGTAATTCTTCTTTAAATGTCTGGTATATTCAGCAGTGAATCCATCTGGTCCTGGGCTTTTCTTTGTTGGGAGGGTCTTTATTACGGTTTCAATTTCTGTTTCTGTTATGTGTCTATTTAGGTTTTCTATGTCTTCATGGTTCAATTTAGGTATATTGCATGTGTCCAGGAATCTATCCATTTCTGATAGGTTTCCCTGTTTGCTGGCATACAAGTCCTTGTAGTAATTTCTGATGATTCTTTTTATTTCTGTGGTGTCTGTTGTTATGTTTCCTTTTTCATCTGTGATTTTATTGATTTGGGTCTTTTCTCTTCTTTTTGTAGTTAGTTGGGCCAATGGGGTGTCAATTTTGTTTATTTTTTCAAAAAACCAGCTCCTCGTTTGGCTGATTTTTTTGTAATGTTTTTTTTTTTTTTGGATTCAATCCTGTTGATTTCTTCTCTGATTTTAATTATTTCTCTCCTCCTACTAGATTTGGGTCTGGTTTGCTGTAGGTTTTCTAGATCCTTGAGGTGAATTGAAAGCTCATCTATTTGGTGCCTTTCCAATTTCTTGATGTATGCACCTATTGATATAAACTTTCCTCTTAACACTGCTTTTGCTGCGTCCCATAAGTTTTGGTATGTTGTGCTGTTATCCTCATTTACTTCCAGAAAATTTTTGATTTCTCTTTTAATTTCTTCTATGACCCATTTTTCATTCAGGAGCATGTTGTTCAATCTCCATGTGTTTGTGTATACTCTAGGGATTCCTGAGTTGCTAATTTCCAACTTCATTCCTTTATGGTCTGAGAAGCTGCATGGTATGATTCTAATTCTTTTGAATTTGCTGAGACTTGCTTTATGGCCTAGTATGTGGTCAATCCTAGAGAAGGTTCCATGTACTGCTGAGAAGAATGTAAAATCTTTAGCTGTAGGATTGAAAGTTCTGTAGATATCTGTTAGATCCATTTGGGCTATAGTGTCATTTAAATCTACTGTCTCCTTGTTGATCTTCTGTCCTGTTGATCTGTCTATTTCTGAGAGTGGAGTATTGAAGTCCCCCAGTACTATTGTACTGGGGTCTAAGTCTCCCTTTAAGTCCCTTAACAAATCTTTCAGATAAACCGGTGCCCTGTAGTTAGGTGCATATACATTGATAATTGTTATATCTTCCTGTTGAATTGATCCCTTAATCATTATATAGTGTCCCTCTTTGTCTCTCCTAACAGTTTTTGTGGTAAAGCTTATGTTGTCTGATATTAAGATGGCTACACCCGCTCTTTTTTCATTTCTGTTGGCATGGTATATCTTTTTCCAGCCTTTCACTTTTAGTCTGTATGCATCTTCATTGGAAAGATGTGTTTCTTGTAAGCAGCAAACATATGGGTTTTGTTCCTTAAGCCAGTCAGCCAATCTGTGTCTTTTAACTGGACAGTTCAGGCCATTAATGTTCAATGTGACTAATGATAAGTGGTAACTTTGCCCTGCCATTTGCCAATGATAAGTTCTAATATATGCTTTGAATTCCCTGTGATCTTTTGCTGAGAGGTTTCCTTCCTTTACCTTCTTTCATACTGATGACCGTTTTTCTGTGTTTCTGTGTGTAACACATCTTTAAGCATCTTTTGCAGGCTGGATGAGTGGCAACAAATTCTTTCAATTTCTGTTTGCAATGAAAAGTCTTTATTTCACCTTCATTCACAAATGATAGCTTTGCAGGATATAATATTCTGGGCTGGCAGTTTTTCTCTCTTAGTACCTGGGCTATATCTCGCCATTCCCTCCTAGCTTGTAGGGTTTCTGATGAGAAGTCAGCTGTGAGTCTGATTGGAGATCCTCGGAGAGTAATCTGACATTTCTCTCTTGCACATGTTAGGATCTTTTCTTTATGTTTCACTGTGGAGAGTTTGATTACAACGTGTCATGGTGAGGATCTCTTTTGGTCATGTTTATTAGGGGTTCTATGAGCTTCTTGTACTAGGATGTCTCTGTCCTTCTCCAAACCTGGGAAATTTTCTGCTAACATCTCACTAAAGAGGCCTTCTAATCCTTTCTCCCTCTCCATGCCTTCAGGAACTGCTAGAACCCGAATGTTGGTTTTTTTAATAGTATCCTGAAGATTCCCGACAATATGTTTTAGATTTCTAATTTCCTCTTCTTTTCTTTGGTCTGACTGTATCCTTTCCTGTTCTCTGTCTTCTAAGTCCGATATTCTCTCTTCTGCTTCACCCATTCTGTTTGTAAGGCTCTCTATTGTGTTTTTCATTTGATCTATTGAATTCTTCACTTCATTATTTCTCATCACTATCACAGTTTCCTGTTGTACTAGTTGTTTCATTTCATTTTGATTCCTCCTTATTATTTCATTTTCACGAGAGAGATTTTCTATCTTGTCCATTAAGGATTTCTGTAGTTCAAGAATTTGTTTTTGAGAACTTCTTAATGTTCTTATCAATTTTTTGAGATCTGCTTCTTGCATTTCTTCTATCTCATCATCTTCATAATCTTGAATTGGGGTGTCTTTTTCATTTGGGGGCATCATAGTGACTTCCTTGTTTTTATTACCTCAGTTTTTGCGTTTGTTATTTGGCATATTGGAGATATTTGGTTTCTTCACTGTGGTGCTTTTTCTTGTTATACTATGACTCTAGATTAAGTGGACTGTCTGTTTTAGATGGAGCCTTAGAGACTTGAGATGGGTGTGGCCTAAGAGCTCTGTTTGGTGTGCCAAAGGTGACACTCCCAGGTTAGGCGTGGTAGATCTCTCTCTCTCCCTTTCTTTCTTTTTTTGATTCAAAAGGGAAGTAATTCCACACAGCTGAACGAAGTTGGAGGTAGTTAGCAGGCAAATGATATACCCACAGGAGCCAGAGATCAGAAGCTCTTTCCCAAGGACCACACAGGGAATCTGTTCGGCCCTCAGAGTGGGCTCAAATTCTCCTTCAGTCTCCCACTGGGTTGCCAAAGTTATGGAATTGTTGTGTCTCTGGAGAGTACTCATGTGAATTCCGTGAGTTCTCTCCCCCACCGTCTCTTTTTTCACAGTCTCAGTTCAGTAGCACCACAAATTTACTAGGTCCTAATCTCCTGTTAATTCGCCCTGCCCAGAGTCAGGTTTTTCTGCTAGGCTCAGGGACAGTGCAGACCTGAGGTCGCTCTGCTTATAACATATGTCCAAGATGGCACCCGCTCTTTGTCTTGCTTGCCTTTGAGAGGTGAGCAGAGAGAGAGAAACCCGTGTCTGTATCAGTCACTTTTTTTTTCTCTCTCTCTCTCTTCTAGTTAACCTGGTGAACTTTTCCCCCGGGGTCGATCCCTCTAGTCTCCTCTTTCCGCTTGCCTGCCGGTATCTCGGGCTATTGAGGTTTGGCTCACCTTGCGTTCCAGTTCTGGTGTGTTGAGTCTGCCGCTGGTGTCCCGAACTGTGTGCTCCCACGCTCTCCACACAGGTCCACTGTGAATCACTCATTCCGGAAGAGTTTCTTCTGCTGTTTCTTCCCCTACTCTTCCTTGAACCTGCAGTATCTCTACTTTTATTAAACTGTCTCTCCCCGGACTATCAGTGTGCTCCCTTCCTATTCCGCCATCTTGCCACTCCCCCAGAGGTACTGTGATCAAATGTTTGAAAATCTTAAAGACTTGGTATTTCTACCCTAGTCAAGTATAAAATTTCTTAATCATATTTAAATTTTGAATTACTTAAAAATTAAAAAAAGCAGAAAGAAACCTTATTTTGTAATTAAAGATTTGAAATTTTTATTTGAATACGCCCTTGAAAAATGTGGTGTGGCACACAATGGTATCCATAAAGTGGGTAATAACATGCATGCAAGATATTCTGAAAAGGAAGATCCACCGCATTAGTAGTTCCTGTAGGCCAAATACGCCTCTTTTCGTAAATAAAGATTCATTGGAATCCAACCACATCTATTTACTTAAATCCCTTTAACTCAGGAACCTCATAGTACAAATGTTCTCAGATGTTCTCACAGGCTTGTTCTGGCTTTACTTGCAGCTGTGTATAGAGAATTATAATTCTTTCTTTTTTAAAGATTTTATTTATTTGAGAGTTAGAGTTACAGACAGTGAGAAGGAGAAACAGAGAGAAAGGTCTTCCATCCACTGGTTCACTCCCCAGATGGCCACTGCAGCTGGAGCTGTGCCAATCTGAAGCCAGGAGCCAGGAGCTTCCTCTGGTCTCCCAACAGGAGCAAGGGCCCAAGAACTTGCCCCATCTTCTACTGCTTTCCCAGGCCACAACATAGAGCTGGATTGGAAGTAGAGCAACTGAGACCTGAATCGGCACCCATATGGGATGGCAGCACTTCAGGCCAGAGCATTAATTCACTGCACCACAGTGCCAGCCCCAAGAATTATAATTCTTAAAAACATAGAGTTGCTGAAAATCCAGTGAGAGCATTTCAGGCATGGAAAACCAAGACACTATGGCAAAAAAATGATCTACATGAAGGATCTCTGTGAGATCCCAGTAGAAAGAAGGGGCCATCAAAGAAGGACATATTTTCTCTTAAGGGAGGAGAGAACTTCCACTTTGCATATGGCCCTGTCTAAATACTGATAGAGTTTGTGGACTCAAAAGGCTTCCATAGCCTTGCCAGCTTATTACAAGTGCCTCAGGTGATCACTGACATCATAAATAAGAGTGTCTATTGTTAAATCAACAACAGGAGTCACTGTGCACTTGCTCCACATGTAGAACCTCTGTCCTTAATGAATTGTATGATGAGAATAAATGGTAAAACTTGTCTTCAAACAGTACTTTATACTTTGTGTGTCTGTGTGGGTGCAAACTGTTAAAATCTTTACTTAGTATAGAGTTGATCTTCTGTATATAAAGATAATTAAAAATTAATCTTAATGATGAATGGGATGGGATAAGCAGTAGGAGGTGGGAAGACCTGGGAGTGGGAGTGTGGGTATGAGGAGAAGAATTGCTATATTCCAAAAGTTGTACCTATGAAATTTATATTTATTAAATAAAAGCTTTCTTAAAAAATAAAGATATAGGATATGTTCCTTAAGAAGCTAAAAGGGCCTGATATCATTCAAACTAACCTTAGCATTTAAAGCTCTGGCTTTGAAATTGAATGATGACTATATGTGCTTGAAGATCCTCCCTCTTAGTTCCTTTTCAGTACATGTGGTTCAGGTAATCCCTGAGTGGGAAAAAAGAATTTTTTTTGACAGGCAGAGTGGACAGTGCGAGAGAGAGAGACAGAGAAAAGGTCTTCCTTTGCCGTTGGTTCACCCTGCAATGGCTGCCATGGTTGGCGCACTGTGGCTGGCGCTCCATGCTAATCCAATAGCAGGAGCCAGGTGCTTCTCCTGGTCTCCCATGTGGGTGCAGGGCCCAAGCACTTGGGCCATCCTCCGCTGCACTCCTGGGCCACAGCAGAGAGCTGGCCTGGAAGAGGGGCAACCGGGACAGAATCTGGCGCCCCAACTGGGACTAGAACCCGGTGTGCCTGCACTGCAAGGCGGTGGATTAGCCTAGTGAGCCATGGCACCGGCCTGGGAAAAAAAGAATTCTAAATTCCAACTTTTACAACTTGGATTGTGGAAATGAGGATTGCCACTGATCTGAAAATAACTGCAGTGCAGCTGTCATCCTACCACCGATTGTTCTGTATCAGTCAAATCCTGCACTTGGAGAGTGCATGTATCCAATGTTCTCCCTTTGTGTATCTATTCCTTTGGGTATGTGCAGCCATATCCGTCCATCTGTTTTTAAAGATTGGTTTACTTAATTATTTGAAAGGCAGAGTTACAAAGAGGGAAGGAGAAGAAAAAGAGAGAGATCTTAAATTAAAAAAAAAAACATAGAGCCACAATGAAATAGATCTGCTATTGCCTTTTTTATGAATGCATTTTTCATTCTCATAAACTCCATATTTTTCAAGATTTTTGCAACTGTTAACCTGTTTCTATTTTCATAGTATGAAAATCATTGGCATTCATTATTTTCTTTGCTTGAGTTCAGATCCAAATACTTGAAGAAAGAAACTATTATGGCAAATTAGGTGCAGTTTTTATGCTTGAGAGATTTCAGTATGCTGTGTATATTCAAACTGCTACAGCTTCATGCCTCCTGCTTCTGAAGCAGTGTATGGTGAGTGCTTGAGAGAGACTGGTATGCATTTGCATGTGTATTTTAATATAAATATGTAACTTCCTTTGCACTCTATGTTGCTAAGTCATAATTCACATGTGTGGTTATCCCATTAATAATGGGCCTTATAAGCTTTGAACCATTTGCAAATAATAAATATGTACTGCTGCATGTTAGTAATATTTACTTTTCTTGTATTTACTTCTCTTTTGTAAAGCCTAAACATTTTACATTCTTATGTAATATTTGATGCATACAAAAGAATATAGTTGATATGCTGAGATATAAAACACTACAAACAAGCACTCCAAATCACTTAAGATTGGCACTAAGTGGACTATCGGTGCGCGCCCTCACTATACTTACTTAATGTATACTAAGCTGATCTTCTGTATATTAAGATAATCGAAAATGAATCTTGATGTGAATGGAAGGGGAGAGGGAGTGGGAAAGGGGAGGGTTGTGGGTGGGAGGGACGGTATGGGGGGGAAGCCATTGTAATCCATAAATCGTACTTTGGAAATTTATATTCATTATATAAAAGTTAAAAAAAAATAAAAAATAAATAAAAAATTAAAAAAAAAAAAAAGATTGGCACTAAGTGATCAATTTTTGTTCACAATTGATCATAATGATAGGACTAAGAGCCAAAGGGATCACATAAACAAGAATAGTGTCTGCAAATACTAACTGGTAGAATAAAAAAAAAGAGAGAACGATCCAACATGGGAAGTGCACACAGCAGACTCATAGAATAGTGGATGTCCTAAACAGCGCTCTGGCCTCAGAATCAGCCCTTAAGGCATGTGGATCCAGCTGAAAAGCCCATGAGAGTATTTCAGGCATGGAAAGCCAAGACACTCTGGCAAAAAAAAAAAATGACCTAAAAAAATGACCTAAATGAAAGATTTCTGCGAATAAGATCCCAGTGGAAAGAACAGGTCATCAAAGAAGGAGGTACCTTTCTCTGAAGGGAGGAGAGAACTTCCACTTGGACTATGACCTTGTCTAAATAAGATTGGAGTCAGTGAACTCAAAATGCTTCCATAGCCTTGGCAGCTCATGACAAGAGCCTAGGGTGATTACTGATGCCATAAACAAGAGTGTCAATTTGTTAAGTCAACAACAGGAGTCACTGTGCACTTACTCCTCATGTAGGATCTCTGTCCTTAATGTGCTGCACATTGTGATTTAATGCTATAACTAGTACTCAAAACAGTATTTTTCACTTTGTGTTTCTGTGTGGGTGCAAACTGTTGAAATCTTTACTTAATATATACTAAACTGATCTTCTGTATATAAAGAGAATTGAAAATGAATCTTGATGTGAATGGAAGGGGAGAGAGAGCGGGGGGGTGGGAGGGAAGTTATGGGGGGAGCCATTGTAATTCATGAGCTGTACTTTGGAAATTATATTCATTAAATAAAAGTTAAAAAAAAATAAGCTTCAGGCTGGTGCCACGGCTCAATACGCTAATCCTCTGCCTTGTGGCACTGGCACACCAGGTTCTAGTCCCAGTCAGGGTGCCGGATTCTGTCCCGGTTGCCCCTCTTCCAGGCCAGCTCTCTGCTGTGGCCTGGGAGTGCAGTGGAGGATGGCCCAAGTCCTTGGGCCCTGCACCTCATGGGAGACCAGGATAAGCACCTGGCTCCTGCCTTCGGATCAGCGCTGTACACTGGCTGCAGCACACCAGCCGCAGCGGCCATTCGAGGGTGAACCAACCAGAAAAGGAAAACTTTTCTCTCTCTCTGTCTCTTTCTTTCACTGTCCACTCTGCCTGTCAAAAAAAATAATAATAATAAGCTTCAGGAAATAGGTTGAGATTTCTAGAGTATTTTAATAATGTAGCTCTCAGGGAATTTCTGTAATTGATCTCACACCTTTTTTGTTAACTTTTTAATTCAAAGTAGATTATTTATAAAATAAATAAAAATATATTTAAACTTGCAAAAAAAGATTGGCACTGTATTTTTTTGGCAAGTGCTTGTTTTATTTTATATATAATAAAATAAATATAATGTAATATATTAATATAATATTATAGTGAATATTATATTATATATAATTATATAAATATAATAAAATATATTATATATATAAAACCTTGTACATTTGGGAAAAAATTCCTTAAATGACATCTGATTTCCTGTTCATTCTACTTTACTGAGCTGGCATTGAATGGGATCTCAGCATTTCTTCAATCCTCCCATTACTGGCACTTGTGAAGAGCATTGTGGTTATAAAATGAAAGCAGCATTCCCAATTCCCACCTGGAAACATAAAATGTAGCAAAAAAGGAATCTCTTCTGTAATGGAAACAAGTCTGGGAGACATCTGCTGGGAAGAAATGAAAAGCACAAGTGAGCTCCACCTTTTACTGAATTGGGCAGGTTTTGCTATTGAGTTTCTTGGTTTTCATGAACTTGCAGTGTCAGCAGCAAATGATAACATCAGTCACAACAACCATTTTATATTATATGAATTCATGGTTGAAAGAACTCTCTACACATATTTTGTCAAAATATTGTGGTTGCTACTAAAATTAAGCATCTAAAAATGAAACCATCTAAACCTTGAATTATGTATTTAAAATAAATACTCAGGTGAATTTTTACAAACAGCATTTCAGTTACTCTGGGTAAATACAGTAAATCTCTATAATTCCATAGCATCTGGTTTCAGAGTCAACACAAAGTCAGAAAATTAAACTGCCATGTACACAATAGCGAATCCATTCAAGAAACCAGCGCTGCTTGCTATGAGGCAAGTGGTAGGAGCAGGTCAGGAGTGGGGGCAGGGAGGCATCAGCACCCTGTCCTGCAGCACAGACATTGGCACCTGGGGAAATCTGGCAGAGCCTGGCAAGCTGAGGCACCCCAGCCTCCAGGACCTGCTGGGAAGCTGAGATAACATGGGCAGCCCCAAAGTCCTCGGGTCTAATCTCAGAGATGGACCCCATTGCTGATCTTGGTGCCTTCAGTTCCAGCATCTAAGGCAGCCCACAAGGTGGCCAATGGTCCAGGTGACTTCCTGTGTCCCCATGCCAAGCCACTTCCCAAAGCCAATGCACCACAAGAAGATACAAAGATAAAGTTATTTTAAAATGGGCAGTTTTGAGAACAGGTGCAAAGTCACAGCACCATTAAATCACAAACCGATTTAGGTTTGCTCACTGTTTCTCAGTCCTCCCCTTCCTCTCTGCTCCCATGACTGCATATTTTGCTGCTATTCTGATGGGGAAAAATGCAAAATGCCTGTTTTCTCTTTTGTGGTTTGAAGAGTTGTCTAGAGATGGACTTGGGATCAAATCCAAGGTTTTTTTTTTCTGTGGAGTGTTTTAGCCATTACATCTACGTGCTTGACTGTGAGCATCACTTTTCCAGGCCTTCCTGAGAGGGTGCAGTTTATTTTCACAAGTACTACTCAGATATTATCTTTCATCATAGAGCACAGCCACTGTTGGCACTCAGTTTATTTTCTTATTTGTAGACAATAAAATTCATTTGACCTGCCTTCTATATTTGATTTTTCCACTTAATATGTTTCAAATGATACATTTTCAGCATTTTGTCTGTTTTCCTCCTGTTACAAAGTTTACACTAGGACTGGAGGGCCAATCCATGGCAGTTACTCATAAAGCCTCTATTAGACTTCAATAACTGACTGATGTTTTCTGAATTTTTTTTGCCAAGTTGCAGTTTTTTCTCATCCTAACCCACAAGCCTTCCCATATGTATCACCACAGTGACACCTAGAAGTTTAACAAAATTTGCTTGAAAATGGGGTGTTTTCAGAATTGGTGACTAATGATGGTACCATTCAAACACAAAAGGGCTTGGGCTCTCTTTCTGTTTCTCTGACCATTTCAGTTACTCAAGTGTATATAAACCCTGACAGCTCATGTGAATGCAAATTCTGCCATTTAGGGTTAGAAGCTAAGTGTAGGGCTAGGTATAGGATGAGTGTTAGGGTTAGTATTAGGACTAGAATGAGAGCTAGGATTGGTGTTAAGGTTTAGATTGAGCATTATTATTAAGGCTATTGTTAGGGTTGGGGTTAGGGTAAGATTTAGAGCTAGGTTGACATTTACTGTCAGCACCCAAGGCTCTTGACCTAAGCTGCCTGGGCTATCAAGCTTTTTGAATCCACAAACTATTAGTATTTAGACAAGATCTACAGGTGAATTTGTAAAGAAATGTGATCTACACACAGTGAAATGTTATATACCCAATAAAAAGTGGGAAATCCTGTGAATGAACCTTGAGGACATTGTAATAATAAGCCAAAGAAAAATATGATTCAATTCCACCCATATAAAGTATTTAAAGCTGTCAAAATCCTAGAAAGTAGAAAGGTGCTTAAGGATGACAGGAGTGGTTTTCTCTTCAGTGGGAAAAGGTTTTGCTAGACAAGGGTTCCCAAGATGTGTTGTAGATTAATGTGTTTGCATTTTATGTCACTACTGAACTGTACTTGTAGAATGTTCAGGATAGTAAATTTAATATTATATGCCTGTGCCTCTGGGGTCTTTTCCAAGAGCTCTTTGTGCCAATGTTTTGCATGGTTTCTTCAATGCTCTGTAATAATTTAATGGTGTCAGGTGGTAGAATTATGTATTTAATCCATTTTGAGTGGATTTTAGTGAAAGGTGTCAGGAATGGGTCTTGCTTCATGCTTCTGCATGTGACAATCCAGTTTTCTTAGCACTATTTGTAGAAGGGACTGTCCTCGCTCCAGGGATTGTTTTTACCTCCTTTGTCAAAGATCAGTTGGTTGTAAATGCCTGATATCTGGCATTTCTGTTCTGATCCATTGGTCTATCCATCTGTTTTGTACCAGTACCAGGCTATTTTGAATATAACTTCCCTTTAGTATGTCTTGAAATCTGGCATTGTTTTGCCTCCACCTTTGTGTTTGTTGTGTAAGGTTGCTTTAGCTATCTGGGGTCTATCGTGTTTCCATATGCATTTCAGCATAATTTTTTCTGTATCTGAAAAGAATGTCCTTGGCATTGCATTGAGTCTGTACATTTCTTTCAGAACTGTGGACATTTCTATGATATTGATTCTGCCAGTCTGACATGAAAGATTGTTACATTTTGTGTATCTTCTTCTGTTTTTTTCTTTAGTGTTTTGTAATTTTCATCATAGAGCACTTTGAAATCCTTGGTTAAATTTATTCCGGGGATTTTGATTTCTTTGCAGCTATTGTGAATGAGATTGATCTTAGAAGTTCTCTCTCAGCTGTGGTATTGTCTGCATTTGCAAAGGATAATAATTTTTGTGTGTTGATTTTTATATACTGCTACTTTACCAAGCACATCTATGAGATCCAATAGACTCTTTTTTTAAAGAAAGCTTTTATTGAATGAATACAAATTTCATAGTACAGCTTTAAGAATATAGTGGTTCTTCCTCCCCATATCCGCCCTCCCATCCCACTGGCTACTCCCTCTCCCATCCCATTCTTCATTAAGATTCAGTATTAACTTTATATAAAGAAGACCTACTCTGTACAAAGTAAAGATTTAAACAATTTGTACACACATGCACACAGTATAGAGTACTGTTTGAAAACAAGTTTTGTAGTTAATTATCATAGTACAACTCATTAAAGACAGAGGTCCTGCATGGGGAGTAAGTGCACAGTGACTCCTGTTGTTGATTGAACAATTAACTCTTATTTATGGTGTCAATGATCACCTGAGTCTCTTGACATGAGCTGCAAAGGCTATGGAAGCCCCCTGAGTTCACCGACTCTGATCATATTTAGACAGGGCCATAATCAAAGTGGAAGTTCTCTCCTTCCTTAAGAGAAAAGTACATCCTTCCTTGATGGCCCCTTCTTTCCAATGGGATCTCACTCACAGAGATCCTTCACGTAGAACATTTTTTGCCACAATGTCTCTCCATGCCTGAAATGCTCTCATGGACTTTTGAGAAAGATCTGAATGCCTTAAGGGCTGATTCTGAGGTCAGAGTGTTGTTTAGGGTGTTTCTCATACTATGAGTCTGCTGTGTGGTCTGCTTCCCATGTTGGAACATCTCTCCTTTTTAATTCTATCTATTGTTATTACCAGACACTTGGTCTTATTTATTTGATCCCTTTGACACTTAACCCTATCTATATGATCAATTATACACTTAATATAATCACTGTAACACATAAGATGGCATTAAAACCATCCAGCTTAATGAGATTGAGAGTCTCATGGCAAGTTCTTAGGTTTACCCTTAGGGTAAATTCATGGGAATGTGCTCCAAACTGTACAGCTTGTATCTCTCTTATTTCCACCCTTATTTTTACTGGGATAAATTTTCCATTGAATTAATACACCTATGATTAATTCTAAGTAAAGAGTACAACCAGGCCGGTGCCGCGGCTCACTAGGCTAATCCTCGGCCTTGCGGCACTGGCACACCGGGTTCTAGTCCCAGTTGGGGCACCGGATTCTGTCCCTGTTGCCCCTCTACCAGGCCAGCTCTCTGCTGTGGCCAGGGAGTGCAGTGGAGGATGGCTCAAGTGCTTGGGCCCTGCACCCCATTGGAGACCAGGAGAAGCACCTGGCTCCTGCCTTTGGATCAGCGTGGTGCGCCAGCCACAGCACACTGGTCGCAGCGGCCACTGGAGGGTGAACCAATGGCAAAGGAAGACCTTTCTCTCTCTCTCTCTCTCCCTCACTGTCCACTCTGCCTGTCAAAAAAAAGAGTACAACCAATGGTATTATGTAGAAAAAAATGAGATAATAAGCTCTTCCTCAACATTCAAGACAAGGGCTGTTCAAGTCTTTGCTTCTCATAGTATCAGTTTTACTTCTACAGGTTTCCTTTTAGGTGCTCTGTTAGTTGTCACAGAATAGGGAGAACATGTGGTATTTGTCCCTTTGGGACTAGCTTATTTCACTAAGTATGATTTTTCCAGATTCATCCATTTTGTTGCAAATGACCCATCTTCCACTGATGGGTGACTAGGTTGTTAATTCCATGTATTAGCTATTGTGAATTGAGGTGCAATACACATGAAAGTGAAGATAACTCTTTTGATGGCTGATTTCATTTCCCTTGGGTAAATTCTAAGGAATGGGATGGCTGGGTCATATGGTAGGACTATATTCAAATTTCTGAAGTATCTCCAAACTGTCTTCTATAGTGATTTTACCAGTTTGCATTCCCACCAACAGTGGATTAGTGTATCTTTTTCCCCAAATCCTCATCATCATTTATTGTTTGTTTATTTCTGTATGAAAGCCATTCTAAATGGAGTGAGGTGAAGCCTCATTGTGGTTTTGATTTGCATTTCCCTGATAGCTAATGATCCTGAACCTTTTTTCATGTGTCTGTTGGTTATTTGGATTTCCTCTTTTGAAAAATGTCTGTTTAAGTCCTTGGCCCATCTCTTAACTGGGTTGATTGTTTCGTTGTTGTGGAGTTTCTTGATCTCTTAGATGCTGGTTATTAATCCTTTATCAGTTGAATAACTTGTAAATAATTTCTCCCATTCTGTTGGTTGCCTCTTCACTTTCTTGACCATTTCTTTTGCCATACAGAAACTTGTCAATTTGAAGTAATCCTGTTTGCTAATTTTGGCTTTGACTGCCTGTGCCTCCAGGGTCTTTTCCAAGAACTCTGCCTGGCCAATGTCTTGCAGGCTTTCCCCAATGTTCTCTGATAATTTGATGGCATCAGGCCATGGATTTATATCTTTAATCCCTGTTGAGTGGATTTTTGTGTAAGGTGTAAGGTAGGGGTCTAGCCTCATACTTCTGCATGTGGAAATCCACCATTTGTTGAAGAGGCTGTCCTTCCTCCAGGGATTGGTTAGCTCCTTTGTCAAATATAAGTTGGTTGTAGATGTTTGGATTGATTTCTAGTGTTCCATTGATCTGTCCATCTGTTTTTGTATGAGTACCAGGCTGTTTAGATTATAATTGTCTTGTATTATGTCTTAAAGTATGGTATTGTGATGCCTCCAACTTTGTTTTTGTTGTATAAGATTGTTTTAACTATTCAAAGTCTCCTGTGGATCCATATGAATTTAAGCATCATTTTTTCTAGATCTGAGAAGAGTGACATTGGTATTTTGATTGGTATCACATTGAATTTGTAAATTACTCTCTGAAGAATGGACATTTTGATGATATTGATTCTTCCAATCCATGAACATGGAAGATTATTCCATTTTTTTGTGTGTTCTTTTATTTCTTTAATGTTTTGTAATTCTCATTGTAGAGATCTTTGACATCCTTGGTTAAGTTTGTTACAAGGTATTTGACTTTTTTGTAGCTATTGTGAATGGGATTGACCTTAGAAGTTCTTCCTCAGCCATGGCATTGTCTGTGTATACACAGGCTATTGGCTTTTGTGTATTGATTTTATATCCTGCTACTTTATCAAACTCTTCTATGAGTTCCAGTAGCCTCTTAGTGGATTCTTTTGGGTCCTCTATATATAGAATCATGTCATCTGCAAATAAGGATAGTTTGACTTCCTCTTTCCCGAGTTGTATCCCTTTGATATCTTTTCTTGCCTTATGACTCTGGCTAAAACTTCCAGTACTATATTGAATAGCAATGGTGAGAGTGGGCATCCCTGACTGGTAGTGGATCTTAGTGGGAGTGCTTCCAACTTTTCCCCATTCAGTATGAGCTGGTCATGGGTTTGTTATGAACTGCCTTGATTGTGTTGAAGAATGTTCCTCTAAACCCAATTTGCTTGGATTTTTCATCATGAAAGGCTGTTGTATTTTGTCAAATGCTTTCTCTGCATCTATTGAAATAAGCATATGGTTTTTGTTCTTCAATTTGTTAATGTGATGTATCACATTGATTTGCAAATGTTGAACCATCCCTGCATACCAGGAGTGAATCACATTTGGTCCAGGTGAATGATATTTCTGTCATATTGTTGGATTCAATTGGCCAGAATTTTATTGAGAATTTTTGTGTCTATGTTCATCAGGGAAATTGGTCTGTAATTCTCTTTTCTGTTACATCTTTTTCAGCTTTAGCAATTAAGGTGATGCTGGTTTCATGGAAAGAATTTGGGAGGATTCTCTCCCTTTTAATTTATTAAATAATTTCAGAAGAATTGGTTAGCTCTTTGATAGAATTCAGCAGTGAATTTATCCAGTCCAGGGCTTTTCTTTGTTGGGAGGGTCTTTATTACTAATTCAATTTCTGTCTTTGTTATGTGTCTGTTTAGGTTTTCTATGTCTTCATGGCTCAATTTAAGTATGTTGTAAGTGTCCAAGAATTTATCTATTTCTTCTAGGATAAGATGAGTAAAAATAGAGGCATACTTGTGTGCCTCACAGTAGAAAATAAAGAAATTATATGTTTACATGTCTTTATATTTAAAAATGCAGTCAGAATGACAATACTTATTGCACATCTTGGAGTACCAATGGTATTTTTATGTTTTTCATATACAAAATAACCCTATGATATTCAGCTTTAAGATACTAGTATGCTTGTGAGAAAGTTAGAATTGGAGTCAATACAGAAGATAACCAATTTTTAAATTAAAATATTTTAATTCTAAAATAATTTAATCAAAATAAAGATGATGGAAGAGGGGCAGATGACATCAGGTAATAGTTCTGAAAATCTAGTTATATGGGAATAATCAGTTCTTAGCTTTCCCAGTACAGCAAAGTAACTATAGGTCACAATAATGCATTATATACTATATGAACAATTAGAGGGGAGGAGCTGATGAGCTTAAAAAAAAAAAACTATAAGGAAATGGAAACACTAATTACTTGATTGATCTACTTATACATGTTTTGAAATATTGGATTATACTCCATAAGTTTTACAAGTACCACATGTTAATACAAAAGACAAAATATTTGTTTTCTGGGATTAAAAAAAAGCTTTATAGAAATGATGTATATGTGGGGCCAGTGCTGTGATGTAGTGGGTAAAGCTGCTGTCTGCAGTGCTGGCATCCCATATGGGCACTGGTTTGAGTCCTGGCTGCTCCATTTCCAATCCAGCTCTCTGCTATGGCCTGGCAAAGCAGTAGAAGATGGCCCAAGTCTTTGGGCCCCTGTGCCCATGTGGGAGACCTGAAAGAAGCTTCTGGCTCCTGGTTTCAGATCAGCAGTTCTGGCCATTGTGGCCAATTGGGGAGTGAACCAGTGGATGGAAGACCTCTCTCTCTCTCTCTGCCTCTCCATCTCTCTCTGAGTAACTCTTTCAAGTAAAGAAATAAACCTTTAAAATAAAAGAAAATTGAGAGTCATCAATTAAACAAAACTTTTAAAAAATGGATGCATAATTAATGAATATTTATAACATTTATTTTTATTTACTTATGTTTAGTATGCATATTTTTGAGAAATACATGACATTTATATGTACAAGAGTGCATATATGTGAACACAAGCATCATTTTTACTGTAAGAGTTTAACACTAAGAGATTACCTGTCACTTCAGGATGGAATAAAATGTTTTCCCTGTACCTCTTTAAGAGAAAAACTTACCCTATATTGACAATATTTTAAATTGTTTAGGGGCGGGGTGGCAGGGTGGCACACTAGGTTAATCCTCTGCCTGTAGTGCTGGCACCCCATATGGGCACCAAGTTCTAGTCCCGGTTGCTCCTCTTCCAGTCCAGCTCTCTGCTGTGGCCCAGGAAGGCAGTGGAGGATGGCCCAAGTGCTTGGGCTCCTGCACCCACATGAGACCAGGAAGAAGGACCTAGTTCCTGGCTTCGGATTGGTGTAGGTCTGGCCATAGAGGCCATTTGGTGAGTGAACCATCAGAAGAAAGACCTTTCTCTCTCTCTGTCTCTCTACCTGTCTATAACTCTACTTGTCAAATAAATAAATAAATAAATAATCTTTAAAAAAATAGTTTAGGGGCATTTATTTTCATTTTATCAAAAATGTTCAACTGAAAATGTTAACTGAAAAGTGATCGCTGTTAAATATAAGAGTGGGAATAAGAGAGAGAAGAGATGTGCAATTTGGGACATGCTCAAGCTGACTTACCTCAAACGGTAGAGTTAGAAACATACCAGGGGATTCCAATTCAATCCTATCAAGGTGACATGTACCAATGCCATCTCACTAGTCCCAGTGATCAATTTCTGTTCACAATTGATCATAATGATAGGACTAAGAGCCAAAGGGATCACATAAACAAGAATAGTGTCTGCAAATACTAGCTGATAGAATCAAAAAGGGAGAGAATGATCCAACATGGGAAGTGAGATACACAGCAGACCCATAGAATGGCAGATGTCCTAAACAGCACTCTGGCCTCAGAATCAGCCCTTAAGGCATGTGGATCCAGCTGAAAAGCCCATGAGAGTATTTCAGGCATGGAAAGTCAAGACACTCTGGGAAAAAAAAAAAAAAAAAGAAAAAAAAAAAAAACACCTAAATGAAAGATTTCCACAAGTGAGATCCCAGTGGAAAGAATGGGTCATCAAAGAAGGAGGTACCTTTCTCTGAAGGGAGGAGAGAACTTCCACTTTGACCATGGCCTTGTCTAAATATGATCAGAGTCAGTGAACTCAGGGGGCTCCCATAGCCTTGGCAGCTCATGACAAGAGCCTAGGGTGATTACTGATGCTGTAAACAAGAGTGTCAATTTGTTAAGTCAACAACAGGAGTCGCTGTGCACTTACTCCTCATGTAGGATCTCTGTCCTTAATGTGCTGCACATTGTGATTTAATGCTATAACTAGTACTCAAATAGTATTTTTCACTTTAGGTTTCTGTGTGGGAGCAAACTGTTGAAATCTTTACTTAATGTATGCTAAACTGATCTTCTGTGTATAAAGAGCATTGAAAATGAATCTTGATGTGAATGGAAGGGGAGAGGGAGTGGGAAAAGGGAGGTTTGTGGGTGGGAGGGATGTTATGGGGGGGAAGCCATTGTAATCCATAAGCTGTACTTTGGAAATTTATATTCATTAAATAAAAGTTAATAAAATTGTTCAAAATATTTGCTGACATTTTCTATGAAATTATTTTTGAAACTAATGAAAGTATTTGAAATGCTTTTAACACATTAACTATCATATTAATGTCTGTTGTTAAGGTAAATGAATTTAATATAAATTCAAAAATAACACCTCTTTGTCATTTTTGTTTAAAAGAAAAATTGTCTTAGAGAATACCAGGGACTGACTTTTTAAGAAATAATTTTTACTTATTTATTTATACTTGGATTTTTTTTCAGGGATTTTTTTTTAACTTTTATTTAATGAATATAAATTTCCAAAGTACGGCTTATGGATTACAATGGCTTCCCCCCGATATCGTCTCTCCCACCCGCATCCCTCCCCTTTCCCACTCCCTCTCCCCTTCCATTCACATGAGGATTCATTTTCGATTCTCTTTATATACAGAAGGTCAGTTTAGCATACATTAAGTAAAGATTTCAACAGTTTGCTCCCACACAAACATAAAGTGAAAAATAATAGATGATTTTTTAAATGATGATGAAATCAGATCAGACCTATTGTCATGTTTAATCCCAGTGAGAGTCAAGTTGGGAATTGATAATTTCTTCTTTTTTTTTTTTTACAGAAGATCAGTTTAGTATACATTAAGTAAAGATTTCAACAGTTTGCACCCCCATAGAAACACAAAGCGAAATATACTGTTTGAGTACTCATTATAGCATTAAGTCTCAATGCACAGCACATTAAGGACAGAGATCCTACATGAGGAGTAAGTGCACAGTGACTCCTGTTGTTGACTTTACAAATTGACACTCCTGTTTATGGCATCAGTAATCTCCCTATGCACCAGTCATGAGTTTCCAAATCAGCTGCATATCAGTCATGCAGAAAGCCATACTTGGATTTTTAATGTTAGATCATTAAAATGTAGAAATAAATTTAATGTTGAGTCTAACATATTGACTTTTCATAAGATTTATATAGGTTTTTCTTTGGTTATTTAAGTTTTTCTCTATTGGACTATCAGATTGATATTGGTGGGGTTATGTTAATTTTGTTCACCACTATGTAACTTTAGTACTTACCATAACATCTGATGGAAATATAATGTTTGGTAATTTTAAACCTGCAAATGTCTTACATTGCACTTAATTAGTGGTTGGGTCACTCATGAATATTAACATTTTAAATCATGATTTTACATGTAAAATGGTTTAATGTGTTTTACATGTTAGATTTTTCAATTAAGGTTTTTATTTTAAAATACTGTCCCACTGCTGAAAATATTTGAGCCATTAGAGAGACAGATCAGATTAGAAAAAAAATTTCATTAGCATTTTCTACTTTCTAATGTTCTTTATCAAAGAAATGGTTCAAGAACTTGAACTTCATGGCTCCTACCTGGGCATATCAGTAACGGGAGACCAATCACACTATGCAAAGTAAACATAGATTAAAACATTTCATCTAAACCACTGGTTTCCAAGCAATGATGTTTGAAGACTTTGATAGTTCCTCAAGAACTGCATGCAGTGCAGGTGTGGTGAGGTCAAGCTATTACGGTTCTGAGAGCTCTCTTTGAATCAGTTGGTGTTATCTGCATGATCAATGAGAATTGGACATTGGGTTTTATTTTATACAAGTGTTTGGAGAAAATGAGCTTGAAAAAAATGATAAACAGTGAAATAAGGATGTAAATCAAAAAATAGATCTTGTAAATACTGACATTTTAAGTACATTTTGTTTTGTCTAAAAGAGTCTAGTGTTTAGTATCTGTAGGATATGTCACACTGGAAGAAATAGGGAAAACATCTTCATTTAGCCAACCAATTTAAAACATGTTTTTTTCTCACAATACTGACTCATCTAATGACTGAGGAATGTTCCCTTTTGAAAAATGATAAAGAAGTAATGTGGGGCCA
Source organism: Oryctolagus cuniculus (assembly GCF_051225735.1). Lineage (NCBI taxonomy): Eukaryota > Metazoa > Chordata > Mammalia > Lagomorpha > Leporidae > Oryctolagus > Oryctolagus cuniculus. The sequence continues at coordinate 1,136,616 of NC_142886.1, read as the reverse complement.
TCTAGCAGCCATTACTGGCACATATCACATGGCCCCCATGGCTGGAGGGGGTGTGGCATATCCCTCATGATGCCAGAGGCACTCCTTCTCGTAGAGCTGGATGGAGCTGCTAACTGCTTGTGCTTCTTACTCAACCAGAAGATAGCATTTCTTCCCTAGAAACACCATTGTCTTTGGTGCCCTCTGACTTAGAGAAGACTGCCTGAATGTGATGCAGCTGCTTGAAGATCTCATGTGCCCAATTTGTTGCAATCTGTTTGATGATCCTCAAGTTTTGCCTTGCTCACATAACTTCTGCAAAAAGCGCCTGAAAGGTCTCATAGAGGGAACTGTGCAGAATTTATTGTGGAGACTATCATCATTCAAGTGTCCCTCCTGCCATAAGAAAATGTCAGCTACTGGAGTTAGCAGGCTGCAGGTTAATTACTCCCTGATGGGTATTGTGGAAAAGTAAAACAAGATCAAGATTTCTCCCAAGATGCCAGTGTACAAAGGACTCTTGGGGCAGTCCTCATTGTTTTCTGCCTGACTGATATGCAGCTGATTTGTGGGATCTGTGCTATTCCTGCTGACCACACCAAGTATGTCTTCTGATCTATTGAAGATGCCTATGCTCAGGAAAGGAATGCCTTTGATTTCCTCTTCCAGAGCTTTGAGACAACATGTAGGGGAGATGCTCTTTCTCACTTGGATGCCTGGGACACTAGCAAGAGAAAATACTCAGTTACTGACTAAAGATTAAGATGAAATTAAGAAATTTTTTGAGAAGTTGAAACACACATTGGATCAAAAGGATAATGAAATCCTATCTGACTTTGAGATCATGAAATTTGCAGTTCTGCAAGCTTATGACCCAGAGGTTAACCAACTCAACACCACCTTACAGGAACAATGATTGGCCTTTAACATGGCTGAGGCTTTCAAAGACTTGTCAGAACCCATGATATTTCTGCAACAAATGTAGGCGTTCTGGGAGAAAATCGAAGTCATCAAGGAAATCCCTTTACTTGCCTCTTAATTTTCCCAGAAGCCCTTTGATGAAGAACATTGACCAGTTAGTGTGAGAACATCAAATTAGTAGATGTGGATACTTTCTTTGCCTCAGGGCACTGTCACATTCATTAGCAAGATTCCCTGGCACTTTTATCAGTTATTTGCAGTAGTCTTTCTGCTTGACTTTCTCACTTTCTTCAGTCCCACTGCATCCCTAAAGTGATCTTTATTTGATGAATATGCAGGCAATTCACTCTGTCAGCCTATGTTCTTTGGGTGTGTGCACCTTATTAGCTGTGGTCTCACCAATCCTTATCCACACTAACACAGAAGGCCTCTATGGCAATCCTGACAGCCAGAACAAGTACAACGGCTTACTGAACTCCTGGAGAAAGATCGATCTGCAAGGGCAGTTCATGACATCAAAGCCACAGATGTCAGGTTAGATAAATAAGATTTAATGCAGAGGTACATTTTGATGGATGAGTTGTTACAAGACTTTATTTGGAAAGACAAGATTTTTGACTAAGTGATGTATGAAATTGAAGATGTGAAACACTAGAACTAGAGACCTTTGCACTTAAACTTAGGAAAAATATCATTGATGCCTTAGGAACTGAAGTCCATAGACTTGAGAATGAACTAAAAAAATGAAATCCTGAAGTTCCATGTGTAAATCTGGAGATTTTTTTTTTTTTTTTTTTTTTTTTTTTTTTTGACAGGCAGAGTGGACAGTGAGAGAGAGAGACAGAGAGAAAGGTCTTCCTTTGCCGTTGGTTCACCCTCCAATGGCCGCCGCTGCAGCCGGCGCACCGCGCTGATCCTGGCAGGAGCCAGGAGCCAGGTGCTTTTCCTGGTCTCCCATGGGGTGCAGGGCCCAAGCACCTGGGCCATCCTCCACTGCACTCCCTGGCCATAGCAGAGAGCTGGCCTGGAAGAGGGGCAACCGGGACAGAATCCGGCGCCCCAACCGGGACTAGAACCCGGTGTGCCGGCGCCGCAAGGTGGAGGATTAGCCTAGTGAGCCACGGCGCCGGCTAAATCTGGAGATATTATAAAATGATACAGTGAATCACTTCGGAAGCATGTTTGCCCAGCCACTCTGAAAAGCCATTTCCTACCCTTTCATGCTGACTACAGAGCCATTCAGAAGACATTATTTCTAAGAAGAAGAAAATATTCTGTGTGAAGAGCAATTGAAGAGTCCGCAGAACCAGAACAACTTCCTAAATTCTATGAGACATTACAAGTTGGATTAATCTGAAAATCCCATTTTTGTGATTCAGTATGAAACATTTTGGTATTTGAATTGCTTATAGTTTCTCATTTAACCTGTCAATGTGTGTTGTACCTTGAAATAATGATTTTTCTCTTTACATTGGTAAAACTAAGTGGCATCCCCAGGATTATGACTTTCAGTTTTGTTTCCACTGAAGTTTTCATTCCATCCAAATCTGCCCATCTGAATATGTTGGCTAAATCTCAGTATGTGATTTTTAAACAGTCCCTGTTTCAGTCGATCTTTCCTCATAAAATGTGTAAATTGTTACTGCATACCTTGTGACTTTGACCTGAGTCCTAACAGAAGCACTATCCTAACCTAGTTATCCACATTGTTCATTCCAGAAATGACTTAGTTGCTGAACTGCATGAAGGTATTTTAGGACACTCTTTTAGTCCATAGTTGTTATACCTTTGTAAAATGTCTTCTTTATCTTTTTTTAATATTTCATTTAATTTTCCTTCTTTTATAATGCTACCTTGACTTTTACATTGTTGTAGTAACATTCCACTGAAGGGAAAGTTTTCCTCATCAGCTGGATGTATTAATAATTCCCAAATTATGGTTCCTAATTAAAAAAAAGGCAGGATCAATACTTCTATAACAAGAACTTCTATTTCACTTTTCTAAAATGTCACAGCCCAAGCACCATGACTCCCAAGAATAGAGTATCTTGTCTGATGAAAGAATAGAATGATTGCATTCTTTTACCCAATAATTTCATTTTTAGGAATTTATTCTAAGGAAATAAAAGGAATAGACCACAAAGACATAATGGGCACATAGTGTTCCTCTCAGTGTTTCTTAAAATTGTAACCCATCAACAAATAAGCAGGAAAACAATAGGGGGAAAATTCAAATCTCTATCAGAAAAGAATATATAAGTTATTGTTGGAGCACCCAACAGGATTAGTCTACACATTGGATCCTACAGTCCAGTGTCAACAAGAGAAGTGATCTCTTAAAATCACCAAAGAAAGATCTCCATCCTTAAAATTCACTAATAGAGTCTCATTTATGTTTCTTATTTATTTATTGGAAAAAATAAATAGATTCCAATTAAAATAAAATATATACATCATACATTCATTTATTATGAACAATGTGTTTTTTTTTTATTTGACAGGAAGAGTTATAGACAGTGAGAGAGAGAGAGACAGAGAGAAAGGTCTTCCTTCTGTTGGTTCACTCCCCAAATAGCTGCTACAGCCAGAGCTGCATCAGCCCGAAGCCAGGAGCCAGGTGCTCTTCCCAGTCTCCCATGCAGGTGCTGGAGCCCAAGCACTTGGGCCATCCTCCACTGCCCTCCCAGGTCATAGCAGAGAGCTGGACTGGAAGAGGAGCAACCAAGAATAGAACCCGGTGTCCATATGGGATGCCGACACCGCAGGCAGAGGATTAGCCAAGTGAGCCACAGTGCTGGCACAACAATGTGTATTTTAAAAAATTAGATGGGAATGGGATTCAAAGGTAAGTTTATTTTGGTGCATTAAAATTTGAAATTCATGAATCTGGGTGATTTTTAAAAACTCATTGAAAATGTCTATAGACACATTATAATCTATATGGATATAAGTGTTTTTGAATCAAAATAATCTCTCAATGCATTTTACATGAATTCCTTGAATGGCCATTGTACATACTATTTTGAAATTTATACACATTGTAGCTGGCGCCACGGCTCACTAGGCTAATCCTCCGCCTAGCGGCGCCAGCACACTGGATTCTAGTCCCGGTTGGGGCGCCGGATTCTGTCCCGGTTGCCCCTCTTCCAGGCCAGCTCTCTGCTGTGGCCAGGGAGTGCAGTGGAGGATGGCCCAGGTGCTTGGGCCCTGCACCCCATGGGAGACCAGGAGAAGTACCTGGCTCCTGGCTCCTGCCATCCGATCAGCGCGGTTCACCGGCCGCAGTGCGCCAGTCAAGGCGGCCATTGGAGAGTGAACCAACGGCAAAGGAAGACCTTTCTCTCTGTCTCTCTCTCTCTCACTGTCCACTCTGCCTGTCAAAAAATAAAAAAAAATTAAAAAAATAAATTTATACACATTGTAAAATGGTTTAATTAAGTGAATTACCATATACATCATAATGCTTATTTTAAAAGTTAAAATTCTTTAAATTTTTCTCAAAAATTTTGGAGAAAACATTTTTGAGTGTAGTCACATTTCACTTTCTTCTTCATATTCCAAATCTTTCCTCTTTTATCCATTCATTATACATCTATATTTTTCCCCTCATCAAAATCTTTAAATTTGCTTTTCACTTCTGCAGCTTAGATGCTCTTTTCCTAGCTTCCACACTGAAAGTTACTCCCCATTGTTATGTTTTAAGATCATGTATTATCCATTAGTGAGGACTTTCAAACTCTTCTGGCTAAAGCAAACCTTGTCCTCTCCACTGGGACCTATCACATTATTTTATTTTTTATCCAGAGCACTTCAAATATTTAAACTATTTTACACAAAACTATAATTTATACCATTTTCTTCAAATATGCTCTATGAGGGCAGAATTTTGACATTCAGGCCACTCCAGAATGGCAAATTAATTAGTAGAAAAATACGGTATGTGAATCTTACTAGCATCAACACAAGTTGGTAATTTGCTAGTAACCCCATAAAGAAAAAAAACTGACAATCAGAGCAGTTCTGTTTGCTACGAAAGATTGATTTAGAAGCAACAACTCAGATGTAGCCAGTAGTATATATAGAAATGTCTAACTTGGGCTGTCAGGGAAATTTTATCTGCTTCTCTAAAAGAAATCAAGATGTGATATATTTTAAGGGACCGTAGCCCTTTTGCAGACATGGAAAGGGTAGCTGATGGGCTGTGATTACCTGGGCACACAAGTGTAAAAAGTGGGTCTCCAATGGCTGAAGCACTAATTTACCAGTCAGTACATGTGGGTTTCAGAACTGGAGACACACACAGCCTGTGATGGAAACAGGTTGGGAACACATGAAGGAATAAAGAGGATGCAGTAAGCTAGTGCTTAGAGATAGTTTATAACCTTAAATGCTTATGTTAGAATAAAACACTGAAAATCAATCAATACAGCTCCCTTGTTAATTATAAACAAAAAATATCAGAGTATTGAAGAAAAGGAAGAAAAAAGAGAACAGCAGACATGTATGAAATGCTATACAATGTACCACAAATAAACAAAGACACAATAACTTTTTTTAAGAAAAATATTAACAAAGTTAACCATTAGGAAAAAATGATTAAGGAACCAACGGGGAAAGTAACACAAATAACCAGTTTAGGAATTAAAACAGTATCATTCTTTTGTAGAGATTATAGCTTTGACCAAGATACTAGAGAAAGATATGAAATTCTTAGGAGTAAAATTTGACTACAGAGATCAATATCCACCCTATTTTGAAAATCAGGTTTCCAAAAAACAAATATAACATAAAATCAAAAAACTCCTATATAACCCAAGTAATTGAATCACATTTTGAAAACTCCAGAAAGTCACACAATGACAATTTCAGGTCCAGAATTAGAGAATACTGTGGGGAGCAATTCGGACTAGACTAAGTTACTGGAATTAAGACTTATTCTATGCATCTGCTCTCCCACAATATGGCGCTGGGAGAGGAGAAAACAGCTTCTACGCAGCTGCCTCCAGTTCAGCCAATAAACTGTAGGACTTGCTCCTGATTGGAGAGCAGCATACTCGGCGTGTGGGCAGCCGAGTTGGGATTGGCGGAGGAGGACTATAAAGGAGGAGAGAGACGGCATGCACCAGGAACATCTAAGGGGAACATCTAGCTGAAGGAACACCTGTGCAGCCCCCGAGAAAGCCGGCCGGCGGTGTGCCGCTCCCCTGTGGAAGTGGGGAATGTGGCCAGGGGGAACTGCCCTTCCACGGAGGTGGAAGGGACAGTAGCCAACCCGGGAAGAACCAGCAGCAAACCCGGGGAGGGCCGAGCAGACGAAAGAACAGCGCAGGGTCCTGTGTCGTTCCTCCACGAAGAGGGGGAGCGACAGAATACTTCAAAATTTTACAGAAGAAAAAACAAATTTACATTTCAAAGACCTGCCCAAAGTGAAAATAAGCAAAGCTGTTTTTTAGTTTCTTTTGGAAAACCACCATTACAGTGAGGATGGTGCAAGCAGGCCAAGACTTGAAATTAAAAAAGGGGGCTGGCACTGTGGCACAGCAGGTTAAAACCCTGGACTGAAGTGCCAGCTTCCTATATGGATGCCGGTTCTAGTCCTGGCCGCTCCTCTTCCAATCTTGCTCTCTGCTATGGCCTGGGAAAAGCAGTAGAAGATGGCCCAAGTCCTTGGGCCCTTGCGCCCATGTGGTAGACCCAGAAGAAGCTCCTGGCTCCTGGCTTTGCATTGGTGCAGCTCTGCCTGTTGCAGCCATCTGGGGTGGATGGAAGACCTCTCTCTCTCTGTCTCTACCTCTCTCTGTAACTCTGTCTTTCACATACATAAAATAAACCTTAAAAAAAAAGACATTAAAAAATAAAGTTTTGGATCAAGACTTGAAATAAAAATTGTTTTATTAAAAGCATCTCTTTTATAAACAGAGCTACTAGTATCCTCAGAAAAGTATTAATGTAATAAATGAAATCATCTAAGAAAATATATCAATAGGAAGCAGGGACATAATGAAAAATGCAAGGGTGGTTAACATTCCCAGACAAGCCATCCAGGCAGGTAAAAATCACAAGAAGAAAATCCCATGGTCATTTAGATTCCGTGTTGGAAAGCACTTAGTAAAGTGCAGCAGCTAGGAAAGAGAAAACTGCTAGCAGAGCAACAACAAAAAAGCCAGCGACTTCTTTACTGTGACTGAGAGTGAAATGAACCTACAGCAAATGCTCATCGAAAGCTTTTTTCCTTACAGTAAGCCTAGGCCATGATTCCTGCACTCTCTCTCAGACTTTCTACTACAGGTGTAATAAAGGAAATAAAACAGCAAAAAGTAATTACATGGTATAAAGATCAATTTCTAAGTCATAAAATGTGAATATACTGGGTGATGCTTATATATGGAGATAATCCATGAAAATCTAAAAACTGATAAATGAGATTACTGGAAGGATTATACATACATGTGTGTATGTGTTTTACTATTTATTAAGTACTAGCAAGAAACAGAAAATAATAATAAAGGACAACAGGCAGACTAAAAAAAAAAAAACAAGTTAAATTGGAGAAGGATTCAATTTTGTGATATCCTTAAATATTCTTTAAATCAATACTTTAAAAACTACAGATGATTCAACAGAAAAAGTATCACATAGAAGATGAAAAAGAAAGGCTGTGAAGCCAATAAACAGCCATTAAATGGTAACCGACCTGAGTTAGTTTACTGCAAGCTCCAGGTAGGATCCTCTCAGGAAGATGCAGGTGGGAGCCCAGCAGTGAGCAGGACCAGAGAGGAGATCCCACCACTCGCTGCAGGGAGGGAGGCGCATAAGAGGACAAATTTCAGAAATGAACCCAAGACTCCTTCTTGCTTCTGCCTCCAGCAAGACCTGGAATTATGCAGCAGCGTTATGGAGGACGCTGATTGGCTGCATCTTTTATGACGTGGTGCGTCCTCACAGCTATGCAAGCTGTCCAATCAGGTGTGGTAGCATAAACACTACAGAATCCCGCGGAATCTTGACGTCATAGTAGTCAACCAGTTCCGTGGTGGAGAGGCCCAAGGAGGGGCTCCAGCACTCAGAACTCTGAATGTAGCCCACGTCCATCGTTCTCGTACCTCCTTCCATCGCAGGAAGCTGCTCACTTGGACCTCGGGACATGGTGCGTGGGGCTGAGCTTGAGGAGAGGGGAAGGCAGGGTGGGGAAGTTGTCAGAAAAGGCTGGCAGGATGTGGGCTTCCCAGAGGTTGTGGCTGGAGCCTGTAGGCCCCCTCTCATTGCTGATACGACCCTCCACTCAGCCCCTTCTGGTCTGCAGTGTGGAGGCTGGACTGGCACCCGGGACCCCGGCGTCCTGTTCCTTTCCTGCTCACAGCCCAGGGGCCATCCCTGGGCAGCTGTTGGTGGCATCCCCTTGTCTTCCCCGATTGTGCAGTGGGGACAGGATGGCCATTATGGAGCATATGGGTTGTGTGCTGGGTTCCTGCAGCGAAGCGCTGTCACTTATGGGATCCTCAGTTCCTCCCTTCTCCCCGGGGTGACCGGATTCCCCAAGTTTTCTGAATAGTTCAGAAGCTGAGTCTCAGCTCATGGCCCCTGACTTCTCAGCGTAGCTCTTTCTGGGAATCTGACCACATTTTCTGTTGGTAACAGCAGTGTCACAGACCAGGTAAGCTAATGAAACAGTTTTATTTTGATCAGGGCTTTGGTCGAGGTTTTAGGGGGGACAAGAGGACACTGTATTTTGGTCTTGGATGTCATCTAAGCCTTTACATGTTCCTTTTACAGGCTGTCATCTGTCTCTGAACTTTCAAATAAGAACTTTTAGCTAGTCACATTTATCAATGTTTTTAAAACTGCTTCTGTTCCATGACAGCCTTCCCAACCCCAAAGATATAAACCTAGTTTTTTGAGTTTTAATTTGTATTTTGATGTAGGGTGATTGTTTTCAAAGTTATTGGAGTATAATTGACAAACAAAATTTGTATATATTCAAGGCCTGCAACTTGATGTTTTGATATGTGAAGAGACTTTTTAAAATTTTATGGAAATTTCACTGTTTAATCCTGTTTTTCACAAACCTTTTGGAGTTCCCTAGTACATATACATTCTGAAATGATTAGGACAATCAAACTAATATATCCGTCACCTTACAGAGTTTTTTTTTTTTTTTTTCCGACAGGCAGAGTGGACAGTGAGAGAGAGAGAGACAGAGAGAAAGGTCTTCCTTTTGCCATTGGTTCACCCTCCAATGGCCGCTATGGCCAGTGCACTGCACTGATCCAATGGCAGGAGCCAGGTACTTCTCCTGGTCTCCCATGGGGTGCAGGGCCCAAGCACTTGGGCCATCCTCCACTGCACTCCCTGGCCATAGCAGAGAGCTGGCCTGGAAGAGAAGCAACTGGGACAGAATCTGGCGCCCCGACTGGGACTAGAACCAGGTGTGCTGGCACCAATAGGTGGAGGATTAGCCTGTTGAGCTGTGGTGCCAGCCACCTTACATAGTTTTTAAAAGAAAACCTAATGCCTTAACAAGTTGTGAGTATCTAATCATATATTCATAACATTTCTGGGCTGTACATTATCTACTAACTGTAAATGTTATTAGTCATTCAACTAACATCTTCCATTTCCTTCACCCTCAGCACCTAGCAACCACTGTTCTCTTCTTAAGTTTGACTTTCTGAGATTCCATAAATAAGGGAGATTGTGTGGTATTTATCTTTCTGTGACATTTCAATCAGCCTAATGGTATACTCATACTTTTCAATCCAGATTGTGACAAAATGTCAGAATTTCCTTGTTAAGGTTGAATGTGACTCCATTGTGGGTGTATGGCATTTCTCTACTCATCTGTTGATAGACAATGTTTGTTTATATATCTTATTCGTGTGAATAATGCTCACATGAACATGGTTGTGCAGTTGTATCTTTGAGATAGTAATTTTACTTCTTTAGATGCACATCCAATAGTGGGAATGCTTTATCATTTGTTAGCTCCATTTTTAATTTTATTTGAGACACCTCCATAGTGTTCTCCATAGTGGGTGTACTAATTTACATTTCTATAAACAATTTATATGTTCCCTTTTCTCCAATGCTGGTTCAATATTTATGTTTTTTACTTTTTTATAATAGCTATTTTTACATATGTGAGATCATAACCATTGTGGTCTTGATTAGCAGTGCTGAGTCCCTTTTAAATGCCTGTTAGCTGCTTATGGAAAAACTGATCTGATCCTTTGCCCATTTTTTATTACAATATTTCCTTTTGAATTGTGTCTGTTCTTTATATTAATCCTTTACTCAGCTATGATTTGCCAGTATTTTCTCTCATTCCTTGCTTTCACTTTTCAGCTTTTCCTTTCATATGCAGAACTTTTTTATTGTTTTGCAGTCCTACTTCCTTATTTTTGCTTTTGTCACCTGTACATTTGCAGTCATACCTAAGTCATTATAAAAGTCTGGAAAAGCCACAGTTTTAGATGTTGGTGATTTGAATCAGTGGATGAGAATGTCCTCTCTCTCTCCTTCTCCCTCTCCCTCTCTCTCTCTCTCTCTGTTTCTCTGTGTGTCTCTTTTTCTTTGAAACTAATTAATTGAGAAATTCTTTAAAAACTTCGTGGAGTAATTGGTACCAAATCAGAGCTAGATGATAGTGAGTTCCTTGTGTTACATAGCATTGTGAGTGACTATAGTCCACAGTAATCTTGTGGGGAGCAACCCGGACTGGACTGAGTTACTGGAATTAGGACTTATTCTATGCATCTGCTCTCCCACAATATGGCGCTGAGAAGGGAGAAACAGCTTCTACGCAGCTGCCTCCAGTTCAACCAACAAACTGTAGGACCTGCTCCTGATTGGAGGAGAGCAGCGTATTCGGTGTGTGGGTAGCAGAGTTGGGATTGGTGGAAGAGGACTGTAAAGGAGGAGAGAGACAACATGCACCAGGAACATCTAAGGGGAACATCTATCTGAGGGAACACCTGTGCAGCCCCCGAGAGATCCGGCCGACGGAGTGCCGCTCCCCTGCGGAAGTGGGGAAAGTGGCCAGGGGGAACCGCCCTTCCACAGAGGTGGAAGGGACGGCAGCCAACCCGGGAAGAACCAGCAGCAAACCCGGGGAGGGCCGAGCAGACGAAAGAACAGCGCAGGGTCCTGTGTCGTTCCTCCACGAAGACGGGGAGCGACATAATGGTGCCGTGACTCGGATATGAAGCCTAGGCAGGGTTTAGTGTCGTTCCTCCATGAAGAGGGGGAGCAACAAATCTATCCCATATTTTAGGAACAAATAGAGGAAAGGTGCTCCAAGGCCCTGATTTTGAAGTATAATGTCAGAGAAGGGAAAATGTTGTTTACTCCAATTTATTCAGTACACATTGTATGCATGAATTAAAATCTCTCACTGCAGTCCATAGGTATGTATAATTATTGTCAACAAAATAAACTCAAAACATCGTTCTTGGTGTATAACATTCAGGGGTGTTAAAATACTTAAATTAATATCACAACTAAAATTCTGATCTTTGGAAGCAGTTTATTCATACAAACATAATCTAGAAATATGTGAATTGGCATTTTTTAAAGATTTATTTTATTTATTTGAAAGAGTTACAGAGAGAGGTAGAGACAGAGAGAGAGGTCTTCCATCCGCTGGTTCACTCCTCAAATGGTCGCAATGGACTGAGCTGAGACGATCTGAAGCCAGGATCTTCTTCTGGGTCTCCCTGTGAGCGCAGGGGCCCAAGGACTTGGGCCATCTTCTACTGCTTTCCCAGGCCATAGCAGAGAGCTGGATCAGGAGAGGAGCAGTGGGACTAGAACTGGTGCCCATTCAGGATGCCGGCATTCAGGCCAGGGCTTTGACCCCCTGCACCACAGCACTGGCCCCAAGAATTGGCATATTGTCATTCTAAGTGGAGTGATTAGGGGGCAGTATTTTACCTTACAATGGTAATTAGTACAACTTTTAAGTTGTTTCATATAAGAAAAATGAAGTATTTCTTTAAGAGTATATGGAATTAATTTTAATTAGGGCAATATCACAAGAAATATGGAATTAAATGGCAGGTTAATTTTGGTGCAAAATTTTATTGAAAAACATGCATACTTCTTTCATACTAAACAATGTCCATGAATTGTAAGGCCTTTGCATTTATGGGTTTAAATATATTTCAACCAAAATAAACATATTTTAATTTCACGTTCCAGAAAATATGTGAAACCCCCTCACATTTGTTCATTTTATTTTCTTCCATGAGGCCCAAATTCAGTCTGCCCAGTCCTGTCTCATATTTTCAGTGAATATTCTATGCTTTGTGCTGTGTTGCAAGTTATGTAATCATAAGCACATTCTAGTATAAACACATTTCCATTAATCCAAATGCTTCATATTATCTATAGCACTCCTCATTAACCATCAGCCCCAGCACAGGCATTAATCTAAACCTATCTCCAGAGATTGACCTTTCCTGGACATGTCATAATGGGAAACAGGATGTTAGAGTATATGGGGATGGCTTTGAGTTTCTTCTTTTTCTTTGTCTTTTGAATTGCATTATTTTGTGATCTATCATTTCTTAATTAAATTTGATTGTCAAATTGTATAGGATTATAAAAGATATACTGAACATTGCTTTCTTTGCATATCAGCGTTTGGGTTGCTTTCACATTTGGTTTCATAAATATTGCTTCAGTATTCATGTGCCTGTGGATTATGTCTCTCTTAGTGGCATACCTGGCAGAGAAACTGCTGAAGTGATAAATAATCCCATGTAGAAATTGCTTGGAAACTGCCAAATTATTTTCATAGTGGCTGCAATATTTTACTGGAAATGTATGAGGGTTCCCTGTTCTCCACATCCATGTCAACATTTATCTATAGTGAATCAGAGTCATTTGACTTAATATGAAGTGCTATTTCCCTGAGGTTTTGATTTACATTTCCACAATGATTTATATTAAGTATATTTTTTAAAGATTTATTTATTTGAAAGACAGAGTTACAGAGAGAGTTAGAGACAGAGAGAGAGGTTCTCCGTCCACTGGTTCACTCCCCTAGATGGCTGCAATAGCTGGAGCTGTGCTGATCCAAAGCCAGGAGCCAGGAGCTTCTTCTGGGTCTCCCACATGGATGCAGGAGCCCAAGGACTTGAGCCATCTTGCACTGCTATCCCAGGCCATAACAGAGAGCTGGATAGGAAGTAGAGCAGCCAGGACTAGAACCGGCACCCATATGGGATGCTGGCACTTCAGGCCAGGGCTTTAACCTGCTGCACCACAGCACTGGCCCCAGAAGCATATACTTTTGCAGTATTAAAATCTCTTACTGAAATCAATGCTTCATTTAAAAATTGTATTTTTTTTGTAATTTTTTAGTATAAAATTCAAGTTTTGTGGGGCCAGTGCCATGGCTCACTTGGTTAATCCACCACCTTGTGGCACTGGCATCCCATATGAGTGCCAGGTTTTAATCCCAGTTGCTCCTCTTCCAGTCCAGCTCTCTGCTGTGGCCTGGGAAGGCAGTGGAGGATGGCCCAAGAGCTTGGGCCCTGCACCTGCATGGGAGGCCTGGAGGAAGCACCTGGCTCCTGGATGCGGATCAGCATAGCTCTGGCCGTAGTAGCCATTTGGGGGCAGAGCCAACATAAAGAAGGCCCTTTTCTCTGTCTCTCTCTCTCTCACTGTCTAACTCTATCTGTCAAATAAATTTTTTTAAAAATCAAGTTTTTTTTTCTTAAATTTCTTGTGGTATTTTCACTCTTTGATGCTACCTTGAATGTTATTGTTAATTATATTTTTAGAATGTTCATCATTGTTAAACAGAAATATAATTGATACTTATATCTTTATATTCTGCAAAAATACTGAATTTTACTGTATTTTTGGAGTGGGATTTTAGTGACTCCCTCAGAATATATGTTACATACAAGACTATGTGTTCAATATTACAAGTCAACTTTGCTCTTTTGTTTGCAATCTGGAGTTTTATTCTTTTGCTTTGTTCATTTTTTTAGTAGAATCATCCACTACACTGTTGAATAGAAGTGTTAAAAGTAGCAGTCTTATTCCCATTTTATAAGAGTTTATTGTAAATTTCCCATAGGTGCCCTTCCTGTGGTGGAAATTTGCCTCAGTAAACAGTTTATTTAGGGTTTTAATCATAAATTGAATTTAGTCAATTTTTTTCTTATTGATGAGGTTATCAATCTTGATTTTCTGATTATTACATTAAATATTTACACTTAATATTTTTATTTTTTAATTTGAGAGGTAGAGAGAGCTAGAACCCCTATCTTCTGGTTCACTCTGCATAGGTCTGCAATGACAGGTCTGCACTGGAAACAAAATCCTGGCCTCCAATGTGGGTGACAGGGTCCCAGTTACATGTTCCATCCCCACAGCCTCCCATATTTTCCATTGGCAGGCAGCTGGTTTCAGAAGCCAGAGGTGAGAGTTGAACATAAACACTGTAGTATGCAATGCAGATATCTTACCCAGACTCTCAACTGAGACCAAATCTGTGCCTGTATGTCTGGTTTTGTTCAAATATCACACTGTTTAGATTACATTTGCTTTTGAATTAAGAGAATGTGAGGCCTGTAACTTTGATCTTATGTTCAAGAATATTTGGGTATTTAAATACTTTGACATTCCATATTAATTTTCTGTATAGTTTTTTAAATTTTTGATTAAAAATAACTATTGGGATATTATGAAGAATGATTTGAATCTATAGGTCACTAGGAACATTGATTTATTATATATATTTTATGATCCATGAACAGAGTATATATATATATATATATACATTTATTTGTGTGATCTTTAATTCATTTCAGTAATCTTTTATAGTTTTCAATGTTTAGGTATTTTATTTCCTTGGTTAAGTTTATTCCTAAGTATTTTATTACCTTTGGTGCTTTTGAAATTGAATTGTTCTCTTGATTGCTTTAATTTATTTATTAATTTTTTATTTATATATAAGGTGAACAAATTTCATGTATTTCATATATTCAGATTTAGAAACATAGTGATACTTCCTACCCTACCCTCTCTCCTGCTCAGGCTCCCAACCTTTTTCCTTCCTTCATTATGATTTTACTTTTAATTTTTACAAGACATACTGTCAGTTTATGTTATAATCATGTTTGACCTTCCACAAAGTGAAGGATTCAAGAAATAGAAAGTAGAAGAAAACCACTGTTCCTTGAGAGTAAAGAAAATGTTATAAACAATAATCTCAAAATGCAAATTTTGCTCCTACACATTACATCTTTTATATTCTATATATTAGTAACATACCAAGGAAAACATATGATATTTGTATTTTTTGAGACTCACTTATTTTACTAAGCATGATGGATTCCAGTTGCATCCATTTTATTGCAAAAGACAGAATTTCATTCTTTTTTGTGGCTGAGTGGTATTCCATAGTGCATAGATACCATATTTTTTATCCAGTCATTACTTGATTGGCATCTGGGTTGATTCCATATCTTAGGTATTATGAATTGAGCTGTAATAAACATGGGCATACAGATAGCTTTAATATGCCAATTTAACTTCTTTTGGGTACATTAACAGTGTGGGATGGCTAGGTCATATTGTAGATATACTATCAGATTTCAGAGGAATCGCTATACTGCCTCTAGTAACGGTTGCACTAGTTTACATTCCCACCAAAAGTGTACTAGGGAACTTTTCCCCTACATCCTCACCAACAGTTATTGCTTCCTATTTTTTTGTATGAGAGCCATTCTAACTCTGGTAAGGTGTAACCTCATTGTAGTTTTTATTTGCATTTCCTGGCCAAGAGCTAGGAGCTTCTTCTGGGTCTCCCACATGGGTGCAGGGGCCCAAGGACTTGTGCCATCTTCTACTGCTATCCCAGGCCATAGCCGAAAGCTGCTTCAGAAGTGGAGCAGCTAGGACTTGAACTGGCACTCATATGGGATGCCAGCACTTCAAGTCAGAGCTTTAATCTGCTGCGCCACAGGTCAGTACAGCTTCGGCCATTGCAGCCATCTGGGGAGTGATCCATCAGATGGAAGATCTCTCTTCTACCTCTCTCAAACTTTGTCTTTCAAATAAATAAAATAAAGCTTAAAAAAAGAATAACTAAAAAAAAAAGATATGGTTATCTCAATAGATGCAGGAACCATTTGATAAAATACAACACTCTCTCACAATGAATAAACAAACAGTTTTCATTCTTCTATTTGTTATTGTGATGTGTCACATTTGTTAATTTGCATATGTTGAACCATTCCTGCATACTAAGGATACCACTTGGTCTAAGTGAACAATCATATTTTGTTCATCTGTGATACTGGCTTATAATTCTCTTTGTTGTATGTTTTTCTGGTTTTCAAATTAAGGTTACACTGGTCTCATAGAAGCAGTGTGGGAGAATTTCTTCCATCTCAGTTGTTTGAAATAGATTGAGAGGAATTGGAATTAGTTTTTCTGTAAAAGTTTGGTAGAACTCAGCATGTAACCATCCAGTCCTGGGCTTTTTCTATGTGGGGAGGGTCTTTATTTCTTATTCAGTCTCCATCTTGGCTATTGTTTTGTTTAGGTTTTCAGTGCCTTCATGCATCAATGTTTGGTAGTTTGTGCTTATCTAAGAATCCATTTCTTCTAAATTTCCCTATTTTTGGCATATAGCTTTTTTCATAATTTCTTATGAATTTTATTTTTGTGGTATCTAACATTTCCTTATTTATTTCTGAATTTATTAATATGTGTCATCTCCACTCTTTTATTTTAATTACTTAGGCCTGTGGTGTATCAATTTTCATTTTTTTCAAAAATAATTGCTCTTCATTTCACTGATCTTTTGTTTCTTTTTTGTTTCAATTTTATTTCTTCTTTAATTTTAAGAATTTCTTTCCTCATACTAACTTGTGATTTGGTTTATTGTTTTTCTAGGTTTTGAATGGATTGTTAGATCATTGGTTTGATCCCTTTCCAATTTTGAGGTAAGCGCTAACTGCTATAAACTTAACTCTCAGAATTGCTTTTGCTGTATATCATAAGTTTTGATATGTATTTTGTCATTTTCATTTCTTTCCTGTATTTTTTATTTACTTTTTGATTTTTTCTATGACCCACAGTTCATTCAGGAGCAGGCTGTTCAGACTCCATGTGCTTGCATGCATTCTAGAATTTCTTATGTTCTTAATTTTCAGAAATCATTCCATTGTGGTCAGAAAAGATACATGGTATGATTTCATTTTCTTTTAATTTGCTGAGACTTGCTTTATGGCCTAACATATGATCTGTCCTAGAAGGAGTTCCATGCACTGGTGATAAGAATGTGTATTCTGCAACTATGGGATGAAATGTTCTGTATATGTCAATTCTGTCATTTTGGTCCATAGTGTAGATTAGTTGTCTTCTTCAATTTTTCTTTGTCTAGTTGTCCTGTGTATTGATGAAACTGTGATATTGCTGTCACCCATTACTATTGGATTGAAGTCAATGTCTCTGTTAAGATCCATTAACCTTTATTTTAAATAATCAGGCACTGGGGCTGGAACTGTGACAAAGCAGGTTAAGCATTCCATATGGGCACTGGTTTGAGACCTCACTGTCCCACTTCTGATCCAGCTCTCTGCTGTGGCCTGGGAAAGCAGTAGAAGGTGGCCATAGTCCTTGAGCCCCTGCATCCATGTGGGAGACCCAGAATAAGCTCCTGCCTGCTTCTTCTGATTGGCTCAGCTCTGGCCACTGGCCATTTGAAGAGTGAACCAGCAAATGAAAGACCTCTCTCTCTCTCTCTCTCTCTCTCTCTTTGCTTTTCTCTCTCTCTCTCTATTTGCTTTTCAAATAAATAAATGAAGCATAAAAAAATGAAAAGCAATCATGCACCTGGCCAGTGGGTGCATATACATTTACCATAGTTACATCTTTCTGTTGGATTGATCCCTTCATTAACACAATATGCCTTTCTTTGTCTTGTTTAATAGTTTTTGCTTTAAAGTCTGTTTTGCATGATATTATCATGGCTAATATTTCTCTTTTTTTACTTTTAGTTATCATGGAATATCATTTTCCATCCTTTAACTTTCAAAATCTGTATGTATCTTTGTAGCAGAGATGTGTTTATTACAGGCAGTAAAAAATGGATCTTGTGTTTTAATACATTCAGCTAGTCTGTATTTTTTTAGATTTATCCATCCATTTGAAAGTCAGAGTTACACAGGAGAGAAGGAGAGGCAGAGAGAGAGGGAGGGGGGTCTTCCATCTACTGGTTCACTCCCCAATTGACTGCAATGGCCGGAGCTGTGCCAATCCAAACCCAGGGGCCAGAAGCTTCTTCAGGTCTTCCTCATGAGTGCAGGGGCCCAAGGACTTGGGCCATCTTCTACTGTTTCTCAGGCCACAGCAGAGAGCTGGATTGGAAGTGGAGTAGCTGGGACTTGAACCAGTGCCCATATGGGATGACAGCACTGCAGGCAGCAGCTTTACCTACTACACCACAGTGCCAGCCTCTTGATTTATTTTATTGTTTTCCTTTTGGGAATTTCATGGTTCTAAGATTGAGTTCATCTTACTCCTTATTGTGATGCATGCTCACCATTTATCTAGACTGTATATTTAATTACTAAGAGTTTTTATTGGGCATAACTAGTTTACAAAAGTCTCACACACTAACATGACATGCAAGAATTTGTAGCTCATAATGATTATTAATACAGGACTGAGTTTCACCTGAATATCAAATGAAGCTAAGTTGGTTTCTCCAGACTCCTTCATTCTGTATTTTGCTGTCACTTGCTGCTATTCAGGGGTATTAGATTGTGGCCTGTATGCATACTAATTGTATATAATATTTCTTTTTAAAAAAACATTTATTTGAAAGTCACATTTATACTGAAAGAGGAGAGAAAGAGAAAGAGAGAGAGAGGTCTTCCATCCACTGGTTCACTCCCCAATTGGCCACAATGAACCAGAGCTGCACCAATCTGAACCCAGGAGCCAGGAGCTTCTTCCAGGTCTCCCATGTGGGTGCAGTGGCCCAAGGACTTGGACCATCTTCCACTGCTTTCCCAGGCCACAGCAGAGAGCTGGATCAGAAGTGGAGCAGCTGGGTCTCAAATCAGTGCCCATATGGGGTGCTGGCACTGCAGGTGGTGGCTTTACTCGCTATGCCACAGTCCCAGCCCCTATATTTTATAAGAAGTTATTTCAAAAGTTCCATGGGCAATACACATTATCATTTAATTTTATAACCATGAAATTTTGAGTGCTTTTATATAAAGTTTAAAGAACTAAAAATCATTAGGATTATAGAATATATGTATATTAATTCCACAGAAGAGAAAAATCTACCCAACCTGGATCTCCATATCTGTTTAAGCTGATGTACTAAGATTTTTAAATTGGTATAATGATTGAAAATATTAGAGGTTCCCAAAACAAATGTACCTATTATTAATCTATTTGATTGTAAGTAAAATATGCAACTTATTTTTTTATTATTTTTAAAATAAAATTGAGGCCCAGCACTGTGAAAATAGTGGGTAAAGCCAGTGACTATGGTGCTGGCACCCCATATGGCCACGAGTTCAAGTCCCAGATGGTCCAAGTATTTGGGGTCCTGCACCTATGTGGGCAACCAGAAGGAGCTGCTGGCTTCTGGATTTGGATCAGCCCAGCCCTGGCCATTGTGGCCATTTGGGATGTGAACCAACAATGGAAGGTCTTTCATCTCTCTATCTCTCTCTCCCTGTCTTTCTCTATATTTCTCTATATCTCTGTCTCTATAGCTATCTATATAATTCTTTCAAATAAATTTTAAAAATCTCTATAAAAAGGGTATAAATATTTTCAACTATTTCCTACAATAAAGAAGAATAAAATACCTTTGAAGAAACTTTAAAGAGTTCATTTTAACATTGGATAAAATCACCTTTTTTTAATCTTTTTAAAGATATATTGTACTCATTTGGAAGGCAGATTTGTAAGGATGGAGAAACAGAGTCAGAGACTTTCCATCTGCTGCTTCACTCCCCAGATGGCTGCAATGGCCAGAGCTGGGTAAAACCAAAGCCAAGAGAAAGAAGCTTCCTCCTGGCCTTCCATGTGGATGGCAGAGCCCACTCATGTGGGTCTGCTGCTTTCCCAGGCCATTGGCTGTGAGCTGAATAGGATGTACAGCATCCAGGACTTGAACAGGTGCTGATAAAGGATGTCAGCATTGCAGATAGGACATAACCTCCTCAGCCACATTGATGAGCTCCTAAAATCACCTATTTCTAAAGAGTCTATTTTTATTTATATTCTTTTTATAAAATACTTATTTGTTTATTTCAAAGTCAAAGTTACAGAGAAGAGGGAAAGATAGAGAGATCTTCCATCATCTGGTTCACTCCCTAAATGGCTACAAAGGCAGGGGTTGGGTTAGGTCAAAGCCGGGAGCTTCTTCCAGGCCTCCCATATGGATGAAGGAGCCCAAGCACTTGGCCAATTCTCTGATGTTTCCCCAGGCCATTATCAGGGAGCTGGATCAGAAGTGTAGCAGCCAGAACTTGAACTGGCACCCATATAGGATTTCATTCTCACAAATGGTAGCTTAAATGCTACCCCCTCCTTGGCCGGCACCACTGCTCAATAAGCTAGTCCTCCACCTGCAGCACTGGCACACCGGGTTCTAGTCCTGTCGGGGTGCTGGATTCTGTCCCAGTTGCCCCTCTTCCTGTCCAGCTCTCTGCTGTGGCCCAGGAGTGCAGTGGAGGATGGCCCAAGTCCTTGAGCCCTGCACCCACATGGGAGACCAGGAGAAGCACCTGGCTCCTGGCTTCAGATCAGCACAGTGCACCAGCTGCAGCAGCCATTGGAGGGTGAACCAACAGCAAAGGAAGACCTTTCTCTCTGTCTCCCTCACTGTCCACTCTGCCTGTCCAAAAAAAAAAAAAAATGCTATCCCCTCCTTATATTCTTTATGTAATTACTTAAAAAAGTCTCCTAAATAAACAAAAGATATCTCTGTTATTTACCAAGGTTATTGTGCAATTTATTAATTGTCTCTATTTACAAGTCAAGCTAACACCAGGATTTGTTAGAAGACCTAAATGAGGGACAGTGCTATGATGCAACAGGCTAAAGCCCTAGCCTGCAGCACTGGCATCCCTTATGCACACCAGTTTGAGTCTTGGCTGCTCCTCTTCTGATCCAGCTCTCTGCTATGGCCTGGGAAAGCAGTGGAAGATGGCCCAAGTCCTTGGGCCCCTGCACTCATATGGGACACCTGGAAGAAGCTCCTGGCTCCTGGCTCAGATCAGCTCAGCTCTGGCCATTGCAGTCACTGGTGAGAGAACCAGTGGAAAGAAAGACATCTTCACTCTCTTTCTCTCCCTCTCTTACTCTTGCTCTTGCTCTGCCTCTACCTCTCTCTGTAACTCTGTCTTTCAAGTAAATAAAATACATCTTTAAAAAAAGAAACTTAAATGAGTCATATCCCTTGGACATAAACTCAGCTACATCTACAGTGTCTGTAATCTGTCCATAGTAAAACTCAAGTCTGGCACATATCTGTCTTCAGGTAGACATTACTGTGTCCTTCCTTTAAGAATCAAGAACAGGGGCCAGCATTTGGTGTAGATTAAGCAGCTGCTCACAATGCTGGCATCCCAGATGAACTCAGGTTCAAGTCCCAGTTCTGATCCAGTTCACTACTAATGTGCCTAGGAAAGCAGCAGAACATTGCTGCAGTACTTGGGCACCTCCCACCTATATGGAAGAACCAGTTGGATTTCCATGCTCCTGATTTTTGCCTGGCCCAATCCCAGCAATGGTAGTAATTTGGGGAGTGAACCAGCAGGTGGAAGGTCTCTCTTTCTCTCTCTCTCTCTCTCTCTTTCCCTATCTCCCCCTTTCCCTCCTCTGTAAGTCTGACTTTCAGATAAGGAAATAAATAAATCTTTTTTAAAAAAAAGAAACCAAGAAAGCAGAATAGATTCAAGAAAAAAGTGAAACAATTATTATTTTTTTTTTTGACAGGAGGAGTGGACAGTGAGAGAGAGAGACAGAAAGAAAGGTCTTCCTTTGCCGTTGGTTCACCCTCCAATGGCCGCCGTGGCCAGCGCACTGCACTGATCCGATGGCAGGAGCCAGGTGCTTATCCTGGTCTCCCATGGGGTGCAGGGCCCAAGCACTTGGGCCATCCTCCACTGCACTCCCTGGCCACAGCAGAGAGCTGGCCTGGAAGAGGGGCAACTGGGACAGAATCCAGAGCCCCAACCGGGACTAGAACCCGGTGTGCCAGCGCCACAAGGTGGAGAATTAGCCTAGTGAGCCGCAGCACCGACCAATTATTTTTCATAAAGAGTCCATGACAGACTATAAATGTGCTACTACTCTACATTTGTCACTATGATGTGCTGAATAAAAAATAATTAAGGTATATTATCATGTACTTATTTGGATGATTGATTACTGGTCATTAATATTTAATTTTAAAGAAAAAAATTTCAAGTGACAATATTCATCAGTAGAAAAAAGTTGAAACAAAGCACTTTCTTAATCTCACAAAGTCGTGTGGTTAGGAGAAGACATATCTGATTTATCCTAATCAGCCTTCCTAAAATTTACAAATTTTTTTCTGGCAATAGTGAATTTGGCTCATCATAGAAAGTTCCTTGAAGGCTCTTGTTAAACTTGTTCCTCTTTGAAAAAGTAAATTTTACTGCATGATACTGCAAGAGGTAAATTTTTGATGCATAGGAAATTTGAAAACCAATTATGTTTAGTCTCTAATTTCTGATTTATTTTATAGAACAGAAATTACACAGATAAATTTCACTTTGTCTGATTTTTTAAAATAGTTACTTATTTGACAAGCAGGCACAGACAGATAAGGGGAGAGACCAAGAGAGGTCTTCCATTTGCTAGTTCACTCCCCAAATGGACACAATGGCCAGAGCTGGACCAACTCAAAGCCAGGAGCTTCTTCACACATGGGTACAGGTGTCCAAGCACTTGCACCATCTCCCACTGCTTTCCCAGGTCATTAGCACAGAGCTGGATTGGAAGTGGAGCAGCCAAAGTATGAACCAGCGCACCTGCTTGGGATACCAGTGCCACAGGCAGAGGCTTAATGACTATGGCACAGCACCGGCCCCCACTTTACCTAAATTTACAGTAAACCTATGAGTTGCACCAGAATGCAATTTTCTTTTCTTTCTCCTTCCTTTCTTCCTTCCTTCCTTCCTTCCTTCCTTCCTTCCTTCCTTCCTTCCTTCCTTCCTTCCTTCCTTATTTTTCTGTGTCATAAAGCTTGCACATTGCATCCAAGGATATGAACCAGGGAGAGAGGCTTATGATTACTGTGTGCAAGAACTCTCCTCTTGGGGGTCAAAGCATCTGACAAGGAAGCTCTCCTAGATTAAGTCCTCAAGTGCCTCTCTCAATAACAAGCAAGAGAAGGTGTGCTAACTGGAGAGCATCTTTGGTTTAATTAACTCTGGGAGGTCTGAGTGTTGCTGGGGTCATCATTGGGATATATTATGGGTCAAAATCATTTGAATGTGACTATTCATCACTAGAGGGCTCTGTAGGGTCAATTACATTTTCCCAATCATTGACACCTGATTCCCCACTTTGTCCCCAGCTGCTCTGCTGGGGAAGAAAATCTGCTCCACTTGCAGGATACTTAAGTCCAGCACTGGAGGAAGCATAATTGAAAGAGCCCACAGCTGAGATAAAGGCATAAAGACCCTTGCTTCCATGTGAGAATGACTGAGAATACTGTCTTGATAGCGTAAAAGTCATCATGAAGAGGATCAGGGACCTCTGCATCTCCAAGTGTATTTCTACCTCCCAGCTGTGAACCCAGACTAGGGCATCCATTGAATAAACAATGATTCCATACTTCCATGTGGTGCTGCCCTGCTTAACATTGCCTGCTGAAATCATTTTGTTCCTATGTATTTTTACCCAGCATAGTTTGTCTTAATTTTCTCACTTCTGCCTGACAATATTCAACAATTTGCACACTGTGCTCTTTACCTGCACACCCTGCCAGCACTTTTTCTTGATGTGCATTATAAACCTGATAAATTGACCTAATGACTTTTATTATTCCATCATTGTAAAAATGCCAGTATTGTGTTCTTTAATAAGTTTGGCATAATACTGAAAGGTGGGAGCCTTTGCCATTGAAGACACTGTATTTTTGCTCACTAGTATTACCTAGATTAGGAGTAGTGATATCCTCTGATTATACCTTCAATTTGAACTAAATTCTAAAACATGAATAAAATTACTGATTGTGGGGAGCCATTGCACCATGCCCTAAAGATGGCGCCAGCTCCTTTCTCCCGGAAGGACTGGCGAGAAACGAACAACTCTTAATAAGGAGATGGCTGAGCTCCCTTCTGGCTTCCGCGTTGCTGTACCAATCAATCCTTGCCACTTGGCTGCTTTTGATTGGTGCGCTGATGGCTATAAGAGGGAGGGGAGAGGAAAGGAGGCGGAAGAAGTTTGTTGAAGGTTCCTGAATAAACTGCTTGAGGAAGAGTTCGGGTCGTGTCTTCCTTGCTGGTTGAGGGACGTGACAACTGGTGGCCCGTACGGGGACCATCTCGAACGTGAACTCAGAACTTCCTGCAGTCAGGGCAGCGCTGGTAAGTCCCCCAGGAAAATAAGGTGGGGATCCGCGATAAGAGCGGGCAGTCCTGCGATAATAGCGGGAGGGTAGTTCTGCGATTAAAGCAGAGGAAGTTCTGCGACAAAAGCAGAAGGAGCTCTGACCCGTGGCCAGGGAAAGAGCGCAATTTTTGATGATGGGTAATTCACAGTCCCGTCAAATTTTTCTGGCGCTGAATGCACTGCTTCGAGAAAACAGTTTGAAACTTAAGCCTAGTACGTTGCATAGGTTTTTACGTAACTGCGATACCATTGCACCCTGGTATGGGGTTTCGGGAAGCCTTACTATCCCTTCATGGGACAAACTAGGCAGGGATTTGGATTTTGCATTTGAACAGGGTAATCTTGAAGGGGGAGTGAGACCAATATGGAAGTTAGTGTGAGCATGCCTCGAGGATGAGCAGTGTAGTGAAGCTATTCCCAGCGGTCAAGCTGCCTTGGAGGAGCTTCAGGAAGAGCGCTCCGAGAGAGCTGCCAGTGAAAAAGGGAAAACTTTGAAGGAGAGTCAGAAAAGAACTAGGAAAAAACTGTACCCCGATCTTTCCGAGTTGTGCAGCCCCTCCTCAGTAAGTAGTACTAGTGCAGAAAGTAGCTCAGAAAGCAGCAGTGAGTCTGAAGAGTGTGGCGATAACAAAGAGTCTGATATAAAGCAAGTACAGGAATTAAATCGGCAAATGAGGAAGTTGCAACTAAAAGGAAAAAAGGAACTTAAGCATGGTACTTTCCAGGGGAACTTAGGGGAGGAGCCTGAAGCCTCTCCTCCTCAGTATGAGCCTCTATCCGCGCAAGGAAAAGGGCGGACTTTCTGTCCGGGAGTCTGGAAACAGGTTGGTGCAGAGTTGTTAAGTGCCTATCCTGTCTTCCAAGATCCGCAAGGGCAGAGGTACGAGGAACCCCTCTACATAAAGATAATCAAATCAGTAGTGGAGTCAGTAAGAGCCTATGGCATCAGCAGCTCTTTCACGCTGGCTCAAGTAGAAAATCTTCAAAGATACTGCATGACTCCAAATGACTGGAGCGGGTTGGCTCGTGCTGCATTGTCACCAGGACAATACTTAGACTTCAGAGCTTTCCTGATTGACTTTGCCAATGAACAAGCGGCAGAAAATGCAGCGGCAGGGAATCCGCATTGGGACAGAGATATGCTGCTAGCATAGGGAGATTTGCTAACCAGCAGACAGGTTACCCACATGCAGGGTATGAACAAGTTAACAAGATAGCCATCAAGGCTTGGAAGTCTATACCCAACAGAGGAGAGGTAGGTGGGAATTTGACAAAGATTACACAGGGACCCACCGAGCCGTTTTCAGACTTTGTAGCGTGCATGGTGGAAGCTGCGGGTAGGATTTTTGGAGATCCAGATCGCGCCATGCTGCTGATAGAACAGTTGGTTTTTGAGCAGTGCACTAAGGAATGCAGAGCCGCTATAACACCATGGAAGAGCAAAGGGCTTCAGGTATGGATAAAACAATGCAGGGAAATAGGAGGGCCGCTATCCAATGCTGGCCTCGCTGCAGCAGTCCTTCAAATCACGAAGGGCAATAGGGGATCAGGGAACGCTGGAGCATGTTTCAGCTGTGGAAAAATGGGACATATGAAGCGGCAATGTCCACAAAGGGGGAGAGGCAAAGAACAAAGACAGGAAGGACCAGGAATCTGTCCAAAATGCAGGAAGGGAAAGCACTGGGCCAACGAATGCCGCTCGGTAAAGGACATTGAGGGCAACGTCCTTGCTTCTGGCAATGGTGGGGCGCGTCCAAAAAACGGGCAGCGGGGCCCTCGTCCCCAGGGCCCGCAAATATATGGGGTATTCAAGAGTCAGCATCAGGGCCCCCATCAGGACCAGCAGCAGGGGAGGCAAAGTCAGTGGCCCAGCTTCAGACATCCCAGAGACCACGGAGAGCCACTGCAGGCTCCGCAGGCCTGGACCTCTGTGCCACCACCAGACTCATACTGACACCAAAAATGGGAGTGCAAGCCATTGAGTCAGACTTTCAGGGACCCCTAGAGGAAGGGACAGTGGGATTGTTGTTGGGACGTTCATCCTCTACCTTGAAAGGTCTCATAATTCATCCAGGAGTCATAGATTCGGATTATACTGGCATGGTGAAAATCATGGTTGAGTCCCCTAGAGGTATAACAGCTATTAATCCAGGAGACAGGATTGCACAACTTGTAATCCTTCCTAGCAAGCATTTGCAGTTCAGTGCATCAAAGAAACAACGAGGAAGTGAAGGCTTTGGATCCACAGGCGTAGATTGTACCTTCTCGTCTTTAGAACTAGACCAGAGACCAACCTTAAAGATAAAAATAAATGGAAAGGACATTATTGGCCTACTAGACACAGGTGCAGACCGTAGTATCATCGCCTCCAAGGATTGGCCTCCAAAGTGGCCTAAGCAGGCATCCTCACAATCCCTTCGGGGACTGGGATATTCAGAAACTCCTGAGATGAGTGCAGTAATGCTGCACTGGGAGGATGCAGAGGGACATTCAGGCACGGTGCAACCTTATGTTTTGGATTTACCTATCTCTTTATGGGGCCAAGACCTTTTGAAAGACATGAACTATAAATTAAGTAATGAATACTCCCGTGTTTCTCAAAAATTGATGAAGGATATGGGACACCATCCGAATTATGGAATAGGAAAATTCTTACAAGGAAGAAATGAGCCCACTGAAGTAGTAAAGAGGCCTCCTCGCCAAGGGCTGGGTTTTTCATAGGGGCCACTGAGGAAGGTATTCCCATTACTTGGAAGCACAAGGACCCAGTGTGGGTTCCTCAGTGGCCTCTGTCCTCAGACAAATTGGTCGCAGCTCAGCAATTGGTTCAAGAACAATTGAATTTAGGACACATTAGACCCTCTGTATTGCCTTGGAATACTCCTATTTTTGTAATAAAAAAGAAATCAGGGAAGTGGCGGTTGCTACATGACTTGAGAGCTATTAATATGCAGATGCAGGTCATGGGGCCTGTGCAACATGGACTGCCTCTTCTATCTGCACTTCCACAGGGATGGCCCATAATAATAATAGATATTAAAGACTGTTTCTTCTCCATACCCCTACATACAAAGGATTGTGAAAGGTTTGCCTTTACCTTGCCGGCGTGCAATCATGAGCAGCCTGACCAGAGGTATGAATGGGTTGTGCTTCCACAGGGCATGGCTAACAGCCCCACAATGTGTCAGCTATTCGTGGGTCAAGCGATTGGGCCTTTACGTAAGAGATTTTCTTCCTTAAAATGCATCCATTACATGGATGACATCCTCTTAGCAGCAAAAGACGAATTCCTATTAGATGATGGCTTTGCATATTTGATTCAGTTGTTAGAAAGTAAGAAGTTATTTATTGCCCCTGAAAAGGTTGAAAAAGGAAGCATTGCAACTTATCTGGGATCCCGCATAACTAGTACTCAAATTGTTCCTCAAAAGGTGGAATTGCGCAAAGATAGTTTAAAGACTTTAAATGATTTTCAGAGATTATTAGGAGATATAAATTGGATTGGGGTTATTTGAATCTTCCCAATTATGAACTTAAGCCACTTTATGTCATTTTGCGCGGTGATTTGGCGTTGGACTCACCGCGGTGCTTAACTCCGGAGGCCAGGGAGGCCCTAGAGAAGGTAGAAAAGAAATTACAGGAGGCATTCTTATGCAGAATGAATGAAAATCTGCCATTGTCATTATGCATTCTCCCAATGCTTAACCAACCTACAGGCTAGTATGGCAGGAAGGTCCGCTTTTGTGGATACATCCAAGGAGCTCTCCAGCCAAGTCTATTGAGTATTATCCGGCAGCGGTGGCAAAGCTAGCACTGGAAGGTTTGCAACAATGTTTACAATATTTTGGAAAATTGCTGTGTGAAGTGATTGTTCCTTATGATGCCAAACAAGTCAATGTCCTATGTGCTCTTTTAGATGATTGGGCAGTGTTTTGCTGTGGGTTCCCAGGCTTTATAGACAATCATTTACCAAAAAGTCCATTATTGCAATTTTTTAAAGAACATCCAGTAGTATTTCCAAAAATTACAGCTGCTGAGCCATTACTAGGTGCTCCAAATATATTTATGGATGGGTCAAAAACAGGCTGTGGGGTTGATATGGTAGAGGGTAATGACCCGGTATTTCATCAGTTTCAGCCAGGCTCACCTCAAGTTGTGGAGTTAAAAATAGTTATTGAGGTCCTTAAGCAGTGCTCTTTTGCCTTTAATTTGTTGTCAGATTCCTTATATGTGGTGAACGCATTAAAGATATTGGAAACCGCAGGGCCGATTAAACCTTCTAGCCCAATTGCATCCCTATTGCATATAGCCCAGCAGTTGCTTTGGTCACGGAAAAATCCCTTTTTCGCTCAACACATTAGAGCCCACACAGGCATGCCTGGTCCTTTATGTGAAGGCAATGTGCGAGTAGACCTGTGTACTAGACAGGAATTCATCTTTTTTACTACTTCTGCAGAGGCTGCTAAAGCTTTCCATCAATCTTTTCATGTCAACATGCGCGCTTTGCAGCAGAAATTTCATCTTTCCCGCGCAGATGCCAGACAGATTGTACTTGATTGCGCTGACTGTGCTGTTACTCGTGTGCAACCTAGTGTTGGCGTAAACTCTAGAGGGTTACTGCCTGGGAGAGTATGGCAGATGGATGTGACCCATGTATCGGAATTTGGGAAATTGAAATATGTCCACTGAGCACATGTCTCAGTGGACACGTGCTCAGGCATTACGTATGCCTCTCCCCTCAGTGGTGAATCTACACGTCAGGTGATTGCTCATTGTCTGGATGCATGGGCCGCCTGGGGGAAACCCCAGGTGCTAAAAACTGATAATGGCCCAGCCTATACATCTCAAACCTTTACCACCTTTTGCCAAAAAATGGAGGTTCAACTTGTCCATGGATTGCCATACAATCCTCAGGGCCAGGGCATAATTGAGCGAGCACACCACACACTGAAAGAATATCTTTTAAAACAAAAAGGGGGAGTTGGCTATAGCCGCACCCCGAGAGAGAGAATTGCCTTAGTCTTATTTACAATTAATTTTTTAAATTTGGATGTGCATGGGCACTCAGCCGCGGACAGGCATCAGCAACAAGGAAATCCAAGTAGAGGGTTGGTAAAATGGAAAGATCTCTTGATGGGCCAGTGGCGTGGCCCTGATCCCGTGCTGGCATGGGCACGAGATGCTGTTTGTGTTTTTCCACAGGATCAACATGACCCGGTGTGGGTTCCGGAGCGAGCGGTCAGGTGGGTCTGCCACGAGGAGAATCCTGCCGTTGCTTTTGATACTTCTGCCTCAAATGCAGCGGACACTGGCGAAGCAGAGATGGGGGATTCTATCAGTATTCCCAAAGCCGATGCCGGTGATGTATAACGCTCAAGTGTTCCCTCGCTTTTTTGCCACCAATCTTACCTTGGGAGTCCCTTACTTGCCCATGGATACAGATTCTCAATATGCACCTGCAGGAAATTACACCTTAGAAGGCAGTTTATGTTTTTTGATTAGTAATAATATTACTTATGAAAATAGCTCTTGCATAAAGTTGTATAATAAATCTGCAGTCTGGGTAGATTTTCCAACAACCCCTGGATTGGCCAATGCTTCCTGGATATCAGGATGGTGGCCTGCCATGGAGAAGAAGGACCAGGGGTCGACCATTCCTTCTCAGCCACGATGGGCCCCTCATTGCTATGGCAATCGTGGGGATGGTATCTTGCCGTGGGCGGGATGTCAAGGGCGCAATAACATTTGGGCAAAGAAAGGATACTTTACATTTTCTCCCTGGATAAATGTGAGTGGAAATTTTCAGGGTTGTGTGTGACCTCTGTTTAGTATGATAACATGACTCAGGCAGCAAACTACAGCACTGCAGAGAGAACGAGCCATTACATTCTCTGGAAGGCAAGTCTGTCTGCATGTGGGTTGGCATCCCAGATCCCACCCCCGTGAAAAGGATGCTGTTCCAGGTGGATGCCTGGCAGTGGGGGACAGACCCCTACCTTCTCCTGTAATCCTTAGATGCCTGATTCTAAAACAAAAAGGGGGAACTGTGGGGAGCCATTGCACCATGCCCTAAAGATGGCGCCAGCTCCTTTCTCCCGGAAGGTCTGGAGAGAAACAAACAACTCCTAATAAGGAGATGGCTGAGCTCCCTTCTGGCTTCCGCATTGCTGTGCCAATCAATCCTTGCCACTTGGCTGCTTTTGATTGGTGCGCTGATGGCTATAAGAGGGAGGGGAGAGGAAAGGAGGCGGAAGAAGTTTGTTGAAGGTTCCTGAATAAACTGCTTGAGGAAGAGTTCGGGTCGTGTCTTCCTTGCTGGTTGAGGGACGCGACAACTGATAATGAAGATGAAGCTGAAGAGAAGGAAGCCAAGACTGGGCACTCTGATGGTGTGAGTGAGCTGTTTATGGGTGATCTGTTCCTTATATAAAACCTGCTGCTGCGGGTTTGCCAAGTTATGTACCACTCAATAACCTTCTTTCACATATCTTTAAGAATTCTGTCCCAAATCTCTTCTCTTAATTTCACTTTCACGGTTACAGAAAATGAAGTTTTGAATAAACCTGTTAGTTATGGATTTCAACTATTTGCAGAAGTTCTGTCTTGCTAATGTGCCAGTCACTGATGCTAAAAGTTGCGTCTTGTCTTCTCTCTCTCAGCAACAATATTTCATGGCCCACATTGCTGCTAGTGATATAGAAACGTATAGTGTTGAAGCTGTAGTCCAAAATGGAGGCTGTCGTGATGAAATTCTCTGAATGCATTATTTTAATATCAGGCATCTTAAATAATCACTTATTGCATTTTTGTGTTCCTATTGACTAACTCACAGTATCATGTTATCCTTTGTCTGTTCAGCTGAACTATACAACAATCTTCTTTATGGACATGATCATCACTTCTTACCCAGAGATCAGTATTCATTACACATCTCATCTGAGTTAGGCCACTCTCAAGGAATGAGGTTGTGTTGGTTTATGATTTAGTTATACTGTTTGTTCTCTGTGGAATTTAAAGTTTAAAAAAGATAATTTATCATAACCACCTTAAAGTTCCTTTGGTACATCTTTCTGAATCACTTAGAGATGAGAACTCCTTTGAAAGAAGAAATGAAGCGACTACCTGTAATGCAGCATCTCATGTGAGCACTGGTTTGAGTCCCAGCTGCTCCATTATGATCCATCTCCCTGTTACTGCATCTATTTGCGGAATGAACCAGCAGATGGAAGATCTCTATCTCTCCCTGAAACCTTCTCTCTCTATCTCTGCCTTTCAAATACTGTACATATTATTTTAAAAGTACTTAGGGTCCAGCACTGTGGCACAGTGGGCTAAGCCTCTGCCTGTAGTGCCAGTTCAAGGTCCAGCTGTTCTTCTTCCAATCCAGCCCTCTGCGTTGGCCTGGGAAAGCAGTCAAAGATGGCCCAAATGCCTGGGCTCCTGCACCTATGTGGGGGAGAAGAGTGAAGCTCCAGGCTTCTAGCTCCTGGCTTCAGATTGACCCAGCTCAATCTGTTGTGGCTATTTGGAAGTAAACCAGTGGCTAGATCTTTCTCTCTGTTTCTCCCTGTGTCTGTAACTCTATCTCTCAAATAAAATAATAAAATCTTTTTTATTAAAAAAACAAAACAAAACAAAACAGAGTTTAGCCTCACATTTGGAACTTTTAGTAATTTTGGCGGGTTGAGAGGAAATTTGTAAAGTTTGTGGTACAACTGGGAGCTTTCTGAGTCCTAGCATGTAAGAAGAGAATAGCGAGCAGACAGCTGGTAGACAAGACCTAATAGGGTACAACCCATAGCATTGTCTTTCTGAAGATCACAATAAGTCCAATGGTCCCTGTTCAAAGGTCATGGGAAACCATCCACACAGTTGAAAGAGGAGTGTAACTTGATGAGATTTTGGTTTGTAAAATGGCCTTTTAATTAAGAACTAAAGAACATTTCCAAAGAAAACATTGAAAAATACAGCTGAATTGTAAATCTTCATTAATACTAACAAGATTTGATGAAAGAAATGGCGCCTTTAAGGGAAATGTAATTCAGGGAAGAGAGGTAAGAATTAGTGAATCTTTTCTCCTAGGATGGTACTTACACCAACTGTAGATATTGGGGCCCCAATTTGGTGTGTTGAAGAGGATTCCACTAGGATCTGGAATAACTTGAGCATCAGAAAACATAATTTCAGACTATAATGCCTTTAACAAGATAAGAATCTATGAACTGATAATGATATAAAACATGACACACTAACTAGGACAGAAGAGTGAGCCCTTAGCTTTGATGCTAGATCAAAATATAACTGAAGAAACAATATTGGGAATTAAAACACCAGCATTTCATATAGTGTTGTAATTAAAAATAATGAATATCAAAGGTACTGGATGAAAATTTGATAGGAAATAGGATACTGTCATAATATTAGATCACTATGCCACAGCTCCAGACCCTGGACACTTTTTTGAAAGTTGAGTAACTGATTTTGGCAATGACAGAAAGTTTCTTTTACAATGACTTTGATGGGGCTGGTGTTTAGCATAACAGTTAAGGCTGCTGCCTGGAGTGCCAGCATCCCATAAGGGTGCTGGTTCAAGTGTCAGCTGCCCCACTTCCAATCCAGCTCTCTGCTCTGGCCTGGGAAAGCAGTAGAGGATGACCCAAGTCCTTGGGCCCCTGCACTCACTTGAGAGACTCACAAGAAGCTCCTGGCTCCTGGATTTGATTCAGCACAGCTGCAGCCATTGTAGCCATCTAGGGAGTGAACCAGCCAATGGAAGCCCTCTCCCCCTCTCTCTACCACTGCCTCTCTAACTCTGCCTTTCAAGTAAATAACTAAATCTTTTTTAAAAATAAAAGAAAAAGAAACAATAAAATGACCTTGCTTCCCACAGCCAAAGTATTTTGTTTTATCAGGATGTTTAAGGGCAGCAGCCAGTAAATTAGCTTTGTAAGTCTCAGTCTGTACTGTTTGAAGGAA
Organism: Oryctolagus cuniculus; assembly: GCF_051225735.1. Taxonomy (NCBI): domain Eukaryota; kingdom Metazoa; phylum Chordata; class Mammalia; order Lagomorpha; family Leporidae; genus Oryctolagus; species Oryctolagus cuniculus. The sequence goes on along the minus strand of NC_142886.1, from coordinate 1,103,097 downwards.
TTTATTCATTTCTGCCATCGTAGTTTCAGGTTTTGGAGACAACAGCTTTTAAAACATTTTTAAATCCTGATTTGCATTTTCATAAGCCATTTGTTTTAGTAATATTTTGCCACTTCCTGATTATCTATCTGATGTCCAATAGCTTTTTCTAGCCTATCCACAAGGACATATAGCCCTCAGTCAGCCCCTGATGGACTGTAGAAAATGAAGTGGATATGTCTTTAAAATCAAGAATCTTTTTCCATACTTTTAATTAATGTTAGAAATTTTTACATAAGCCTTCGTTCAAGGATAAGCAACTTGTCGACCAAGATCTGAATACACTCCCTCTCTTAGCAACTGCTCAAAATTGGTAGGGACATTGTTATTTAGGTTATCTATGGCTTGTACAGAGGCCCAGTCTCTATTCCTGAGCCCAAACAGTGTACTGGGCTGGAGTAACCAAGATTTTAATTAAAGTTTTCCAGTTCCATGGCACCATCTCACACCCTTCTCCAATTCCCTCCAGTATGCCCACTGTACCAGAGCTCTGTATCTTATACTCTGCTAAGCCCTTTTTTAGCCTTCTGTAAATATTATAAGGAAGATGTTCATGCCAGGGAGCTGCATTTTCAGGTCATGCTACAGGGTAAACAGTTAACACTGGTGATTCCCCTTGCTCCCTGGCTTCCTGAAGCATACCTAGCACTGCTGACACACCTGAAGGGAACTCAGATATCACCACCACAACAGCAGATGCTGAAAGTGCAGAGGTGGGGACAAGCCCATTGACTGACCTTCCTGGCCAGGGACAGTGGCCAAGGGAATTGTAACATTACTAATGGCATTCCAGCAGAGATATCACACATGCAAAAGCAGAATAGGAGCTCAAGGCTCCTGATATTATTTTTGACCAACGTTCTCTCAGTTTCTTTTTTTTTTTAGATTTATTTATTTATTTATTTCAAAGTCAGAGTTAGAGAGAGAAGGAGAGGTGAGAGAAAGAGAAAAAAGTCTTCCATCCACTGGTTCACTCCCTAGTTGGCCACATTGACCAGAGCTGTGTTGATTTGAAGCCAGGAACTAGGAACTTCTTCCAGGTCTCCCACATGGGTGCAGAGGCCCAAGGACTTGGGCCATCTTCTTACTGCCATAGAGGTCACAGCAGAGAGCTGGATAGGAAATGGAGCAACCAGGACTTCAACCAGTGCCCATATGGGATGCCAGCGCTGCAGGTGGTGGCTTTACCCATTACACCACAGTGCCAACCCAAAAATCAGTTACTTTTAAAGTGCCTTCATCAGGGTACCAAGGATAGCAACTATTAATTTTTTTACAGCAAGCATCCAATTACTTTTTGGTAAAGAGTGTCCCTCATGGGGCCAGCACTGTGGCTTACTTGGCTAATCCTCCACCTGCGGTGCTGGTATCCCATATGAGCACCAGGTTCTAGTCCCAGTTGTTCCTCTTCCAGTCCAGTTCTCAGCTGTGGCCCAGGAAGGAAGTGGAGGATGGCCCAAGTGCTTGGGCCCCTGCACCCACATGGGAGGCCAAGAAGAAACACCTGGCTCCTGGCTATGGATTGGTGCAGCACTGGCCGTGGTGGCCATTTGAGGAGTGAACCAATGGAAGGAAGATGTTTCTCTCTCTCTCTCTCTCTCTCTCTCTCTCTCTCATTCTCACAGTCTATAACTCTATCTGTCAAAAAAAAATGAGTGTCCCTCTTTCTAAAGGAGATAAAGCAGCCCAGTTTTATGTTTCCATTGCACCAGGTACAGGGAATTCCCCATCTTAATGACTCACCAGGATCTTGAAGAGATGAGCAATGTTTCTGTACCCTTGCCAGGTGTGGTGAGCCACCCCTTGCATGTTGTGCCAAGGGTCCTTTTTTGGGCACCAGATGTTGGGGTTTGCAAGTGAAAGGAGAGACAGGACATGGGAATTGTTCGTCTGCAAAGTGATGCCAGACTAACCCGGTGTGTTTTCTTTATTGATAAGGATTGCAACAGCATATTTTACAGCTCATGCATGTGCTCATCTAACTCTAAGGTTTCTCTGAAACATGTTTAGGAAGACATATTAGATAAGCAAGTCTAGGGAAGCAGCTGCATGTCTTTGGGAAACCAATATTCCCACAAGGCTCAGTGCTCTTCTTGTTAGTGGGTCATAAACTATACTTAGTCCCTGAAGCCACACGCTGTGTACTAGGAAGAAAATGTCTTCTCCAAGAGTGTTTTGGCAGAAATCTTATTCTCCACAGTCACATTTTACCATCTTTACAACCCTGCCTGGGAACAACCAGGTTGACCGGATCTGAGTCCACTGTGTGTGTGAATAAACGTGACTTTGCTTCATATCTAAATACTGTCCTTCCATTTTGGATTATATATGTGTTTTGTAATTGTGCTTTGATTCATAGTAACTCATCTTTTTATGGAATTGATTAGCATTGAATACAAACTGAAAATAAAGAAAATGTTGAAAGAGAAAAAAAGAATTTATCCAAATGTTCCAATGTATCCCAGAAAATACTTTTAAGTATAAAATGGTGACCACAAATGAGTAACTCCCTCTTGCTCTTCTATCCAACCCTCTCATTTCTCCCTCACTCAATGCTGCTCAACCTCTCCCAGTACCTCTAGTACTGATTGAGCTCACTGCAGGAGTGTCTGTCTCCCCACTGCACTGTGAACTTCTGCCTTCACTCAGCTCTATCTCCTGTGTTCACCACTCATGTAAATTCACTTTGATCACTCCAGTGGTTAATGAAGGAATTATTCCCTTAGCAACTCCATGAAATAGAAGAGAAAAATCAAGTCTTTCATGTTGCTTCTTTGTAGGAAAATCCTTCATGGAGAAAGAAATGTTAATGTAAATGTTGGAAAGATATTATTTTATTTATTTTATTATTTTTTTTGCCAGACAGATTTAGACAGTGAGAGAGAGAGACAGAAAGAAAGGTCTTCCTTCCATTGGTTCATCCCCCAAATGGCCACTATGGCCACTGCGCTGCACCTATCTGAAGCCAGGAGCCAGGTGCTTCCTCCTGGTCTCCCATGAGGGTGCAGGGGCCAAGCACTTGGGCCATCCTCCACTGCCCTCCCAGGCCACAGCAGAGAGCTGGACTGGAAGAGGAGCAACTGGGACAGAATCTGGCACCCCAACCGAGACTAGAACCCAGGGTGCCAGCACAGCAGGTGGGGGGTTAGTCTAATGAGCTGTGGCACCAGCCGGAAAGACATTATTGATTATTTTCTGGCCTGCTATACCTGGACAAGGGTCCTACCAAAATAAAATTGGAGCGACTGGCACTGTGGCACAGGGGGTTAATGCCTGGCCTGAAACACCAGCATTCCATATGGGTGCCAATTCAAGACCTGGCTGCTCCACTTCTGATCCAGCTCTCTGCTATGGCCTGGGAAAGCAGTAGAAGATGGCCCAAGTCCTTGGGTCCCTGTACCTGTGTGGGAGACCTGGAAAAAGCTCCTGGTTCCTGGCTTTGTATTGGCGCAATTCCAGCCATTGCAGCCAATTGAGGGGTGAACCATCAGATGGAAGACCTCTCTGTCTCTGCCTCTCCTCTCTGTGTAACTCTGATTTCCAAATAAATCAATAAACCTTAAAAAATAAAATAAAATAAATAAAACTGGAACTAATATTTTTGGATGCATTTAGAAGTCTCAGGCCAAGATGAGAGACTGCCCATTTTCTTATAAAGGAAGATCCATTCGTGGGATTCAATTGCAATTGCATTGTCATAAATTCAACAGAGACTGCTGTATCTTCCTGCATTGCCACTCAAATACAGGGTGGTAACTAAGGAGACCAAGCTGGGGAGAGAAGAGATATGCCGTTGCAGTCTTTCCCAACATTCCTAGATGGCTCTAATCATGAATCTCCACGCATTTGGGAATAGCCTGCCACCAGACCTATTCACAAGCACCTTAAGAGTGACCAAAGACCATCAGGGGAGCCCTTTTCTTATACAAGGTCAGGTAGAAGAGGGCTTGAGTACTGTATCTCACAAGGGCAGCTGTCACTCTAAGGTAAGTGACATATACATGTGTCTACACACACACACACCAGATTTCTAAGATTTTTTCATCTAAAAATTCTATTTCTACTGAATACCATACCCTTCCTACCATTCATAACTGCCCTTCTAATTTATGCTTCTCGTATTCTATTTTTTAAAAAGATTTATTTATTTATTTGAAAGTCAGAGTTACACAGAGAGAATAGAGGCAGAGAGAGAGAGAGAGTTCTTCCATCTGAGGGTTCACCCCCCAATTGGTTGCAAAGACCGGGACTGCGCCAGTCCAAACCCAAAAGCCACGAGCTTCCTCCAGGCCTCCCACATGGGTGCAGGGGCACAAGGACTTGTGCCATCTTCTACCACTTTCCCAGGCCATAGCAGAGAACTGCATCAAAAGAGGAGCAGCTGATGGCTGGTGCCATGGCTCAATAGGCTAATCCTCTGCCTGTGGCACCAGCACACCGGGTTCTAGTCCTGGTCGGGGCGCCGGATTCTGTCCCCAGTTGCTCCTCTTCCAGTCCAGCTCTCTGCTGTGGCCCTAGAGTGTAGTGGAGGATGGCCCAAGTGCTTGGGCCCTGCACCCACATGGGAGACCAGGAGAAGCACCTGGCTCCTGGCTTCAGATGAGTGTGGTGCGCCGGCTGCAGCACACTGGCCGCAGCGGCCATTGGGGGGGTGAACCAATGGAAAAAAGGAAGACCTTTCTCTCTGTCTCTCTCTCTCACTGTCCACTCTGCCTATAAAAAAAAAAAAAAAAAAAAAAAAAAAAAAAAAAGGAGCGGCCAGGACTAGAACTGGCACCTGAATGGGATGCCGGCACTTCAGGCCAGGGTGTTAACCTACTGAACACAGCACCTGCCCCTCATATTCTACTTTTTAAAAAAGATTTACTTAATTGAAAGACAGAGTTACAGAGATAGGTAGAGCCAGAGAGAGATCTTCCATCCACTGGTTCACTCCCCAAATGACCACAACGACCAGAGCTGAGCCAATCTGAAGCCAGGAGCCACAAGGTTTTTCCAGATCTTCCACACAGGTGCAGAGGCCCAAGGTCTCGGGCCATCTTCTACTGTTTTCCCAGGCCATAACAGAGAGCTGGGTCAGAAGTGGAGTCACCAGGAATCAAAGAGGCACCCATATGGCATTGCTGACACTGCAGGTGGGGCTTTAAACCACTGCACTACAGCACTGGCCTCTCTGACTACTTTAAATACTTCATATGTTGGAATCTTACAGTATTTGTCCTTGGGGACTGATAGTTGTGGTTAATTTCACTTAGGAAAATAACCTCACTGTTCATCCATGTCACAGGATTTTCTTTTCTCTGTGCCTGCATAACTTTGCACTGTGAGTGCAGGCCACACTAGAAGTCTTAGCTACAGTGAATTATGCTGTGGCAAACAGTGCTAATATTTTATTTATATTGAACTTTCAATAACTTTAGATATATAATCAGAACTGAGATTATCAGATCATATAAAAATTTTATTTTTGATGCAATGAAGAACATTCATACTGTTTTCTGTGGTGGTTGCATCATTTTACATTACCACCGACACTGTACATGTAGCTTAAAATCTTTATATCTTCATCAAATTATGCACCTGGGTTTTTTGTTTGTTTTTAAAGAACAGGAGCAGGAGGTCATATTGGCCATTACTGGCCATGGTTATGAAGATCCCTCTGCACTTGCACTCAAGGTGAATCAGCATTGGGCTTCATTGTCAGTGTGGTGAAATTGCCCATCACCCAGGGAGAAGTGTATGACTCTGTTAAGTACATTTTTAACTTCCTGCAGTGGTTCTAAAGCCAGGTCTGCAGGTATCATAACCCCATCTGGCTATCAATACTGTTTCTGTTCCAGGTAACTTTCTGTTAGCAAGGTCAAGCACAGATTTCTGTCTGAATATTTCTCTAGCTTGGGATTCACATAAAAGATGAGTGCCAGCACAACATTCCTCTACCCATTCTGGCTGCCATGACCTAGAGTGTAGACCTAACAGGCTAACCCAGATTTTAACTCTTCCAATAAATTGTTCCTACATGGGACAGGACAGCCTACATGAGGCTCCCAAAAATACCCACAAAAGGGGAAGTAGTGTTGCAATGACCAAGTGGGATCAGCGTGGTGACCTTGCCTAGAGTTTCCTTCTTAGGGACAACCCATGTCACCATGGAGTCCTTCCTGCCCAAATGCCTGAGGTATCAATAGCAAGAGCTGAGCCAATATCTCAGTTATAAAGTATTCACCTCCAGGATTTCTTGAGGCTGGGCCCCTGGAAAGTCAGGACAGAAGAGAACAGATGGCTTTCTCCAGTGGGGCTTCAGCAAAGAAAGCTTAGACACCCTGAGTTCCAGGTTCTATTGTAGACTTTCATCAAGAAATTGATTTCATTTCTTGGGATTCTCTTTCATGGGATTCCTCAGCAGAAAAGACCTCTCCAAAGACTCATCCTCCATCTGCCTCATGCCATGTCAATAATCACACACATTTATGACACATAGCCCAACCTGAAAACCCCCTGGAGTGCCTGGGTACAATCAGGACCCAGCTTTGCAGAGACAATCTGAGTTCCAAGAGGGTTCCCTCTACCCTCTCAGTTATGTGACCCTGAAATATCACCATACCTCCTAAAGACTCCATAGTCTGGGCAATGGTAAGTAGAATGGCAGTTACTGGGAGTTGTTGGTGATGGAATTGTAAAAACTTTCCTTCAATGGGTAGAGTTTCAGTCTCATAAGGAGAAACAGTTCTGAATATTGGTCCCACAGCAATGTGCATATCCTCAACACTACTCAACCATACACTTAGAAATGCTTAAGATGATAAAA